>NC_135971.1:32363344-32428344 GCF_053455715.1 Rhinoraja longicauda
TCACTTTCATTTCCCCGTAGTTTCCTTCTGATTCTGTTAGCCCGTATAATATGACTTATAGTTAAGGCGTTGAACAAGAAAATCAACACAAATGGTAGAAATGGTGTTAAGATTGTCTCTAACCACAATAATGCAGCCCAGATAGGTAAAGTATAGAAGCTTGATTTTACAGTGCAGAACCAGGGCACATTGTCAATTACTTCACGTGGTTCAAGTAAGAAGAAGACTGGCATATTTTGAAAAATGCATAATAAACAAACAATCGTTATAACCGTTGTTGAATTTTTTTTAGTGCAATACTTAGTTTTTAACAGCTGACAACAAATAGCAACAAATCGATCAAAGGTAAAGGCCACAGTCAACCATACGGAATAATCTATAGCAATATAAATTAAGGTCATATTGAGACGGCAGATCGGTGTGTAATGTAGGACTGAACGTGGAAAAAACGCATCATTAATCTCAAAAAGAATTGGACCAAATATCAGATGCATAAGGTTCGCTGCCGCCATCCATACTAGATATCGGGTGATGCATATGGAGAGCCCAGACTTTCCAGTGGACAGGATGGAGATTGTCAATATATTACCTGCAAAAAATAAAGGGAATTGCATTAAAACGTATCTTGTGTTGCGACCAATAGAATTTATATTGTATTTCTTCCACATGTTGCATTCTTTCCATTGCTCATTTATCCTCATTCTCTTTAAATCTATGGAATGAATAATGACCAGGAGACAATTTTCTAACTCAAGCCTAATTCCCCGAATTTATGCATGAAATGGGGCTATTGCAGAAAGCAGCGCAATTTGGGATTGTTATTTTCTTTGATATTTCCTCTGGAACAATCATTGCGTTTTCCATCTGCAGAAAATTAACTGTGCTGGCGTGAATCAACTGTGAGAATGATGAGAATGATAAGTAAAGTGGTCGGTGTCCATTAAGTATTTCTATCACAGGTCATGTTGTGTTTTCTTGCAAATTAATTTCTAACTTTAAAGCTGCGTGTTTTAGAAAATCTTATACAATCGTTAATATTTATTACCAGTTTATTTGTAAATCAATCATCATGCTTAAAATATCCTCGGTATGTTCTCACATTCTCACATTACTATAATACAGTAACATAAACCGAACAAGCGCTGCACAACAAATAGTTATATCGGCCTTTGAAATATTCTGCAAGTACAATTGAGAAATGAGTGTTAGAAAAGTGTTGTGTTAACGTAAGGTCACAACCTTGGGGACCGCCGTCCCAAAAACCACTAATTAACGGATGCCGCTTTGGGAAAAAAACACATTTCGACACGGAGAAATGTATTTGAATATAAGATCACACATTTTAACAGATCGTGATAAAATCAAAATTGTCATTTTGACATGATTGTTCGTTTGTTGCAGTTTTCTATTCCGCATTCTATTTCCGAATAAATCAATAACCTTTTGCATTTCTGGCAGCAATAGTTCAAGAGATGTGTCAAACAGTAATATCATATTATATTTTATATCGATGTTTCGTCAAACTGAAAATACAAGTCAGTGTCAAACGGGTAGCTTCCACATTCAGGCGAATTAAGTATATTCGTTCGCAATTGAAACAAAATGCTTGGCGGATTTTGCCCTAACTCCACAACAGGTCCACGCCAATGCCCTTGCCCTGGCCGTGCTCTTATGCGTGGAACACATGGAGAAGAAGTACACCTACGACAGACACATATTGAACGATTAGAGCTGTGCTTTCAATACAATTACCGCAAAAAAACTATCTCCAAACTCCTGGAACCTGGAGTCATCACTCCACACTACAACTGCAACCTCGAATTCCTAACCCACAGATTACAATTAGAGAGAATAAGTGACAAATCGTCCTTCATGGTATTTCTCAATATTGCTCATGACTGTGGAGCATAATACTAATCCATATCACTCTACATATTTGCATATGACACTACAGTAGTGGATCCGATATCGAATAGTGACCAGGCGGAATACAGAAAGGAGTTTGTAATTTGATGCCAAGACAGGAACACCTTCCTCAATGTCAGGAACACAAAGTCGATCGTGATTGACTTTAGGAAGAAAAGCGGTTTACACACCCCTGTCCACGTTGATGATACCGACATACAGGTGGTCGAAACTTCCAGTTCCAAGGAATAAATGCCACCGGCGATTTGCACTCCAGCATCGAAGCAATGGCTTGGAAAGCACATTAATGCCACTACCTCCTCATAACTTTGAGCAATTTCAGTTTGGCTCCAACAACCCACAACAACGACTACACATGCGCCGTGGAAAGCAACTTATCGGCATGCACACAGCTTGGTTTCGGAACAGCTCAATTCACAACGCAAAAAAATTGCAGAGGGTTGCGGACGTAGCCCAGACCATCTCAACAATCAACCAGCCTTCCAGCGACTCCATGTGCACTTCACACAGCCTCAGCAAGGAAAGCCGACAGAATGAATAACCAATCTCTTCCGAGCACTCTCTCTTTCTTTCTCTGCAATCTAGCAGAAGATAAATAAGTTTGAAAACGCATACGTCCAGATTCAGTAACAATTTATTTCCAGCTGTTATCGGACAACAGAGCGATTATCTCATCGGGTTGACAGCTGTCCTGAACATTCACTACCTCACTGCTGACCTTTCAACTTCCCTTCATCTGCGTTTATGTTATATCTTCAACGTTTTTATTTGCACTAACTGTTAACTGTTAGACACCTCATTCTTTATCTTCACACTGTGCGCGGCTTGGTTAATTGATGTTTTGTATTGTTCTTGACTGGATAGCACGGAAACAACAGCTTTTCATTGTATCGCGGTACAAGTGACAGCAATAAACTAAACTAAACTTAACTAAGCTAAAGGAATGTATCTCGTTTCTAATTATTTTTCCGGCAACGAACAAGGTGATGTCTACCAATAATTAGAAGGAGTAATTTTCTGGTCGTGGAAAGAAATCATTTCTCTCTGCTGTTTGGACAGGAATGCAACAAACAGTTCGAATCCTCATTTTTCCAGCACTCTGCACGAAGTCAAATCAGCAAATGTGGCTGGATTGCTCAACCAAACGCAAAGCGAACGCGAAGCAACATTCGAATCAATTGGACTGATCCTGAGAAATAGTCAGATTCGGTCATTGATTGCTTGGTTGTATCTGTACCATATTTATATATCCAAATTCACCCACGCCTGATACGTGGCAGATTCGTTCAATGCCAGTTATCTATTTCGGCATGCCATGCAGGTTAAGGCGTACATAGAAGAAGTTGACGGAAGTGGCTTACCAGGTACTCCAATTATTACAAGAATAGGATAGTAAATGCGATCTACCAATAATTTTACGGGCAGTCCCATAATCGGTGAGATGCGATGTTTCCAGTTAGTTGCAAAGGCTTGCAAATCGCTTACTTTCATGTCTAGTGTCTCATTTATATCTCAGGTAAACCTCGAGGGTATAATGTGCCATGCTGATTATTGCCAATGTTTATGACATTTGGGATACAGTGTGTCATTAATATTTTAGTACGCATGCTCAATAAAAGTAATGTGAGTTTAAGAGGCTTTATAATATTATTTATGGGAGAATTGGACTCATTTCGATGTACGTGTGGTTACTTGCCGGTAATGGAGAGTAAAGAGTTCCAATGCGGGCAGATGTGATTTGTAAAAACATTGAGAGCCTCTTCTGGGTTGTTTATTGGTCTACGCTCAAAATGCATCGAGGACATTGGACTTGCTCTCTGAAACTGCAACGCTAGAATGCTGTTAAACTATATTTTGTTTTCCACTGTTTCTCTATTTGCACTTCTATGGTCCTTTGTTGTACGTTAATACTGCTTAATTGTGTCATGTAAGGTTTTTTTAGTGGGTGGCACACAAATAACGGTTCACACTGTCAAACATGACTTTAACAAACCAAAGCAATTGAATCTTTTTTCCACAGCGGAGAAAATACAGTACAATTGCATAAAGTGTTCCACATGACTTGTGTGGAATACCGAAACAAAGTCCGTGCAAAATGATTTATAACTATTACGCTTCTGAGCATGTGCATCAAATGGGAGTTCCCCATATTATATCAAAATAAACAAAATATATATTGTTGGACAAGATGCGGAAAGGCTGGCATTCTGTCAATAAATGTAAGTTGGGATGAAATAATAGGTCGGACAACGGGTTGGATCAGCGACTAAGCTTGCTTGACTTTTAATACAAAAAAACAGAAACACCTTGATAAAACCAATTTTCTATCCTTCAGTCTCAAATAGAAATGATGGCTAGCCGAAACGACGCGGATGCAGGCGCCAGCTCGCTCCCTCCCGCGTATTCCTACCTAACGTTTAATAATTCAAGAAATTTTTGAAGAACTGAGAGGAAATGAAAATTAGAGCCCCTGTGAGATTTTTTTGCAGAAGGAAAGTGGCTCACCCTAATTCAGCGAACACTCCTACACAACCTGGGGTGTCTCCATTTGTTGCAGGGACAGGGCGGAATATTGGGGCAAGGAGAAAGGCCACGGTGCCCGTTTTTATTGCCAATGCTACGTCGTGCATTGTTGTGACGGTCTTCGCTCAATTCCCCATTACCCGGACTACAGAATATTCCGTTCCATTTTATGTACCGAGGGATTTAACTTCGATCATCTTGTCCGCAGTTTACAAACTAGCACAAACCACCGCTAACGTGGCACTGGCTGTATTACACTCGCTGTTCAATTCTTTTCAGACTACAAATACAGAAGTTCTGTTCAATATCACCCCTGACTTTACTCTAACTAACTTATGGAAAATATACCCTAAATCCCGTTAGAATGGGCACGCTCCACGTAGGAAGTTAAAACTCTTGATCACTGCTACACCACACCATTCGCATTCGACAAGGTTCCGCAGCATTCGAGAAGGGTCTCTAGAATTCGGCAAAGTTCCACAAGGTATGCTGCTCTGGGAGGTTAGATGGATCCAAGGGATCATAGCCATGGGCTCCAAGAAACAAAATAGCTGAATGGATAGAAAATTGACTTCATGGGAGGAAGCAGAGCGTGATGGTGGAATGTTGTTTTTTGGACTGAGGGCCTATGACCAATCATGTGCCTGAGGGTTCGGAGCTGGGCCCATTGCTGTTTGACATTGATATCATTCGCTTGGATGAGAACGTACTGGCATGATTAGCAAATCTGCAGATGACACAAAATTGGATGGTTTTGTCGATAGTGATGATGATTATCAAAGGTTTCAGCAGTATCTTGATCATTTGGCCAAGTGAGCTGAGGAACGATTGATGGAATTCAATACAGAGAAATGTGAGGTTGCATTTTGAAACGTGCTGGCTTTCCAGAGCCAGCAAATCCTTCCTCAGGTATGATGCCCAAAATTGCTCACAATACTTCAAATTAGGCCTGACAAGCGCCTTATAGATCCTTGGCATTACATCCCTGTTCTTCTTTTCTAGCCCTCTTTAAATAAATACTAGCATTGCGTTTGCCATTTAGCAGCGATTCGACTTGCAGAATAACCCTTTGGGAATTCTGCAGAAGTACTCCCAAGTCCCTTTGCACCTCCGATGTCTGGATCCTCTCCCCATTTAGAAAATAGTCTACGCCTTTATTCCTACTTCCAAAGGCTTGACTCCACACTTTGGAACACAATAGTCCATCTGCCACATCTCTGCCCACTCTCCCAACTTGTCCAAGTCCTTCTTCAGAGTCCCTGCTTTCTCGACACAACCTGCCCCTCCACCTATTTTCGTAGCATCCGCAAACCTGACCCTAAAGACTTCAATGTCCTCATCCAAATCATTAACATATAATGTAAAGAGTAGAGACCCCAGCAACGACGCCCTGCGGAACTCCGTCAGTTAATGGCAACCGACCAGAAAAAGTCCCCTTTATTGCCACCATTTGCCTTCTGCCATCCAGCCAACCTACAATCCATGCTCGTATCTGCCCTTTGATACCATGGGATCTCATGTTCCTTAGTAGCCTCGCGTGTGGCACCTTATTAAAGGCTTTCTGAAAATCTAGGTAAGCAACATCCACTGACGCTCCTTTCTCTATCCGACTATTTAGTTCTCCAAAGAATTCCAACAGTTTCCTCAGGCAAGACCTCCCCTTCACAAAACTGTGATCATTTCGCCCTATTTGATGATGAAATTCGAAGAACTCTAAATTCTAAGAATGCTAAGAATTCAAAGAAAAATGGCGGCACTGTGGAGCAGCGGTAGAGTCGTTGCCTTACAGGGCTTGCAGCGCCAGAGACCCGGGTTCGATCCTGACCAGGGATGCTGCCTTTACGGAGTTCCACGTTCTCTCCGTGACCTCGTGGGTTGTCTACGAGATATTCGGTATCCTCCCACACTCCAAAGACGTACAGGTTAGTAGGTTAATTGGCTTGGGTTTGTATATTTGGTATAAGTGTAAACTATCCTTTTTGTGTGTTTAAGATAGTGTTAGTGTACGGGGATCGCTGGTCGGTGCGGACTCGGTGGGCCGCAGGGCCTGTTTCCGCGCTGTATCTCTAAACTAAACTAAACTAAACTCCGTAACCTCTTCGTTTGTAATGGACTCTAAAATCTTACCAACCACTGAAGTCTGAGTAACCGGCCTGTAGTTCCCATTCTTCCGTTTTGCTCCCTTCTGGTACAGCGTGGTAACATTGGCAATTTTCCAATCGTCTCTAGAACCGCTCTTTACTCGAGCGATTCTTGAAATATCACTATAAACGGCTCCACAATCTCTAAAGCGGTCTTTTTCATGACCCTAGTGTACAGTCATTCCGGTCCAGGTGACTTATCCACCTTCAACCCTTTCAGCTTCCCAAGCACCTTCTCCATAGTAATAGCCACTCCACTAACTTCCACTCCCCAACAGATGAGTCTGGTCATCTGTTAAGGCTACGTATGTCAGCTTACCGGTAGAGAATGTCGCACGAGCCACCAATGCAATGTGTCGGTCGACTGGAAGATGTTAAATACCATTTCACCTAACCTCACTAAATACATCCCAGTCGTTCCAGTTTCCTCCAGAATTGCCTTATCAACTGCATGCCAAGGACGCTAATTTGGGTCTAACTTAAGGAAAACACCAGAGATGATTATTGTCTGCTTATGTCCAGATCCGATGATATTAAGATCGGTGTACACACACTGGACAAAAAGACGAACATCTCCGAACGGATGCCTAAATAAGATGCCCTATTCAACCTATCGGATGCCAGGGGACTAAAGTTCCACCTTGCGCATTTGTCCACCCTTCCCCTCATGTTTGCCCTTACAACGCGACAGAAGTCAATTCTGCTTTTACAAGGGAAAACTCCGCGAAAAAAATTACAAACGTTTGCATAAAATACAAAGAACATATACAGGTATCTATTACAATCGCCAATAGTTAATCCGACTAGTACATTTGACGGAGATAACTAAAACAAGTGGCAGTGCAAAAAAAGCTTTTGGAACTCAAATGGGACTTCTATGTGAACTGTGCTTTCTACTTGCATCACGAAAGTTTGCCAATAGTGTGTAATTGGATATTTGTAATTCCAGGATATGAATAAATTATGGGTGGGAATGGGATGTGTAAACGGAAGAGGAATTGCAGCGACTAGATTTATTTCTCATTCATTTTCCATCGAACGGGGAATCAATAATGATCTTCATTAAACGTGTTCCTTAGTTTATCCTTCTTGAATCGGGACTAAGGTCCCACATAGGAGATTAGTGGGCAAAATTAGAGCACATGGTATTGGGGGTAGGGTACTGACATGGATAGAAAATTGGTTGGCAAACAGGAAACAAAGAGTAGGGATTAACGGGTCCCTTTCAGAATGGCAGGCAGTGACTTGTGGGGTGCTGGAACTGCAGCTGTTTACAATATACATTGATGACTTAGATGAAGGGATTAAAAGTAACATTAGCAAATTTGCGGATGAAACAAAGCTGGGAGGCAGTGTGAACTGTGAGGAGGATGCTATGAGGATGCAGGATGATTTGGACAGGTTGTGTGAGTGGGCAGATGCATGGCAGATGCAGTTTCATGTGGATAAATGTGAGGTTATCTACTGCGAGGTTTGCAAGGTGGACACATAAGGATTAAAATGTTGGGCGGATCCTCACGCCTACCCGGCCGCCCACAGGTCGGGGTCGCCAACCTCGCTTGATTCGACAGTCTCTTCAGACCCAGGTCGTCGAAACTGCCGGGTCAAATAGCTTCCCTCACTTGATACTTCTTGATGCGATTTCTCCCCCAGTTGCATTAAAATCCGTGGTCTTCATAGCGACACCGCTGAATCGTGCGGCCATTTCTCATATACTAACAACACCACGTCCTTCTCTCCCACAGCTGCACCCCCCTTCATACAGCTCCGGGCCCAATACATACATCACCTCCACGAGCACCTCCCCTAAATTCCCTCATCGGTGCTGAAATCTGATCCCGAAACCAACCCTATCGGGTTTTCGACAACCCTTCTGACATCCTCATCTCCAAAGACGAACGGCCTGTCCGCAGCACAAAGCATTAACATTGTACCACCAAGGCCTTATCTCAACGTGTTCTGATGTTGTGTTGAACTTCTATCGCCTCAAACAGCCTATTTTTCCTTTAACCCCTCTCTCCGCCAGGAGGGATAGGTAATCTAATGACGTCTACCATTCGGTCTCAAGGTTAAGTTGGCTATAATTTCTCCGCCCTGCTTCTTTCAAGGGCGCCATCTGAGATACCTTCTTTATTCAGTACACATGTTTTTCCTCTACTGCCACGCATGGACTCCTCACATGTCAACTCTCTACTGCAGTTCTGTTCTCGCTCCCCATCCCCAGACGGAATAAAGTTATCGTTTCTTTATTCCTTACCCTTTACCTCACCAGCCTCCGCACCAAAGATATTATTGTTCGACATTACCGCAACCCTCAAAGTGATCCCCCCCCCCTCCCCCCACCTTCCCGTCCCCACCACTTTCAGCTTTCCGCACAGACAATGACCTCCACCAATCCTTGGTTCTGTCATCCCTTCACGAACAGACTGCCCCGCCGTCTATACATTCCCCGGTAGTCGCAGAAGATGGAACGCCTATTCCTGCACCGCTCACTGGCCTTCGTGCAGGCATCCTTCACTGCTCCCTCTGTCACCTCCCATGTATCCATGCGAGCAAAGGAAGACTAGGTGACTCTTTGTCCGATCACCCGCGCACTGCCTGCCACGGCCGGCTGGACATCTCGCGTGCTCCCCTATTTAACTTTACCTCCCCTATCCTTGCCAGAGCGAAGCTGCACGCGAACAGCAGGAACAGCACCAGGTTCCAGGTTCAGCTCAAACTCCATCATCAAGTTTGCTGATGACACTGTGGTGGTGGGCCGGATCTCCAACAACGATGAGAAGGCCAACCGCGAGGAGGTGGCTGATCTGGCACTCTGGTGTCAGGACAATAGCCTGCTCTTGAATGTCACTAAAACAAAGGAGCTGATTGTGGACTTCAGAAGGGCTAAACATCCAAGGACGTACACGCCACTGGAGATAAATGGGTCTATTGTGGATAGGGTGAGCAGTTTCAAATACTTGGGAGTCCGCATCGCAGAGGATCTGACGTGGGCAACGCACATTGCCGCACTGGTGGGTAAGGCTAAGCAGCGCCTTTACCACCTTAGACAACTGAGGAAATTCAGAGTGTCGCTGAGGATCCTTCATTGCTTCTAATCTGGGGCTTTAGAGAGCATCCCGTCCGGCAACATTACAGTCTGGTTTGGGAACAGCTCTGCCTAGGACAGGATGGCACTGCAGAGAGTAGTGCGTTCGGCAGAACGCACCATGGGAACTACACTCGTCCCCCTGCAGGACCTATACATCAGGAGGTGCAGATCCAGAGCAAGCAAGATCACGAGGGACCCCTGCCACCCCAGTAACGGACTGTTCCAGATGCTACGATCAGGCAAACGCCTCCGCTGTCACGCTGTGAAAATGGAGAGGATGAGACGGAGCTTCTTCCCACAGGCTATCAGGACTGTCAACTTTTATAACCCCAGAGACTAAATTTTTGTCGACACTTTTTGTGCTATGTTTAGTAACTTATTAACTTTATTTATATGCTGTAACTGTAATTCTTTTTGTGCACAACCCGCAGGCATTGCCACTTTCATTTCACTGCACATCGAGTATGTGTATGTGACAAATAAATTTGACCTGACTTGATATTTCTCTTGGGTAGTTTACAACCCAAAGGTTTGAACAGTGAGGTCTACAATTTGAAGTAAAACGCCCAACCCCCTTTCTCTTGTCACCTCCTCCCCCCGGTACGCAACGATTTCCCCGTTGATGTACCCCCCAGTCACCGTCCTGTTACACTCCCTTTCGTACACGCATGTCCCATCTAGGAGATCCCATATTACTTTTATGTCTCCTCTTTTCCGCTATCCCTTCCATGTAAACATTTCTGCCCGGCTTTCCATTTCACTCCTCAACTCCCATTATCTGACACGTTCGTCTCCTTTTCACCTCTATTATTTGTTATTTACACCACTCATCTTCTATCATCCAACGCCCATCAACTATAATATATCGTCTCATTATTGGCCTGGTTTTGTTTTGCAACAAGCTCCTCATTTCTAGCATTGTCTCCAACTAATTTCAATCAACGTGCCGAAGTGTTGTGTCCCGTTTGTGCATTCCATCCATAAATGTTGCTTAGCCGCGGTATTCCACCAGCAATTTGAGTGTTGCTGAAGATTCCACCACCTGTTTTCTCTTGTGTTTTCAGACAATAGACAATAGACAGTAGACTATAGACAATAGACAATATGTGCAGGAGGAGTCCATTCAGCCCTTCGAGCCAACATCGCCGTTCAATTAGATCATGGCTGATCATTCATAATCAGTACCCCGTTCCTGCCTTCACCCTATACCACCTGACTCCGCTACCTTTAAGAGTTCTATCTAGCTCTCTCTTGAAAGCATCCAGAGAATTGGCCTCCACCGCCGTCTGAGGCAGAAAATTCCACAGATTTACAACTCTCTGACTGAAAAAGTTTTCCTCATCTCCGTTCTAAATTGCCTACCCCTTATTCTTAAACTGTGGCCTTTGGACTCCGGACTCTCCCATAATCAGGAACATGTTTCCTGCCTCTAATGTGTCCAATCCCTTAACAATCTTATATGTTTCAATAAGATCCCCTTTCATCCTTCTAAATTCCAGCGTTTCCAAGCCTAGTCGCTCCAGTCTTTCAACATACGACAGCCCCACCATTCCGGGATTTAACCCCTACGTCCCCAACATGCCGTTACCACCCTATCGACCAGTGACACCACGTTCTGGGAACTATGTGGTTGTAGATTTCGTCTCTCTGTCTATAGCACACAACAAAGCAAAGTCACTTATTTTACCCAACCAAACTAAGAAACCTCACATTAGTTTTAGTTATCTGGGCAGCGTTCTTGTGGTTAGAAACCAACTTAGCACCATTTCTGAAACTTGTGTTGATCATACTGTTCACCGCCTTAACAATAATTCACACCTGACGGCCAAATAGAGTCAGAAGCAACATCCAGGAAAGGAATGTGAGAAATGCCAGACGGATCAAGAAATTGATAACCAAAATAAATCAATCATTTTATTATTCGCAGTGTTTGGCAATTTTCTTCTGTTATGGATGAACAATTTTGCCTGTTTCATTTCTCTATGTGTCACCGATCAAGAAGTGATGAAATCTGATTACATGGACGCATTCACCATTGGCGAAAAAAACTATATTCCGGTTAAAATTTTAAGGATTTGCACAAACACCTTCATTTATGGTACTTCTCAAACCAATTTCAGAGAAGAAATGAAGAAAATAATCAAACGGCCTCTTGTTTTTCTTTCTAGATTATTCAAGTCACAGATCCTCACAGAGCTTTGCAGCAATCCCCTACGTCCCCAACATGTGTTGATTTGAATTTACTCGCATTCTAAATGACCTGGTTGATCTTTGCAATAGTAATTGCAAATCGGATATACAATCGTAAATGGTGGGAGTTATTCAATATGGAAATAAATCATTCGACCCGTCTCCTCCACACCGCCCACTGTGACTATCTATAATAGTCCTATTGACCTGTAGCTAGCACGTACCGATTCAAGTTGTTTCGATGCACGATCGCCCCCAAATTAGATTTAAACATTGGAAGTGTAACCGCAACTAGACGGTATTATGAAATTGTGTTGTATTTCTCAGTATCTGAATACGTTTTCAAAGCATTGTTCGTTTTGACGTAAGACCATACGAATCATAAACAAGTGCACTTCTCCTCTACATTTTGTTCAAACGAACGCAACATTAATATTTGAAGCGCGAAAAACAATTACATTTGCTGAGGAATCCATACTAAATTATTCGGGGCACGTTGTATCAAAATAGGCGTTACCACTGGCAGCTGGGAAACCGCTCCCTTCTCAGAGGGATCACGTGAATAAATCGATCCAATCGTACTGCCGTGCTCGTTAAACCCAAGGGTTTTCTCTGATATATAAATAACAGGGAAATGTGAAGGCAGGAGATGTATATGTCTGGCCAATACCAACGGAAAGGTACATTCTAGTTGATAATGGTATTCGCTTCAAAGTTACTAATAGAAAACATTTATAATATTATTCTTGTAACAATCGGCGTTCCCGGTAAGCCACTTTACATTTTTGTTATGGGTATAATTGTATTTGCGTTTATAAATTATTTTATGCTTTGAGATGGATAAATGAAGGCGAAAATAATTAAACATAATTTTGTCCTCAGAGTAGAAGAATGGTCGTTCCAAGACGATGTACATACTCTTTCCTAACGTCAACAAGTGTAATTATCTATCCTATAGTTGGAAGACTGGACAGGTTCCATGGCTCTGAGGACCCTGAGACCGCCGACGGCGTGTCCGTGTGGCTTCGCCGATTCCGAGGCAGCTTGATGGGTGAAACCGCGGAATAGCCCATAATTCGTTTGTTATAATTCTGCGGACAAGCACCTCGTCACCTCGTGAACGCAAGAATTTCAAAGCGGTTTTGTTAGTCAGAGTGTGGTTTATCTGTGGAATTATTTGCCACAGAAAGCTATGGAGGCCGTCAGTGGATATTGTTAAGGCAGAGATATATATATATATTCTTGATTAGTACAGGTATCAGAGGTGATGGGGAGAAATCAGGAAAATTGGGTTTGGAGGGAGAGATAGATCAATCATGGCTGAATGGCGGAGTAGACTTGATAAACCGAATGGCCTAATTCCACTCCTATTCCTTATGACCTTATGTATCAGGAACAGATGAGCGCCTTGCTACCATTCGTGATTGCCAACCGATTAGTTGAACACTTCGTGACAACAAGAGAGTTTGATCACTGTCTAGGTCGGCACACTTCATGGTGAAAGGTGGAAAACGATTTGGCCGTTTCATAGTTGTACATATTTGCAGACCAATACGCTCACAATACGCTCATATCGTGCAAATTTGAATAAATCTTGAGACTTGTTTCTAATCTCGCCAATGGGAGCCAATACGAATTATACATTAATAATCTACACTGATTCGGGATGGGCTTTTGATCGTGCTGAGCTGAGTGAGCAATGCACGTTGTACCTAACTCTTCAGATATAATGCGACCCACGGTCCATCGAAAGCTGGTGACGTAACATAGAAGGGACAGGCTAAGTTCATGAATTGATGACGCTGGATGGAAAACAAATCGAAAAATGCGCAGACACAATCTGTGGCGCAAAAGAGAATAAAGTAGCGTGTTTTCAATAGGAGGAGATAAGCAGTGTTGATGTTTAAAGGTCCCTTTGTGTACTTACTTTTGAGCGACCAATGCTAAGACAAATCAAATAAAATATTGGCCTTTATTACGAGAGGAAGTACATCTAGGAGAAATGAAGTCTCACCGGAATTCACTTGTTCTTTGTGTGTGTAGATTTGGTCACCCTACATATTCAAGGATGTACTTGCCAGAATACTTATGCACAAAATTCACTAGACATTTCCAGACACGGCGAGGTTTCCAAATCATTGCATGCCCAGGATCTGTTAGGTCTAAGAAATCCGGAAGCCGGGAAAACATTCATTGCATTAAGGGGCGCGTTTAAAAGCTTTGATTAGTCAGGATTCTTAAATGCATGGGACAGATTTGAAGATAGAGTCGAACGAAGAATTTAAAAAAGCCTATTGTAACAGAACAATTATTTACCGACTATTCCTGTAAAGTAGCAGACGTTATAATGCATTTTCTTTCTGTTTGTAGCTAATGTGGTGACAATCTCCATCTTATCCTCTGGAAAGTGCGGTCTCTCTCGTTGCATCACCCGATATCTAGTATGGATGGCTGCAGCTAATCTAATGTACTTAATTATCAGCGGAATACTTCATCAGACTAGGGACGCATACTTCCCACACTCTTTTCTCAATTACACTCCCATTTGCAGCCTTATTATCACTCTGATCTATGTTTCCATTGATTGTTCTGTCTGGATAACCGTGGCCTTTACCTTTGATAGATGTGTTGCGATTTGTTACCAGTCTTTACGTACAAAATATTGCACTGAAGCAAACGCAACGAGGGTTGTAACAGTGTTATCTTTAATATGCGTACTGGAAAATATTCCAGTCTACTTTCTGTTTGAACCCTTAGAAAAAGTTGACAACGTGCCATGGTTCTGCCATGTGAAATTAAGCTTCTACGTTTTACCTATTTGGGCTGCGTTCTTGTGGTTGGAAACCATCTTAACCCCATTTCTACCATTTATTTTGATTGTTGTGTTCAACGGTATGACGATCAGGCATATTATACTCGCAAACAGTGTCAGAAAAAAAATCAGAGGGAGACAGAGCGACAAGAAGCAGACTGATCATGAGATTGAAAACCGAAGGAAATCAATTATTTTACTGCTGGCAATATCTGGCAGTTTCATTCTGTTATGGACGGTCAGTTTTGCCTGTTTCATCTCTCTGTATTTTACAGATAATCAGTTACTGAAGTCAGGGGACAATGGCGCATTCCGCATTGCAGAAAACATTGCTACAAACTAAGATTTTTGAGCACTTGCACAAACGCATTCATTTATGGTGCCTCGCAAAGAACCTTCAGAGAAGAATTGAAAAATATGATGAAACGTCCTCTATGTGCTTTCGCCAATATATTTAAATAAATTATATGGGTTCCATCCCTGCGTTAAATACGTATCTATTGTGTATGAGATATGCACACACACACACACACACACACACACACACACACACACACACACACACACACACAAATCACAATGCGCGATTATGAAGCCGCACTCACCCTCCGCATAGCAAGGAGTCTACTCTTTTGTTTCCAAGCCAAGAAATATCTGACTAAGGTTATACATAGTGCGTTATGGCACAATTGACCTGAATTAAAATTGTCCGAACGGACAAGTTTACAGAAATTAACTGTAGTGATCTCGATACCTATGACGATAACGTGAGTACTTTTCCATTTGTCAATGTAAACACCGTTTTCGAGTAGTTAAATAAAATAAGAATAACCAAACACACATGCAACATTTCTGGAGAGAGAAACACTTTTGTCGTTCCAGGTCGATGTGTTTTCCATCGTTGAAAACAAAAGTTAGAAAGATAAGTTATTTTCGTTTTAATTCAGGTTATGTGAACAGTGCTGTGTTACAAGGGTCAGTATTAAGCTCACTGTTGTATCATATATACATTAAAGATTTTCATGACAATTATTTGAATGACTCCAAAATTGGCATCACAGAAGACAGCCTGCGCAGGTACCTAACTTTACAGGGGGACCAAGATAAACTGGGAACCTGGGACAATGAATATCGGAAGGAGTTTAACTGCCAAATGCAAGAAGTTGCACTTTGTTATTTCAAACCAGGGCTGGGATTTACACAGTAAATGGTCGAGCCCTATGGCGTGTCAGAGAACATAGGGATGTGGCACGGCTGGCGCAGGTTCCCCCAAAATGGCAAGTCAGGTAACAGGTTGCTGAAGAACATCCCTGGCACGCTTATCTTTAGTGGGAAGGATATTAAGTAGAGAAGTTGGCACATTATAAGACAGATATATAAATCGTTGGCGAAATGACACTGAAGCTGCAAATGGTACAGCGAAGATTTACGAGGAATTTGCAGGACTAGAGGGTATGAGCTATATCGAATGGTCGAGTACGCTGGGACCCTATTCTATGGACCGCACGAGGATGAGGACGGATCTGATAGAGGCGTCTAAAATAATGAGAGGAATAGAACGGGTAGATGCACTGTCTCTTGCGCAGAGGAGGTGAATCGAACACCAGAGGACATGGGTTTAATCGGAATCTGAGTGGTAACCTTTTCACACTAATGGCGGTGGCGGTATGGAACAGCCCGCACGAGAAGGTAGTTGAGGCAGGGGCTATCCCAACGTTTACGAAACTGTTAGACAGGTCCACGGATAGGACAGGTTTGGAGGCATATGGGCCTAACGAGAGCAGGTGGGACTGGTGTAGCTAGGACATGTTAGCGGTCTCCGAAAGTTAGCCCGAGTGACCTGCTTCCACGATGTAGCACTCTATGACTGGATGAAACCGGGTAAAGTGTGCAGTCCGATCGCCCAGCTACAGGAAGGATGTCATTGAGTTGGATATGGCGCTAAAGAGATTTACTATGATGTTACCTGGGATTTGTAGAGAGAGGGTGGGTACGCAAGGATTTTTCCCGGTGGAGTGCAGGAATCTTCGAGCTCGCCTTAATGTCGTGGACAAGATCAGGAGGGTATGGATAGTGTAAACGCTGATTGGCATTTTCCCAAAAGAGGATTCCAAACATAGAAGGCATATGTCTGAGATGAGAGGGGTGAGATTTTAAATGGACATCAGCCAGAAAGATTTCACGCTGAGCGTTGGCTGTATCTGGAAAGAGCCACCAGAGGGAAACAAAAGAAACGAATACATTTACGAATTAAAACAAACATTTTGGATAGATATATGGATAGAAATGATTTGGAGGGATATATGGGACATGCAGGCGAAAGGGACCGGCCCAGTATGCCAACTTGCTCGGTATGGACATAGTGGGCCGATTGGTTCAGTTTCCGTGCTTTACAGCTCCTTAGCAATGGTCTGACCCAAATGTCATCAGCAATCAGAATAAAAGCTGCAATACAACACGGAGATTGCCTTAACATTCCTTCCAACTTTACATCGGAATGCAAGGTCCAGACCTGAAGCATTTGCTATTCCTTTTGCCTACACAAATTCTGCTTCATCCACTGAGTGAATTCATGCCTCCATATTCAGCATCTGTTACCTCCCTTGTTGCTGTGTTCGGGAATCTTCGTTTAAATATTCAAGAATTAACTAAATTATTTGCCCGTACTCATCCTTTAGCGATCGGCGGTAGCAACAAACCACTAAGCAAATGATTCCAGGGGACAAATGATTACACTCTCACGACCCCGATGTTGTTAGCTACAGTTATGCTGTCAATTGGAAATATATTTACAATTATTGCCAGTGGAGGACGAAAGTTGAATTTTTGTGGGGAGATCTTCAAAGTTTTCCAGAGTACTTTTCAGGACTGTTCATTGAAATGACAAGGCAGGGCGGTTATGTGTTTGGAGGGAGATCACCGGTACCTTTCGACATTTAGGCCTACAATTGCAGAGGGAGTCCGGTGAACATACATATATCAATCAAAGTATTATAGAAACATAGAAACATAGAAAATATGTGCAGGAGCAGGCCATTCGGCCCTTCGAGCCAGCACCGCCATTTACTGTGATCATGGCTGATCATCTACAATCAGTAACCTGTGCCTGCCATCTCCCCGTATCCCTTGATTCCTCTTGCCCCTTGAACTCTATCTAACTCTCTTTTAAATTCATCCAGTGATTGGGCTCCACTGCCTTCTGAGGCAGAGAATTCCACAAATTCACAACTTTGGCTGAAAAAGTTTCTTCTCACCTCAGTTTTAAATGGCCTCCCCTTTATTCTTGGATTGTGCCCCCTGCTTCTGTACTCCCCCAACATTGCGAACATTTGCACTGCATCTAGTTTGTCTAGTCTTTTTATAATTTAATACGTCTCAAAAGATCCCTTCTCATCCTTCTAAACACCAATGAATAGAACCAATATGTGCCATCAATATGCTCAGTAGTAGTGATGTCATCCAATACATGGACAAGACGCTTGTGATTGCTGCCTCTTTGTCTCTACTGCAATATGGCCTTCAGCCTGACAACTTTAGCTAACAGCAGCGGAATTGTGAACGTTTAATGAATTGCCCCCTGAAATCATTTGCTGAGAGGGTTGTGACTATCGACAGTAATCGGCCTCAATCTCCTTGAGGCCTTTTCTAAAAACGGCATAGTTTGCGAGTTTTTACAGATAACTGTGGCGCCTAAAAATCTATCGACTCGTATTCATCGGTAATACACTCAAATGAATGGGTGGCTTTAAGGGGGAGACGAAAGAAGCTTCAGATGCTGGAATCATAAGCAAAGTTTAGTTTACTTTACTTTAGAGATACAGCGCGCAAACAGGCCCTTCGGCCCACCGAGTCAGATATCAGCAATCCCCGCATATTAACACTATCCTGCACACCACGGCCAATTTATATTTATACAACGCCAATTAACCAACAAACCTGCATGTCTTTCGAGTGTGGGAGGAAACCCGAAAATCTCGGGAAAATCCCACGCGGTCACGGGGAGAACGTGCAAACTCCGTACAGACATCAGCTATAATTAAATTTAGAATAGAACGCGGATCTCTGGGGATGCAAGACAGCAACTCTACCGCTGCGCCAAAGTGTTCATACTGTTGGGTTGAATATGAGATATTCCTCTTCCACGTTACGCCGGGCGATGCACAACACTGGAGGTCGGGCATGGAACGAAAGTTAAAATTACATGGAAATGGGAGCTCGAGTTGGCATTGGGAACAGAAAGGGTGTACCCAGCAATAAGGGAACCTCCTCTATGTATTGTTTCAAAAATGGAGATGGGGACATATGTCGAACAACGAATGCAGCAGACGGAACTCATGTAGGTTAAACTTTCTCAACTCGAAATTACATCTGACTTTTGCCAAGTTCCACTTAAAAATAATTCACCCCCTACATATTTATTAAAACAATATAAAATGGTTAATTGTTGACGATTTATGTGATTTCCACTACATTCGTTCACTATCTGCTATTTGATGTGTTCATTTATGCTGTATATCAAACAAATTTTCAGACTGCAGCACAGTCTTCAAAAATCATATTATTGTTATATCGCACTTCCAGCTGCAGATGTTGTTTCTTATTGAATCATGACAGAATTTTTTTTTTCAATGCAGAATGAAAACTTGGTGCAACAAACAAGGGCACCGCGCGTTCAAGATGAATGACATTGAATGCATCTAAAATGCCTTAAAATCATATAACTTTTATGGGGGCTGATTCATTTGTCAGTTGTTGACGAATGTAAATGATGAAATATCTGTTTACAGCTTACCAACTTAACCGTGATGAGAGGCATATGGAAAATACGGTCCAATTAATGGAGCTAAATAGGTCCAACTATCGTCCTTGCTGATTGGTCCCTTGAGGTATCTCAAAAATATAAAGTTTACATCTTAAGTTAAAAGCAGAAGATCCATGTGGCTACAGAACTAAGCGGACAGGTTCCCACACCGATTATGAAAACTGCAATCCTACGGACGGAAAGTATTTACTATCCTATTCTTGGAGCAATTGGAATACCAGGTACGTCAATCGTAGCTGGTTGTCTCGATATATCTTGACGCGCTCGACTGTCGAGATTAAAAACGACTGAAATGTGTCTGAAAATATTTTCGGTTTTCAGCAAATTATTGATGCTCATTCAGCACATTACTCTTTTAAAAAAAAGTTTGGATACATGTCATTATCAATGTAACCTATTGTGCGAGTGCCGTGCCTGCACTAGAATGAGTCCTCGTGCTGATGAAGTATTAAGTCTTCCCTATGTCCTAGTTATAATTCCCACTTTAGTTATGCCACTACAGCAGCACTAAACATCCTTTTCCGCTACTGCAATAATAGCCTGCTTGAACAGAGAAGGGTTGCGTCCTTGTACCAAATGGGCTACATGAAAATGCAGTGCTTCGTCCTCTTTTACCTTTCATTCCATGGTCTGCTCAGCGTCGTTACAGATTTGGGAGGTGAGTTTCCCGTGACTGGCAATTTTTGCAGCACAAAATCAAAGATTCCTATCAATTCCAGCTTTAAACCCTATGGTAGGAGCGGAAAGACCTCCCCACGGGGGCTCGCAATTTCAACCTGGACCTCTGCCAGCCCCGCGGCCGTTTTCAGGCGGACACGTGCATTACCACCTGGACGTAGCGGCCTATTGCGACTGATACCGTAAGGGAAAGTAGAGAACATATTTAACCAACGTCTTCGTGATTGATGGCTATGCTTGGTAGACACGGATTGATCCGCGGATAGACAGTGAAAACCATCCTCGTGGCACTGAGTCGTACTTCTGAGTTCGTGAACCATGATTTATTGGTCAGGGGAATAGCTGATTTTAATCTATTTTGGACGGATATCTCTCCACGTTGAGAAATTGTAATGTGAAGCGCAAGGCATGGAAAATATGGACTGGAATATGTAAAGAAACAGGAATATTTCGCCTCCATAGTAATTACGTTTCTTTATAAACTAATCTCCAAGTTTGTTGAAAACGTTGAAGAACATATCGCTAGTTTCTCATACGTTATTTGATTTGGTGTCAACACCAAACAATGTTTATCTTGTCGCTGAAAGAAGAATGAGAATTGCACAACGCTTTATATATTGAGGATCCATTGACACACGGAAAGGGAGGTACGGAAACGGAGAGGACTAGTTTCGGTCAAGGACTCGCTTCATAGCATCAGGATATCAGAAACAAAGAGCATAACATTACCGAACGGAAACACTGTCTCTACCAGGGTGCCGTGTATCAACCAGAATTTCCTGGGACGGTACCCAATATTATTGAGATAAGGGGCTAAGGGGCGAGAGAAGATATATCCTGTCCGACCGATGGAGAAGAGACAGAAATTGAGTAGAGTTACGTCTTTACTCTTATTTTAGTTATGTATCTGCATTGCAATCGCTCCAGATAATATGGAGTCTGAGACTGAAGAAGTGTCTCGACCCGAAGCGTCACCACGTTCTCCTAGAATGCTTCCTGATCCGCTGATCCTTTTGTGTATCAACCACCAACTGCAGTTCTTCCTTTCTAGATGACAAAACAATAACAATAATATCAGGTAATATAGATTCGGGTCGTTAACTTATTGACATTATTGCATAACATGAAAACTCCCGCTCCTCGAAGTTGAAAACGGAAACCGAATGGAGCCGGCGCACTGCTGTCGGTGCTTTTTCAGCCCACTCTTCCGGCAGAAAGGACGACTAACTGTAACGTAGGACGATAATGCGCTGAAAACAGAGGATGACCACACTTTGAAACAGACCAAGTCTACTCAAGGCAACCAATATCGTATTCTGACGATATCCATATCAGTGGATGTACTATGTATTTCAGTACTATGCTGACAATGTAAAGGCAATCCGGGGTAGTAAAATACGTTTACATTACTTTGAATGACTTAATATACTTTAAATAAGGAATTTAGGTTGATGCTGGAATACTTATGTATGTAATTTCTAAAATGTATTTGAACACTTTTTGTACATGTCAGGGATGTACAGACGGTGTTACAACTACCGTAAACTATTGAGGTGTTATAACGTTCGGGCTAGCGAAAGGATTCGCTCTCGACGCCGTTCAGATCTAATTAACAACGTATTGTCTCGAACATAAGGTGGGGATACTGATTCAAAACAATCTCCTGGAGGAATTCAGCGTTTTGTGAAGCATTGACGGGGGGAACTGGATAGTCGCCCTATCGGGTCCAGACACTTTTCCACTGCCGAGGAAGAGAAACTTCGTCAGACAGTACCTCGGCCGCTGATTTTCTCAAGCAGATTTTCTTTTAAAATCATGATTGCCGCACCTTCAGTCGCTTGTATGCTTCTGATTATATGATTTAATTGTGAGTGATCAGTTTCTATTGTTGTACAAAATAATTAGCCTGGAAATGCGTCCATTGCTAAAATGTGGACAATCCCGTGATGAAAATGCCAAACAGTGTAACTATGTGTGTTGTAATTAACCCTGATTGCGACAGCCCGTGGAATTTGTCGTTTTTGTTCATTCAAAAGACCTGATTGAAAAGACCTGAGGCATAACCAAATTAATGCGGCATGGGGACACACTATTTCGCCTGTGAAGACCCGTTTACGCATTTTTATTTCTTTGTTGCAGCAAATGTGGTGGCAATCACCATTCTGTCTTCTGGAAGGTGTGGTCTCTCCAAATGCATCATCCAATATCTGGTATCAATGGCCGCAGCGGACCTCGCGGTCTTGCTAATTAACGTAATGGTGAATGAACTGAAAGAGTCATATTTTCCTTATTCGATTCTCAATTACACACCAATTTGCACTTCAATTGTTCTACTAATGTATATTGCGCTTGATTGTTCTGTCTGGATAACTGTCGCTTTTACATTTGACCGTTTTGTTGCTATTTGTTGTCAATCGTTACGGACTAGATATTGTACTCGTAAGTCTGCATCCAAAGTTATAATAATGATCTTTTTATTAAGCACTTTGGAAAATATTCCAATCTTCTTCATATTCGAACCTCGGGAAATAATTAACCAGAAGCCATGGTCCTGTTATGTGAAATCAAGCTTTTACACTTCACCTGCTTGGATTGTTTTTTTATGGGTTGAAACAGCTTTAACCCCATTTGCACCGTATGTGTTGATTCTTCTGTTTAATTCATTGACCATAAAGAATATCATAGAGGCCAACAGAGTCAGGAGCAAACTTCGTGCGAACAACAAAGAGAGTGGCCAGAATGACCAAGAGGCAGACAACAGAAGGAAATCGATTGTTTTACTGATTGCAATATCCGCCAATTTTATTTTCTTGTGGATTTTCTTCATCTGTGTTCAGTTCACAGATACGGAGTTCTGGGCATCAGATTCCACTGATGCCTTCACCATAGCGGAAAAATGTGGCGATATGCTGAGGTGTTTAAGTACATGCACAAACACCTTTATTTATGCCGTA
Organism: Rhinoraja longicauda; assembly: GCF_053455715.1. Classification (NCBI taxonomy): domain Eukaryota; kingdom Metazoa; phylum Chordata; class Chondrichthyes; order Rajiformes; family Arhynchobatidae; genus Rhinoraja; species Rhinoraja longicauda. Next base: position 32,386,482 of record NC_135971.1, read on the forward strand.
TCTCAGAAAAACTTCAGAGAGGAATTTAAGAATCTGTTTAAACGTCCGTGTTCTACGATTGGCAATTTATTCAAGCGTTGAATGTTGGCTTAGCATTAAACAAACATTTCCAAAACAAACCATGAAATTAGATTATTTAACGTGAACGCATATAATTCTGGAAATTTACAGGGACGTTATGGCATTATGTCCCTAATTATAACATTTACCCTAACATCATGGAAACTATTATTGCCATTTATCAAATAATCAGCGAGATAAAGCTATTTATTTTCGTATTGGGGAAAGGGTAACGGAAGCAAATATAGATTTGGTTCGTCCGACTGAAGTAAAGTCAACACCAGTCTCGGAAAATGCTGATAAACGTGATATTTAGGCCCGATTTATAAAGTGAACAAACCTTCAGTTCAAAGTGTTCATCGAGGTCAAAGAATTGTTCAAATCAATATGACATATTTGTCGAAAAGCGGGAAGGGATACATATATTTAGTTTATGAAAGTCGATCCTCTGACTGACAACAAAAATGAATGAACAGGCAAAAATAACATATTCCTTCATTCGTCCCACACCGGGGAAAAGGTGTTATTTTCAGCTGATGATGAGCGATAAAGCCCTATTAGTCGTAGACGCTTTGGCTGGAAGGGAAATAAAAATGTTAATTAGAAAATCGAAGGTACAGATAAAATCAATGCAAGCATGCGAGTTGAGAAAAAATGCGATTGATGGCGATATTACGCTGGTGTTGGCTAAACGTATGTTAAATGTAAAGCTGAAGGCGTTGTCGGTGAGGTAAGAAGCAATTAAATGTGCACAATTGAGAGAACAATTGAGAGGCGCTTGTGGAGGCGAAACCATGGTGATGGAAATGTGAATTAATCTGGAAAGTAATTCAGTTGACTGTTTGATAAGTAAAGACTCATAGTGCTGGAATAACTCAGCAGGCCCGATAGCATCTCTGGAGAACATGGATATGTTAGCCATATAGCCGTTTCCATGTTAACTTATCCATGTTGGCAAGAGATATTATATGAGCCGTTGTGTTTCTATTGCACTTTATGTCTTTGTTCGTAAACCAGGCAAATGCAGTTCCTTGTTTCTGAGTGATTCGCAAGAACGGATATGGCGAACCATCGAATTGAGAGAATGAGGATAAATATTTGCTGCAAGTTGGGAAGAGATACAATGCAGAAAGCTATTGGATCAGCGTACTTACAATGTATCATTTGAGATAGATCTGGTGAGGTGAAAGTAGGGAGACAAGTACCCGATCTGAATGCATGATTCCCATGTTTCAACATTATATTCAGATCCGACAATATCTCGTCTAGTCAGATGCCTGTGTAAACCTCTATTAAACGTAACGATTGCATCTGATTTCATAATTTTCTCTGGCAGTAAGTTACAGATTCCAAACGCAGTTTGTAATGAAATAACCGTTCCGCTGGATTTCACGTTTAAAATTTCTTTAAAACTGAATATTTAGACCATCGACGTTATTAGGTTTCATATAATTTTAGTTACCCCCGTTAAATCATCCCATAGCTTCCGTCGCTCCAGGGAAAACAGAGCATGTCATATCTGTTTGCATGAATAAATTCTTCCAATCCAGGTCAATGTCCCCTGCCCTCCTCCTAGTGCAACCATAATTAGCAACGCTACTGCAGAATAGACATGTAAACGATCACGTAATTGCGGTCTAATTTGCGCTTTCTACAGTTGCAAAATGATTTCCCAGCTCTTACATTTCTCGGCGTGTCAGGGCGTTGAACATGTCATTGACATTCCACAATAACATATAAACCCATGATCCTATTTTCAGGAATTGTGGGCATGATGCCCAGGGTCTCTCTGTGTATAGACATCCGTTTACGACGGAGTGCTTACCCCAGATATCCCACATCTATTTCACTTCCCAAAGTGTCTCAAGCTAGATTGTTGAGGATAAATGTAATCTGCCAACACTTCGCCCAACTTTTCATCTGTTCAATATCCAGATCCAGATAAACAATCATCCTCGCTCTCCATAACATAGCCAAATTTCCGTCAAGCTCAAACGTATTAATCAATGGTCTGGAATCACATTGAAGGTGTTCTCTACGTGAGCAGCATCGTGGTTCCCACCAGTTATCCCGCCAGTAGAATACAATTTACATACAAGCAATTAGAACATCAAACACTCCTCGTCATCCTTTCCGTCCTGTCACCAATCTTTTCAAACAGGCGGGCATGTGGGACTTTGACAGATGTCTTACTTATTTATGCTCTCAGAGGCAACATCAAAAGGCTCTGCCTTTTTTAATCTTCTTTTTTGACTCCTCAAAATCAGGGAACATAGAGCCACGGAGTTTCCCCCTGAGAAAACCACACTGACGACAGCCAATCAACCGGAACATTCCCAATATGTCATATTCTATAGAATTATCTCTCATATTTTTTTCCTAAATCTCTGTGGTTTGTCGTTACCTGCTTTATCTTTGTTGTCGTTCGCAACTGAACCAAGAACATTTTCTATCCTCCGCTCCCATAACCTCAGTCGACGATATCAATAATTTTGGTTTATCAGTCCTGATGCATTCCATGACGTCGAAAAGCTTCCTTCCTGATACCGGCATGCTAACACCATATCCCTTCCTGGCCAAAAACTTCACAATCCTGCTCCTTGGTAAATATAGCTGAGAACTATATTTGAGACTGACTGAATTGATTCAAGGACGTAGTGTGGAAACAGGCTCAACGAGACCGCGCCGACCATCGATATCCTGTCCACACCGACCCGATGTTATCACTCTTTCTACACACTAGGGGCTTTTACAGAGATAATTTAACCTCCCAACGCGCACGACTTTGGGGTGTGGGGGGAAACGAGGACATGCGGAGGAAACCCACGTGGTCACAGGAGAGAACGTGCAAACACCAAACAGAAAGGATCCGACGTCAGTATCGAACTCCGTCTCTGGTACCGTAAGCAATAGCACAACCCATTGAACCGCTGCCATGATCCGATCAAACTCGGATCCATTGGCTGCACAAATTGAGCAACACCAAGGTCTTGCACACATCTATCCTTTCTCGAACATCGCAATTACTCGTCCTACAGATAAGAATGTCTTTGCATTCTCCCTACTCTATGGCCATGGCCCTCTTTGCACACCTAATTACTATCTTAAAATAGGTACGGCCCATGTTTTCCCCAAAAGATGTTAATGATTCTAGATTCGTATTTTTGCCATTTTCTTCCAAAACATTCTATTCTATCGAATTCAGCATTCCCACTGATTTGGACCGAAAATTCCCATATCCCCACATCCATAGCTATGCTGAAATTGACACCAATGTGCCCAATATTGTCTGAGTTCCCACAGCGACAATTCAATCATCTGCTACCTTTGGTATCCTATTATACGGTCGAGCACTGTTCCATTTCCGGTAGTGCTATCCACATCATGTTCCAAAGAAACTCTGTTGGACTCACCGATCAACTTCCGCCCCATCATTATTCCTTGCACTCAGCAAATGACCATCAATATTGGGAATGAGACCCTTCTCCTCGCCCCCATGAATCTGCTACGGGCAGATTAGTCTCACAACTTTCTGCGGTTTACCTTCATATCTGTACTGTAATTGAAGCTAGCTATTGAGACGACATCTGTATAACCCCTGCTAAATGACCCCCACCCCGCCTAGCCCTGTGCATCCAAAATGGATCAATAGATGACGTCGAGAGGATATGCTCTACAACTGAAATAGTGCGATGTAAATTGTTCACGCGAAGGTTTGAATAACTATATGTTTCTTTTTGAAGATATATATATATCTATATCGATATATAGATATCTATATATATATATAGCAAATGAAGTTCTTCGTATTTTGCAAAACATACTTGGCTAATAAAATAATATTGTCATTGTGATTGTAATTGATCGTGAGATGTAACCAGCACCGACAATATCAGTATTTATTTCAAGAGGACGAGAATACACATATAGGGATGTAATACTGAGGCTCTATAAGGCGCTGGACAGGCCGCATTGGGAATATGGTGAGCAATCTTTTGGGCCCATATCTGAAGGAGGTTATCTGGCTCTGGAGAGGGTTTAGAGAAGGTTTTCGAGAATTACCCCAGGAATGAGTGGGTTAAAATACGATGAGCGTTTGACGGCACTTGGTTTCTACTCACTGGAGTTTAGAAAGAAGAGGGAGGATCTCATGGAAAGTTACCGAATAGAGAAATGCCTGGATAGTGGATGTGTAAAGGACGTTTCGACTCGTGGAAAGCCTAGGACCAGAGGTCATGGCCTCAGAATTCAAGGACGTTCCTTTGCGAAGGGGGTGGAATTTCCTTAACCACAGGATGCTTAATCTGCCGAATTCATTCCCACGGAATGCTGTGGAGGCCAAGACAATGGATGTTTTTTTAAGGCAGAGATAGACAGATTCTTGATTAGTAGGGGCGTCAGGCGCTTTTGGGAGAAGACAGGAGAATGGGGTTAGGATGGAGACATAGATCAGCCATGATTGAATGGCTGAGTGGAATGATGGACAGAATGGCCTAATTCTGCTCCTATCATTTCTAAACTCAAGCGCTTGTAAGAATAGATGAGGCGAAGGAGGTTTACTGAAGAGGATCAATTTAGACGACTATTGGAGAAACAAAGAGCAAGATGTGTATAAGTGGACGGCCCTGGTGCAAATGCACCATCGAGACAAGGATATTCTACAGTTTCAAGGAGTAGATTGCAGAAATGATTCACGGGTGTAAGAGTATGGGACGGGGATAAGAAATAAGGAAGAAGTCACAGTGTCAAGCACAAACAAATATATATTTTTCCACATGTAATGGCTGGAACACTTGCGCTATAATAATATCCTGTTTGCAGATCTCGGGCAATGGAGGGAGTCTGGACGTGATTGCTCGGAGGATGGTGAGTTGAATGCCGGTGCAGTAAGTCCCAGCGGATATGTAACGGTGCATGGTGTATCAGGAGAAAATGCAACAAAGTGCTAAAGAACTAGTTCTTTAATGTTGCACACAAACGTTTATATAAAGCATGCACATTTGCACTCAAGTGTCTCCTGTATAGTGTGCTGTAGTGATACGGTCTCGGGACGTGTAGTGGAAAGAGCTTAATTTAACCCTTGTTTTTGTTCTCATCGCACTGAATGTGGATGTCTTCCAATTCCTCAGCGAGAACGAAGACCGATACAAGCTGCTACTGGTTTCAAATCAACTCACATCTTCGCTTCCGATTTATGTTTTCTAAAATGATTATCCTGAAATATTCATCAAGAAAAGAAGCAATACGCCGCCCCTCCCCGAATATCTACTATTACTGTGGGCGGATTGCAATCGGCAATGACAAAAATTGCAAGCGAAATTATTAGGGTAGCTGGATAATACAATCTCACGTCACCGTTGCTGGAAGCTGTGGGAAGGTGGCCCTTCACAATCCAAAATAATTGTGTCGCAAATTTCTGCAGAAAACAGGATCATTGGCGGGGAAACGCCAGCACTTGTGTCCGAGTACTTGTAACAGTCTTCATGGTTAAACTACATCATGTGATCATTTTTGGTGACTGTGGACGATGTGGACCACTGCTGATTAGTGTCGAATAAATTAATTGTTTGACACTAAGGCTTGGAGATGGCGGTTGCTGAGGGAGCCTGACAATCTCTTAAATGTCACTTAAGAACCACTCTTCCTGAGGCCGCATGAAGATGCAGACAGTTCTGGATATAGTCCAATTCATCGCACATGACTAGAGTACCCACCATGTAATCGTTTTATACTTCACCCTGCCTCGGTAAGGCTGCTAACATTATTAATGACCTTTTTCACCCCGACTGCCTCTCTTCCGAACTGTACTCTCCGGCAGATACAAAAGCTTGGAATTACTTACCAGCAGAATCAGGAACAGATTTCTCCCCGCTGTCATCAGACTACCCAGCCGCGATCATCGACCTAAGCGCATTGCGGACTTTGGACACTTGTCCTGCAAATGTAACACGAAAATGCTGTCACATAATAATGTGCACTCTGATATGTTGCTCCTTGCTCTATCCGTTGTTCTTGTGTAAGACTTGATTGTGTTCATGTGCAGTAAGATTTGATATGGCTGTATCTCACGGTATCATAGCATATCATGTATATACAGCCGGAAACAGGCCTTTTCGGCCCTCCAAGTCCGTGCCGCCCAGCGATCCCCGTACATTAACACTATCCTACACCCACTAGGGACAATTTTTACATTTACCCAGCCAATTAACCTACACACCTGTACGTCTTTGGACACGTGAGAATATAAAAACCTGTGCCATTTCTATCCTTTTCCACCGGCTCCTCCCATTCACCAACACATACAAAAAATAACTGCGCAGCAGTTCATCCTGAAAACAAGAACGTGAAAATTAAAGACGTGACTGATAATAAAATTAATCACTTTGACGTTAAATGGGTTGAAATGTTAGTCATCTTGGACTTATTTATCGCTGAACAGTGAAGCGATCCCTCTCCCAACAATTGCGTTCAAGATCGTGACAGACTACATTGACTAAACATCAATATTTATTGAAACGTCCGATTACCTGATTTGGAGAAAAAATATCTCTATTGCAGTAACGTATCATTCACTTCATGTCTTATGTGGAATAAGGTCAGCATTGAGCTGGGGTGCGGTAAAAAATATATCAGATTTTGTAAAACAGCATGTATCTGAATATTTTACTAGAAATCCCGCAGGATTTTCTTACAGTCCATAATTATTAACGTAGAAGTGTATTAAAATCGAAATGATTGTTCTGCATGGAAGTTATTTCTAAAATAAGTATCATTCAAAAAATATTAACAAACGCTCGCAAAGGAAGTTTATCGGGATGGATATTAAATTCTGTAATATAATGCTTTCAGCTAGAAATCAAGGAAAACGTATGCTTACGATGGACATTCGCCTTATTTAGTAACAATAATCCACGCATCATGCTGTTATACCTATCACTAGACCAAGTGGACCCGATGGGTCCAAACCTCTCCTGCATTGGTGCAGCACCCCCACCTACCGTTCACCCTTCCCCCACTCCTTCCCCATCCCCTTCACCCCTTCCCCATCCCTCCCCCTCCCTCCCCTCCTCATCACCTCCCCCAACCCCCGCTCCCCATCCACTTCATCTCTCTCCCCTCCCTCCCCTCTCCCTCCCTCCTTCCCTCCCTCCACGCCTCTCTACCCGTCCCCCTCACCCCCTTCTACGCTGCATCCCGCTCCCCTCGGCCCAACCGTGGAGCCGGTGCCGGGCGGTAATGGCCCCCGTGGCCGTGTGTCAGCAAAGGGGAGAGGGAAAAACAGTGACGTCGGCTCCGTTTCTCCTGCGGGGCCGAGACGTCTCCTGCAGCTCGGCTACAATCTGCGGCGGGGAACGCTGTCGACGGCATGCACCCGTTGCCAGGCGGGGCGCGTCTCCCGGGGCCGTGGGTGGGCGATAGTGGACAGGTAAAAAGCACTGACTTCAGCCCCAGTTCTCCTGCTGCGGTCGGCGGGGAGCGGCGGGGACGGCCATCTTGTTGGACCCTCTGCCACAGCCTCTGCGGCGCGCTGCAGCGTGGGAGGAAGGTCAAGCGCGGGGCACACCGGGACGGGCGCCGGTCCTCCCGCAGGTCTTCCGGGGGAGGGGGGATTTATTAAAGTTTATAAGGTAAATTGTTTTTAAAGAGTAACAAAATTGGGTTTATTCACACCACAGCGGAATGGTGAGGAGGTTGGGCATAAAATTGTTGCGCTATCGAAAAGGCAGGAACGGGGTACTGATTGAGAATGATCAGCCATGATCACATTGAATGTTGCTGGCTCCGAGTGCCGAATGGCCTACTCCTGCACCTATTGTCTACTGTCTACTGTCTATTGCCTACCGTTTTGGGAATGTAGAGGGCATGGTACACACATAAACACAAACAAACCGAGAGTTTTAGTAGTATATAGATATCAAACTTACTCTAACCCACAATTCCTCTGTGCCCCGTAATTTTGGACTCTTGTCTCTTCATCCCACCCTCCCCCCCTCCTCTCCAGACGCAAAAACGAGTTCTACTGTTCCATAACTCTCACAGAACCAGCCGTATCCAACACATTATTCTCGGACATATCCACCGCCTCCAACTGTCAAATTTTCTCATCCAACCAATTTTCCGTCTTCTCCAGATACCGCTCATTTCCTCCCCTTACATCCTTCATGGGCCACAGCAGGCTTTCCAGGTGAGGCACGGGTACACGTGCATATCGACTAACTTCAGTTCCCGATGTGCCCTATTGTACATTGGCGAGACTAAATGTAGTCTAGGCGACCATTTCACCGCACACTTGTGCTCGGTTTCCGAAAGTCTGCTGGATATCACGGTTGGATATCCCGGTTGCTAACCATTTTGACGTCCCTTCCCATTCCTACACTGACGATTCTGCCGTGAGCCTCTACCGCTGTAAAATGAAGGAACAACACTTCATATTCCATTTGGGTAGCTTACAACCTAACGATATCCACTTTGAATTCTCCAACATTAGGTAATCAACCTACAAACACACCCCCCCCCCCTTCTCTCCCGCTCCCATTGTTATACCGCCGCTGATCGCTGACCCCTCTTACCTTCGAACCCATTTCCGCCCTACCCACCATCCCTGTCCGCAACCAACTATATTATTTTCCGTATATACACAACTCACAGCACTTCAAACTTTATTTCACACCACCTATCTTTTTAATAACCTATATAACAATATATCCCAGGCGTTTATGTAAACAAGACAAACGGTAATATATTACGGAATGGACATTCAAGCATATGCTAATTACACCTTTAATTCATCTAAATATAATAATAATGATAATAATGCATTACTTTTATATAGCGCTTTTCTAACACTCAAAGAGGTGTCTTCTGAAATTAACAAATCGTGTAATCTACTGGAATAAATTACAAAGAAAAACAAGTGGCCTTCTAAAAATAGTCTTCAGTTCTTCTCTGAATTTGCTTTGGGAGGCAGCATAAATGAAGGTGTTTGTGCAAGTATTTAAAAATCTTAACTGGAATCCAGTTTCTTCCGCAATGCTGAATGGATCACTGTAATCAGATTTCATCAGTTCGTTATCGGTAAAATATAGAGAAATGAAGCAAGAAAAATTTACCATCCACAGCAAAAGGAAACTACCAGATATTGCGAGTAGTAAAATTATTGATTTTCTTCGGTTTTCAATTTCTTGATCCATCTGGCCCTTCTCGCTTTCCTTTCCACGGAGCTTGCTTCTGACTCTGTTTGCCAGCATAATGTGACTTATAGTTAAGGCATTGAACAGGGGGATCAACACAAATGGCAGAAATGGAGTTAAGATGGTCTCCAACCATAAAAATGCAGCCCACATAGGTAAAGCGTAGAAATTTGATTTCACATTACAGAACCATGGCACATGGTCAATTATATCGCGAGGTTCAAGTAAGAAGTAGATTGGTATATTTTCTATAATGCAGAGCATACATACAACTATGATAACCCTTGATGCAATTTTTGCTGTGCAAAACTTCATTCGTAACGAGTGGCAACAAATCGCAACAAATCGATCAAAGGTAAAGACCACAGTTAACCAGACGGAGCAGTCAATAGCGATATAACTCAGAGTCAGAATAATCCGGCAGATGGGAGTGTAATGCAGAAATGACCGTGGAAGAAACGCGTCATTAATCTGATAAAGAATCGCACCAACTATCAAATGCAGTAGGTTACTTGCCGCCATCCACACCAGATATCGGGTAATGCATCTGGAGAGTCCGCATCTTCCGGTGGACAGGATGAACATTGTCAACAAATTAGCTGCAAACAATTAAGGGAATTGTATTAAGATGTATCTTCCTCCGGGATCAATCGAAATTATGTTACCTTTCTTTCAGAGGTTGCAATGTTCATTTATGCACGTTTTGTTGAAAACCATGGAATGAATGAAACCAGAATATGCTTTATTATGCCCCGCCTTATTAATCCGAAGATCTGGACTGGATGAGACCATTTCAGGAAGCGGTGCAATTAGGCATTTGCTTTTATTTTGTTTCATATTTCCGATCAACAATCATTGCACTTCCCATCTGGAGAAAATTATCTGTGGTTTAGCGATTCAGCGGTGAGCATGATCAGATAAGCAAGCTTTAATTGCTTTTTTTCTTGATGGGATATTTACGATTTATAAAGTTAAATAACGTGCCAGGATCGTTTTCTGCGCCGCCGTCGAAACCATCAGCAAACGAATGCTGTTTTTGCAGAACCCCCACAAATTTCTGATTGGAGAATTAAAATTGTATTTTGACTGATCGTGGAATCACCAGTTGACATGTTTGTTTAAAATATGCTTTGTTGCATGTTTTCTATTTCTCTTTCTCGTCCAGACTAAATCAACACCAGTTTGCATTTCTGGCACTGATAATTAAATAAATGTGTAAATTAGTAATGTATTTGTTTTGTCTATTTTATCGTCAAGCTGGAAATACAAGTCAGGGTCAAAATCGATAGGTTACTCGTTCTGGACAATTAGGATAGTATGCATTTGCAGTTGAAACAAAATCCTTTACTAATTGGGAAGGTGTGATCCGACGGCTATTGTGCGGAAGATAAAGCATATTAGAGGGAAAAAAACCTGAAGGGGCGATTAGAAGGGCCAGAAGGATCTTTGAAATGTCATTGGCGGATTGGATTCATAAACATCCCAAAGCTTTCTATAGGGCCATTAATCACAACCGGGTAAACCGCGAGAATGTAGAACGCTCAAGGATAAAGGAGGATATATATGATTGAAGTTGGAGGATGTGGGTGAAGTGTTACACGGATAGTTTTTACCGTCACTGACAGAGAAGGACTGGGAGGGCAGTAAGATTACTGTGGAGACTACATAAACATGCTAGAACAGTTTGCAATCTAGAAGGAGTTTATGCCGAGCCTCCTGAAAAGTATTAACATGGTTATGTCCGCAAGGCCAAAGATCTGTCCCAAGGTGTTGACGGAAACAACAGAGGAGAATGTGGGTGCCTTGACGAGAATATTTGTCCCTTTTCCAGCCACACAGAGGAACACAGAAGAGTGGCCAAAGTTGCTCCTTTGTTTTGGTGAAGGGTTGTGGAGAGTATCCAGGGAGCAAGGTTCAGTGGCAAGGGAACTATTGGAGAGAATTATTCGAGACAGGAGTAGCTCGCATTTGAAAGGGGTTAATTATGAGAGGCATATGCTCAATGGTTCAGTGGTTCAATGATCCAAACTCGAATGTACGTGTGTGCAGTGAAATTTGACTTGCCATACAGTCATACCAAAAAAGCAAGAAGATACAAAACTACATAAAGATTAAACATACACAGCCACCACAGCGGCGTGTGAGAATCCCTGGGGCACACAGCGTAAGCGGAGACCCACGGCCATCAGTTCAATGTCCAGGCCACACACACACTCCTTCGCCGTGATGTGACCAAGGTTGCACCAACCGCTGTCCCTCTCTGCAGTCCCTGTCCGCCGAACAGTCAGAAAGCCTTCCACACTCCTCAGTAGACTCCGGATGTCCTCATGGCGTGATGTGCCCGCAAAAACCCAGATAGCTGCACTCACGGCACTTCCTCGGAGCCCCCGCCAGTGCAGGCAGCACGCCCATCTTGATTTTCGGCGACCTCACATTCCCCACTGTGATGGAAGGCAAATAACTTTTACCTTCTTCCTCCTTGTCTCCCGCGGTCGGGGCGGTTGGAGCTCCCGCAGTCGGCGATCGAGGCTCCCGCGATCGGGCCGTTTGGAGCTCCCGCAGTCGATCCCGAACAAAGGGACCGCCAGCTCCACGATGTTAAGGCCGCAGTGCGGACGGAGATACGATACGGGAAAAAGTCGCATCTCCGTTGCTGGAAGACATTTAAAAAAAAGTCCCGCCCCTCCACACCCGCAAATACAAAGGCCAAACATCCACTAAAATATATAATTAAAACAGACTAAAAACATCAAAATAAGAAAGGGACGAGACAGGCTGTTGGCGAGCCTGCCACGTACGGCGCCACCCCGCAATCGGCGCCACCCGGTCGAGTAGACAATCAGAACTTTATTATCAGGGTGCAAATCTCGTGGTTGTAGCAGTAAGGTGAGAGGGGGGATGATTGAGTGGGATCTGCGGGGCACGTTCTTTTTTACGTTGAAAGTGGTGCGGCCCTGGCAGCATCGACCTCGGTGGTTGCGGAGGCAGGTACCGTAATGGCGATTCAGACGCATATCGATCGGCATATGGAAGTGCAAGGAATGGACGAATGTGGTCTGTGTATAGGCAGATACACAGATGAGACCTATTTAATGTATAGGCGGATAGGCAGATGAGACCTATTTAACTTGGCATCGTGTGTGGCACTGACATTGTGGGCCAAAAGGCTCATTCCTGTACTGTACTGTTCAATGTTCAATTTCATCCCACCAAGAACATCTCTCCACGTAACTTCGGCGCTGTTGCCACATTGTATAACGAATAAAATACATCCCTTTATGAGTGAAGAGATCTCCTCGTTGAGCTTAATTGCAACCGTTCAGCTGTACCTGGGGTTATTTTCTAACGTTCACCCCAGTTGACATTTTTCGCATGATACAAAAGCCAATCATGTTTAGGTAACCCGTTCTTCTCTTCGGGTTATCAGGAACATAACGTGGTTCGGTCAGAATTATACCGAGTCGTTTCCGAGTGTTAGTAGCGTCGTTGTGCAATTGCAAATGGAATGAAAAGTCACTTAAGATTTTCTGTGCCAAGTACCAAAGCGGACCATGGAAAAACAGAAAATATACCTTGGGATATTTATCGCCACGAACGTGAAGTTAGGGTTGATTGTCTACCAAATAAAATATCTTATATTCAATTTTCACAGACAGCGGTTTCTAATTATCGAAACGGTTTTGGAAGACATGCAGCGCAGAGCACAAATATAAACATTAGAAGACTCTGCAAGGATTCATTTACACAAACGTGACTGGATTGCTCTATCACATGGAATAGAACCCAGATGCAACATTGGTATCAATTTCACGGTTCCCGAAAAAAAAGTCAGAATCGTTGTTTGTTTGTTTCTGTCAGTGCCGTTATTGTATGACTAGTTTAATAGTTGTCTATATAAGTATCAGATGTATTCGCAGCCAATTATCAATGTCGAATACACACACACACACACACACACACACACACACACACACACACACACACACACACATAGGAAAGAACTGTAGATACTGGTTTAAATCGAAGGTAGACACAAAATGCTGGAGTAAATCAGCGGGACAGGCAGCATCTCTGAAGAGAAGAAATGGGTGACGTTTCAGGTAGACCCTGAAGAAAGGTCTCGACCCGAAACGTCACCTATTTCTTCACTCCACATACATATATATATATGTATGCCAGCGAACGTAGAACGAGTTATGCAGCGTAGGTATAATAATATTATGTGAATGGCTTACCAGGAATACCAATTATTACAAGAATGGGATAGTAAATGCGTTCTACGAGTAACTTGACCGGTAATCCCATCGTCAAAGGGAAGCGATGTTTCCAGTTAGTTGAAGGAACGGGGATCTCCTACTTTCTTGTTTACCTCTTATTTATATCTGAGATAAACCTCGAGGGAATAGCGAGCCCTGTAAAATGATCAGAATTTTCCACTCCCTTTATCATACAATCAAGGTGATTTTTGTTTATTGCCACTGTTTAAGACAATTGGGATGCACTGTATCATTAACATTTTAGCACGCACGCTCAAGAAATATACTGCACGATAAAAGCTTTCAATGTTTATTTATGGGAGACGTGCGCTCCTGTCAATGTGCATGAGTTTGTATGTGGATGTGCAGGGAATGAAGAGATATAGATTACTTGCAAGCAGCTGGCATTAGTTTACTATGGCATCGTCTTCTGCACAAACATTGTGATCCCGCGCTGAGCTGTTTCATGTTCTATGATCAATAGATTTTGTGGACATCTAAGGTGTTCTCTGCAACTGCAAAACTACAATGCTGTAAAGTCAACAAGTGCTGTACAATGCTATATTGTTGGTGTCTGGTGTGTTTTTCTTCGCACTACCGTCTCTTTTAGTTGCACATTTATATGGCTTGATTATATTCATATACGGTATAATTTGAGTGGATGGCACGCATATAATGCTTTTCACGGAATGTACACAAACATGACATTAATAAACCAAATCTATCAAACGGGAGCATCTTCACATCTGGAGAAAATTCAATGAAATTCCATAAAGAGGTCCATATAATTTGCCCGTGATAATGAAACAAAATCAGTGCAGAATATTTTATAAGTATTGCAGTTCTGAGCATAGGACTGAGATAGATATTTTTTCTTTTTATACCAAAGTCAAAATAGATGTGTTTTATTGATAAAGCTGTAGAAAGGCAGACATGAGTAGTTTACAAAAGGTCATAGCATTTCTCCACCATGACAGTAAACACCAGTGATACTCCGTGGCGTTTGTTCAGTCCCTCTCACTTCTTGCTCACCAATAACTGTGATTACATACAATGCGAAATCGATCTGTGTACACCGACACTATTGGTGTCGACAATATTGACTAATTTACATATTGAATGAGAGGAAATGTTGGAAGGAGTTCAACAATCATCTGTATTCTGTCAGGAAATCAACCTTAACTGATCAAGATGACAGAGTTCGTCGTTGACGTAAACAGGCGGGAGGGTGAACATAACACGCCCTGTCCTCAACAACGAGCCCACTCTACAGATTGTCCGGGGCTTCGGGTTCCTGAGCATCCGTATCATTAGCAACCTATCCCGATCCTTTACTACTGAGGCGGTCATAAAGAAAATGCATTAGCGGATTTATTTTCTTGTACCTGAGAACATATGGCGTGGGCGCGAGGATACCGCCGAAATTCTACGATGCTCCATCGATGACATTCCAACTGGACTGCCAAATATTCCGGTCATGAACGTCTGAAAACAGTGAACAGACTACAGTCAATCATTCCTTCCATCCAGTTCAATATCAAAGTACGTTTCACCAGAAGGCCAGAAGTATCGTCAAGCATTCCTGCTATCATGGTCATTGCCTTTTCTTTTCAACTTTCTCGGAGAAGGTGTAAGAGCTTGAAAGTTCTGATTACCAGACTTAAGAATAGTTTTTTTTTCCTCCCTACTATCCAACAACTGAAACAATCTCTTGTTTCGCAGCCCCTTCCGGGATATGCCGCTACATATCTTACTCATAGCGTTCCCTCATTCCGTTAATCCGTTGTTGTACGCTCATGTGGCCAACACCACCTAAGGTGTCCCACACGTGCACCATTCTGGGGCTTCGCACGCACTGTTGTATTTATTGTAGCATTAAAATTCGTAAATTATTTGAATCGTGAGTTTCGTGCGAACAATGCCTTTCATTGCGCCCTGATGGCTTTGACAATAATCTATTTTAAATCTGAATTTAGAAATTATGATACGGCTTCCAATTTTCCCGTGTAGTGCTGGTGTATCCACTTGGCGTGCCAATACATTGTTACAGTTGATCTATATTGATATTCATTCCAAGTTCCTAGGAATAAATATCAAGTTCCTAGGAATAAATATCAAGTATGTAAGAATAAATATCAAGTCCCTAGGAGTAAATATTACCAGCAATTTGTCCCAGGCCAGTCACATCATCGCAATGACCAACAAAGCACATCTGCCTGTTTTATTAGAAGGCTTAGGAAGTTTGCCCTGTCTGCAACAACCCTAACCAACATCCAGAGATGCGCCATCGTAACCTTCTTATCGGAATGAATCATGGCCTGGTTCGGGAGCAGTCAACAGTTCAACAGTTCAACAGTTCAACAACAGTTCAACAGAGCTTTATTTGTCATTCGGTACCAAGGTAGCGAAGGAAACTACATAGCAGTCATACACAAAAAAGAACACAAGACACACAACCCCAACACAAACGTCCATCACAGTGACTCCAAACACCCCCTCACTGTGACGGAGGCAACAAAACTTCCACCCTCTTCCCCACGCCCACGGATAGACAGCTCGTCCCCGACCGACCCGCACAGTCCCCGCAAGGGGATGGAAGTCCCCACGGCCGAGCCGCACCGGGCGCTGAAACGTCTCGCGGCCGAACCGGGCGATGGAAGGCCCCGCGACGGAGCCTTGCGCAGCTAAGTCCCGCGGCCGAGCCGCACCGGGCGATGGAAGGCCCCGCGGCCAAGCCGCACCGGGCGATGTTAAGTCCAGCGGCCGAGCCGCACCAGCGATGAAAAGTCCCGCGGCCGAGCTGCACCTGGCGATGTAAAGTCCCGAGGCCGAGCCGCACCGCACCGGGCGATGTTACGCCCCGCGGCCGAGCTGCACCGGGTGATGTTAGGCCCCGCGGCCGAGCCGCACCGGGCGATGGAAGGCCCCGCGGCCTAAAAGAGAAAGGTTCCCCCCACCCCCCCCACCCACCCACACCCACACCACCACCCCCCACACATATACAACCAAAAAAAAACAACAACAAAAAACATCCCAACACCGACACACAACAAAAAAAAGGAAAAAAAGACGAACAGACAGCTAGCGAGCCGCAGCCGTTAGGCGCCGCCACTTCCGCCGTCTCTGTCGGAGGCACCCTGGCGAGCCTGGACTCTGCGAGCCAATGAAGACCGGGATTCGGAGAGAAGGGTGGAGGGAGTCCACGACGGTGGCGAACGTTGGACAAATGTTTCGGCATGAAGAATAGGAGGGTCTTACCTTTCTCACCCTCGAGATCGGCTGCTGGTGGAGCCCTTCGGCTAACCAGCTTCTAAAGAAGCTGTGACGGGCCTTTGTGGTCAACTGCAGCTGGGACTGTGAAATAGCGCCAAAATGGTGTAACTTCAATATGGAATCAGTGGGCTGTTCTATGCTCTCTGTACTAACCGGATGATACTGCCTATGTAGTGTGATTGTCTTGCTGATATATAAGTAAAACCATAGCTTCATTGCAACTTGGTACAAGTGATAATTTGGAAACAATTGTACAATTGAACATCTCCAACCAAGACCGCAAGAAAATACAGAGTTGGGTGACCATCACGCAATGAGAATAACAGGCCAATGAAACACATAAAAGACAGAAGGAAATCTCTGCAAGGTTAGCCTTAAACCTAATTCAAACTCTCAGTCTCTGTGTGTTTTCGGGAACTTCCGATAGTAACCTTCTTGAGGTTGTCGCCAGCAAAATGATTGATGGATGTTCAGAAAAGCACTAAACTGCTGCAGGCTTCAGAGGAAAGCTGACAAACGACAGTCTTCGCTTTATAACTAGTTATAGGCATATGTGAAGACACATTGTCTATTCTGGATCATAGAAATCACGTCAAGCCCCACATGTTGTTGGCGCAGAAGGCTGTGTCATTGAGTTATAGGGGCATAGAGTGATACAGCTCGGAAACAGGAGTTTTGGCGCAACTTGACTACACCGGCCCACGTGCCCAGCTGCACTGGTCCCACCTGCCGCGTTTGGCCTCCTGTTCATTTATCAGTTTAACAGTTTCTTAAAAATTGGGATAGTTACTGTCTCAACTACCTCCTCTGGCACCTTATTCCATACCCCCACCGCCGTTTGTGTGAAAAAGTTACCTCTCATATTCCTGTTAAACCTTATCCCCTTCAGCTGAAACCTATGTCCTCTGGTCCACTATTCACCTACTCTGGACAAGAGATCCTGTGATCCGGGGGAAGATCAGAAAATGTCTATTGATCGTCTGACACAAAAGAGCGGAGAATTACTTACACAAATATGTCTCATAGCTCCGCGGAATTTGAATCTCCCACTATCATAATAGATTTTCTCTATGAATCCCACTGGAGACGTTACACTCTACCTTAATTACACCATTCAGCCTGTTCCGTCAACCTGTGTGAGTGGGCAAACTGTTCTTTCCCCCTCTATCTTCTGAAAGTTGTTCAATGATTGTGTACAAGAATATGCAGTTTCCCGACAGAAACTTCAATTATTTCAAGCTATTACACAACACGTAACGTGGTTTCTGAATGGCAAAAATGTTGCACTTGCGGCAGCTGATTTTTGAATTATAGACAATAGACAATAGGTGCAGGAGGAGGCCATTCGGCCCTTCGTGCCAGCACCACCATTCAATGTGATCATGGCTGATCATTCTCAATCAGTACCCCGTTCCTGCCTTCTCCCCATACCCCCTGACTCCGCTATCCTTAAGAGCTCTATCTAGCTCTCTCTTGAATGCATTTAGAGAATTGGCCTCCACTCTCTTCTGAGGCAGTGAATTCCACTGATTTACAATTCTCTGACTGAAAATGTTTTTCCTCATCCCCGTTCTAAATGGCCTACCCCTTCTTCTTAAACTGTGGCCCATGGTTCTGGACACCCCCAAAATTTGGAGCGTGCTTCCTGCCTGTAACGTGTCCAACCCCTTAATAATCCTATATGTTTCGATAAGTTCCCCTCTCATCCTTCTAAATTCCAGTGTATACAAGCCCAGCCGCTCCAGTCTTTCAACGTATGACAGTCCCGCCACTTTGGGAATTAACCTAGTAAACCTACGCTGCACGTCCTCAATAGCAAGAATATCCTTCCTCATATTTGGAGACCAAAACTGCACTCAGTACTCCAGGTGCGGTCTCACTCGGGTCCTATACAAGTGCAGAAGGACATCTTTGCTCCTATACCGAACTCCTCTTGTTATGAAGGCCAACATTCCATTGGCTTTCTTCACTGCATGCTGTACCTGCTTGCTTCCTTTCAGTGACTGATGTACTAGGACACCCAGATCTCGTTGTCCGTCCACTTTTCCTAACTTGACACCATTCAGATAATAATCTGCCTTCTTACCACCAAAGTGGATAACCTCACACTTATCCACATTAAACTGCATCTGCCATGCATCCGCCCACACACACAACCTGTCCAAGACACCCTGCAACCTCATAGCATCTTCCTCACAGCTCACACTACTACCCAGCTTTGTATCATCTGCAAATTTGCTAATGGTACTTTTAATCCCTTCATCCAAGTCATTAATGTATATTGTAAGTAGCTGCGGTCCCAGCTTAAATCACACCAAGCAACCGATTGGCGAGCAAAACCTGGCATATGATGATGAATACATCGTGAGATAATAGAAGTGGGGAGATGATTTGGGAGAAACACAGGATTTATTGCTTGTATTTGGATGCAAGATTAAGTGGCGATTTTATTGAATATACCTGTATGAACATTCGATCATTTGATGTGCCATAGCAATGTTTTCCTTGTGATCGATCGACTATATCAGTATTCTTTGTCATGCATGACCTCGGTGTCAGCACCCCCTTTTGCGACTGAATCCTTTACTTCCTAATGCAACATCAATCACATCAACACAACTTGAAAACTTGAAAACTGTTTATCTTCAAATTCAGGGAATTATGTTTTTGCTCCTGCGATGGAACCGATCCTGTGCAGGCAGTGGATGGGCGACGTTGCGCGTCGGGAACCTACCACAGCCGACCAAACGAACCTCCCATAGGTCAGGACGTACAAGGTTTCCCATCGTCCAACATACCTCACGCACTCATATGTTTTACACACTTTGGCGGTAAACGTGTCACAATTAAACAGACACATAATTGCAATCATGTTTTATTTAATTGTTCTCAATATTCCTGGTAACGCCACAGGCCAGCCTCTCACAAGTGTATATTGTTCTCTCTTTGACTTATTTTTCGTTTTTAATCATCGGCGTTGCTTTGCATGCCTGCAATGTAAAAGTATGTTTTGTGATCAGGATACTGGTAATAATATTGCTTAAAAAGCAACAGAGCATAGGTTCAAGCATAAATGTGCATTTATTAATTTCAAAAATATTTAAAAGAACGTTTAACACGCAGACTCATAATTAACTGAAGAAATGCAATTACCGTCGCAGTTTTTGAAAACCGGTCCAATCGACTGAGTGAGCACACGCGATCATTCTGCATTAATATTTTTAACCCGACAGTTGTTCTGAGGTCACTGTATGCAACTTATGTCGGCAGTGTTAACACGGAAATTACGGATAAACATCGTGCACATAACCAAGTGAAAGCTATTTCAAGACCAGAAGGAGCATTTATTCTCTAATATGCAACGAAGGCATAAAAACATGATTTCCTCAGTACTCTCGTTTCATTAACTGAGCTATTTGTCAGATTGTTTAACACGGAATGCATCAGAACAACAGTGACCAAAGAAAATTAAGCTGGCATTTAATTTTGGCAAAGGCATTACATCAACGTTAACCAGAAATTTGGTTAACTCGAGAGCACATATACTGAGGAAGCATGATGGGGAAAAATGGCCCGAGTGAAGCATAGGTTTACCACGTTCTCTCTGTTACCGGTGTCCTGCGATTGCTCCTCTGTCCACACTGGTTGATTGGCCTCTCTAAATTGTCCATTTGTTTGGAGGGAGTGGAAAAAGAATGAAATAATATACAAGTAGCGTGGAAGGAGATCGATAGTTGGCGTGGTTTCGCTGGGTCGAAGACTTTGTCTCCTTGCTGTATCTCCAGAGTAGGATAAACTGAAACATTGTTTTTGAAAAGCTATTGTGCTAAATGCTTGTTCTTTCCAAGACTTACAAGGCTGGGGATCACCATTGTTTTGTACATTATTCTAATTGGTTCCATTGTCAAGGAACATCCTGCTTATCTGTGAAAAGGAAGCTGAATAGTTACCACTAATCTTGAAATAAAAATTGGTTGAATATTAAGATATTGTTAAAAGACAACTGACCTTACGCATCGCTATGTCAAACGATTTACTGTGCTTTCACAAACAAATTTAATGTAAGCGGTTCAGGACGGGAATAGATGAACGATTATTCGTTTTGTTAAGGGAAAGGTTTATATGGGAAAGGTATTCTCTCACTTGTCGGCGGGTTAATCACAATGTCCGGACTACGGTTGAGAGGGAGGAGAGCAGTTCGTTGAGCCGAGTGAGATCAGCTTGGGTCAGGGGTGTACAGAATTCAATATTATTGATGTCACGGCAACAAACACCAGAGTGGGTAGAAGTCCCGCGAGATGAGGCCACGTGGAGGAGAAATGTGAGAGCGGGAAAAAATGTGACGTCACTGGGAGTCGAAGCCCGCTTTGCCATAGAGAATGGTCCGGCGACGGGGCGCCGTAAGAAGAGCTCTACATTATGGCGGGAAGAGGGAGTAGGGTCTCATTGACATGTGGGCGCAGGGGTAAATAGGTAAGGCTTCTGTTGAGGAGCGTTGGATCTGCATCCGATAGAGAGAGGTCAGAGGGGTGGTGAAAAGACGCCAAGGGGAGGGTTGTGGTCAGCGGAGGAGGGTGATCGAGAGATCGAGGGTCAGGTGCTGTGGGGAGATCATGGGGACTGAGACAGGGGGGTGCGATGAAGTGTAGTGCAAAGGTGGTGCCATTACTGAGGTTCCCTGTTGGCAGCGGGAACAGCGCGACTCAGGAGATCCAGCAGGAGAGTCAGTCCACGTGATGTTGTTGGGACCGGCAGCGTGGAACCTCCGGACGGAACAGAGGCTGGAACCGGGATGAGCTGATGCCTCCCGCCTGCTGGTGGCCGGGGCGGAGTCAAGGAGCGGCTGTGTCAATGGCTGCGGGCGCGCCAGCAGACGGGTTGCAGATAAGGGTCGTCGGTGGCGTTGGCTGGCACGACATGGAAACGGTGGAGAAAACCTTGCGGGCCGGCGGTGCGTCGACGTCAGTAGGCCCGGCCTAGAACCGAAGATGGGGAAGTTCGGCCAAGGAGCATCCCAGGTCGTGTTGGGGGCCGGTGGCGGCGACGCCTGCGGTGGTACCAGCTCCGGGGTGATATTAAATCGGTGTTATCCCACTTGATCTCCCAGTTCTTAAACACAAGGGACAATTTAGAAATGCCAATGAACCTTTTTCTGGATATGGGAGGAAACCGAGGCACCAGGCGCGACTACACACGGTGAGAGGAAGAACCTGTAAACTATACAGACCACACTCGCTGCCATAATCGAACCTGAGCATCTAACGCTGTGAGGCAGCAGCTCTACCAGCTGCCCCACCCTGCCGCCCAATTTCATCTTGAACAGACTCAGGGCGAAATTGGATCGATGCAGGTCATCCTATCTAGATTGTAATTGGGTATATGGATTAGTCAAGTCACCGGCCACCACATCGGTATATATTCCAATTGGCTCTTTCCCGCGCAAATACATTATTCAATATGCTGACAGAATGTACAGAATATACGAGAGGAGCCATTACTGAGCTTACCTGTTGCAAATCGGGAAAGGGGTTTAGAAGGATGAGGGGGGACCTCTTTGGTACTCCTCGAATAGTGAAAGGCCTGCATAGAGTGGATGCGGAGTGGCTATTTCCACGAGGGCAAAGCCTCAGAATTAAAGAACGTTTTTTTAGGAAGGTGAGGAGGAGGAGCTTATTTCGTTAGAATCTGTGGAATTCATTGCCCCACAAGCCTGTGGAGGCGGCCAATTGATATTTTTAAGGCATAGATAGATGGATTTTTGAATAGTACGGGTGTCAGTGGTAATGGAGAGAAGGCAGAAGAATGGGATTAGGAGGGAATGACAGTTCAGCCGTGATTAAACGGCGGAGTAGACCTGATGGGCCGAATGGCTTAATTCAGCTCCTGTCACTTATCAACTTAAAATCGTATCAACGCGAAGTTGTTGGGACCGGCAGCATGGAACCCTCTGCATGGAACAGGGCCTGGAACCGATATGAGTCGACAGATCAGGCCCGCTGGTGACAGGTTGTGAGGGAAGGAACGGTGGAGACAATGGAACCGGCCCGCCGGCGGAAGGAGTGTGGGGGTAAGGTCGTCAGTGACGTGGACAGGCATGGCATGGGACCCACGGGGGAAGCTGTGCGGTTAGGTG
Organism: Rhinoraja longicauda; assembly: GCF_053455715.1. Taxonomy (NCBI): domain Eukaryota; kingdom Metazoa; phylum Chordata; class Chondrichthyes; order Rajiformes; family Arhynchobatidae; genus Rhinoraja; species Rhinoraja longicauda. Next base: position 32,409,395 of record NC_135971.1, read on the forward strand.
GAACTTCTCCGTCAGTAGGTTCGGCCTGGGGGTGGCCGAGGGGGTAGCGGCGACAGACGGCGGCTGCAGCTTCGATGGTGCCGGCCTCGGAGTGTGTTTGGTTCCATGTTTGTCCACTTTCATGTCCAATCCCTACAAAATATGGACAATTTACAGATGCCCACGAAGCTACAAGACCCGTACAACTAGGATGTGAGAGGAAACCGGAGCACACTGAGCAAATACACGCCCTATCAGGGAGAATTTGTAAACTGTAAACGGACTGAGCTCAAGCTCAGAATCGAACCGGGATATCTAGCGTTGCGAGACAGCAACCGTACCAGAATTCTCAGGCTGAAACTGGCATTTTTTGTCACTGCATCCTGATTGTAATCAAATATATAGATTGCTGAAATTCATCATGTTGAGCATCACCTCTGCTGCTCGCCAATACTGTCCATAACATGCTGACTAGAGGTAACCTGCTGTGTTACTCCAGCACTTTGTGTCTTCTTTGGTAATCTAGTACCGAAGGGTCGATCGGTTAAATACAGAAATTTACCCGGTGCTAAACTAGCTTTATATCCAATTCTACCACGATATATTTGTTTATCATTTTTGAGCTGTGCAAACAAATTGTTCGAGTTAACACACAATGCCATATTTGTGCGATGAACTACTTATCTGCCTGTAGATGATACACCTGCAGACTCCTCCTTCCGATCCTGTTCTCTGATGCTGTGTGGGTTTCTCATGTTCTCCCCGCCACCGCGAGGAATTCCCTCGGGGACTCCACTGACTGTCCACGCCCCAAAGACGTAAATAGTTTACAGGGCAAATGGCCTCTATAATACTGCCCTGATGCATCTGGGCTGCTGGTTCAATAGTGTGCATTTGCGTGTTTTTACGGAATAAATTAAATGGACTTTTGGAGAGAAAAGGGACTGCAAGCATTACCCTGACGGTCGGTATTGACGCTATGGTGCAAATGGTATCTCGGAAAGTCAGATGCAATGATATAACGTAGAAGGCAATGTAATTTAGAAACGAATTTTCACTTTGAACACTTATATCACAACTAACACTTTAATGAATTGGAAATTAAAACGAATGGGCTCTTAATCACTTTTATAAATTCCTCCCTGAACCTTTTCTGAGACACCCCATAAATAAAGGTATTGGTGCAAGCACTCAGAGACCTTAGCATATATCCGGACTGTTCCGCAATGCTAAATGGGTCGGTGTTATCTGTTGACGTAAGCTCCACGTCGAGGAAGTGTACACTCACGAAGCACACGAAGTTTACCATCCACAGTAGGACGAAGCTACCGGATATGGCCAGCAATAGAATGACGGACTTCCTTCTGTTCTCCACCTCTTGATCCGTGCCGCCCTCGTCCTTCGTGTTCCCTCGGAGACCGCTCCTCATCCTGTTGGCGTGTACGATGTACCTCACTGTGAGGGCATTCAGGAGCATGATCAGTAAAATAGGCACAAATGGGGTTAAAATTGTATCGATGGTCAAAAGTGCTGGCCAAAACTGTGAGGTGTAGAAGTCTGGTGTTATGCCACAAGACCAGCCCACGTTGTCAATTATTTCTCGAGGTACGTAGACAAAACATAGAGCTATATTTTCAATAATACAGAAGATACATGTCAGTGATATTACAAAAGCCGCTGTTCTCCCGGTGCAATATTTTGTTCGTAAATTCTGAGTACATATAGTGACAAATCGATCGAAGGTGAAGGTCACCGTTAACCACACAGAGCAGTCGATGCAAATAGAACTAAAGAAAATATTCAGTTTACAAATTTGAGTTATATTGAGGAATGAATAAGGAAAATAGCCATCTGAAATCTCGGTAAGAATTACCCCGAAGATCAGAACCATTAAATCGGCTACGGCCATGGACATCAGATAGCGGGAGATACATTTGGAGAGTCCACACTTTCCCCGGGAGAGAATTACGATTGCCATCAGGTTAGCTGTAGGAAAGACGAAATTAAAATCACCAACATTCACTATTCCAGAAGAACATCAGTTTGACAGTTCAGCGGAAGTAAATGGAGTATATGAGACTGCCACCTACCCCTTTTACTCGTGACGCCCACACATCTCTGATTCTGAGAAGGACATTTGTAAGATGGACTTCGCAAACTAATAGCAACTACAATGCAGTGGCCAAGGCCACGGCTAGATTTACAGACTCGCGTCCGATCGCAGAACGATTATCAAGAGGTCTGACGGGTCTACTGGATATATATCAATCGTGAATTCCATTCGCCTGTTCACAGAGGAATGTGGAGAGTAAAGAATCTCGGCCGATTTTCTCATCACAGTCCAGCGTCATACCTTATGTTATAACCTTCCATATGCAGGCAAAACGCAGCACCAAGTTTAAAACAAGAAGAGTTTGATGATTACCGCAGTTGACAAGTATTGCGTGTCAACATAAATCGCATCGAGATGTCCGCAGCGCGGCGTGGCCAGGCTCGCATTGCTCACTAGTAGTTGTAGATCGAATTCGCGATGCACATATGAATGCAAATACTACATCCAATTCACGTCACTGCTAAACTATATTTCCTAACGAATTTGCGTTATAAGGCGTCCTCATTTTTCGCCCCTTTCCTTCAAGGCAAATTGACAGCAGGCGCACTGCTGCCTGGCAGCTAAGCGACCTAGGATCGGTACTGGTCACTGGTGCTGTTGGCACCTTCTCCCTGTGCTGGCGTTGGTTCTCCCTGAGTCAGTGCTTGATGGATTAGACAACAGACAATACACAATAGGTGCAGGAGTAGGCCATTCGGCCCCCCGAGCCAGCGCCGCCATTCAATGTTATCATCGCTGATCATTCACAATCAGTATCCCGTGTAATCAGATTGATTGATACATCATGGTAACAGGTGCCCGGCACACCGTGTCGTGCCGATCATCTATCACACTGGTTCTATGTTATCCAACATTTGCATCCAGTCCCTGCATATTGGAAGCCAATTACAGAATCCAGTTCACCTACAAACCAGCACGGGCTGTGAGAGGAATCTAGAGCGCCCGTAACTTTGGGATGGGGAAGGAGCCAGAGCTGACAAGTGGATCACCGCAATCAGCCGAGATCACGTGCAAATTTCACACATGATCCCAGGTCAAGATCAAACCGGATCTCTGGCGCTGTAAGGCAGCAGCTCTCCTAGCTCCGCTGATATGAGGCACGGTTCTCCGTTATCCTTCTACTTGCGATACACTGCAGGCTGGTAGGTTACCTGTCCCAATAAGTTGTCCTTACTGCTTCGGCTCATGGCAAAAAGTTTGGGTAAATTGGGAAGAGCATGTCAACGGAAAATCAGCCGGTGTATCCGCTTGCAGTCGGTCGTGACACAGACCAGATTGACCCGAACCTGCCGCCCTCCCTGTCACAGGGTCAGCACTCACTGCATTCGCTATAAGTCCACTTCGATTTGGCGATGAAGAATAATTACAGTCCTGTGTTTTTCACAGAGCTAATGGAGTCAGAAGCGTCCGCACCAGCAACAGATTGGTATCGTACATGTGTGAGTATCAGTGTGCGACGGACGGAACCGATAAATATAAGCCGCACAATGCTGGATCAGTAACTCAAGCAATAATTAATAACACAGACTTTTTAAACAGTAAGGACAAGAGAGCGAAACTTGGGTACAGAATAATAAAGCACTTACCAGGAATACCAACAATGACAAGGATAGGGTAGAAAATGTTCTCTACCTGTTTGAGTACCGGCAGGTCCATAGCCAGAGACAATCGTCGTTTCCTGCCAGTGGTATGTCAGTTCGCTTGCTTTTAAAGATCGCAGCATATTCTCCAGATAAATCATATGACCACTAATCAAGACAAATTAATTGGGATTAGTGTCAGCCAGTTAAACAAACAAAGTTACCATCATCACGTCAGTTACTGCTAATTATGTTATTGCGCAATAACTGCCAGCATTGTTCTGGAAAATAGATATTACGTTGTTCTATTAAAGAAAATAGGGAGAATTATAAGTAAGAACATATGTTTATTAGTCTATTCGCATTCTCTACTTCCTGCCGCAAAGCAATGTTGAATTATCCACTCATATCCATGTGCCTATCTCAAAGCTTCTTGCACGTGACTCTCACATCTGCTTTCACCACCATCGCTGACAGTCCGTTCCAGACACTCCACGATTGAATAGCGCAGACGTGATGGGCCGAATGGCCTAATTCTGCTCCTATCACATGATCTTATGACTTATGCTCCAACAAATGTATTTATAATTGATTTGGGATTTAACTTAACCTCAATGCAGACTTATGTAACCATTTTTGTGGCTGCCGATATATTTCCTGTTTCCCTGTATGCCTTCTAAACTCTTGAAATTGATAAAGGGGTCCAATTCAGATAGGCAAAACGTTTGGCATATATGTGTCTGAAGGGCTCTATTCTGTGCTGCATAATGCTTTGACTCAAGTTTCCCGAATTGTACCCCCATTCAGACTTTGCCTGGCATCAAGTTTGATGCCACCACCATCCCACTCCACCTACCTCCATCAACAAGGCACCGAAACTAAATAACTGTCACATGGTAATCAACTCAGAAGATGTTTTCACAGTGAATCACATCACATCGGCACTCGGGATGGTGGGAGGGATAGTCCTCAGGAACTTGGAGGCAAAGTGGACGTTAGTGTTTAAGGAAGATAAATGGACTAATGCTGCTCAGATGCAGGAGGCGGCCCGGATGCAGTCGTAGATGAGGCGGTGAACGAGTTGGAGGCTTGGGCCAATGTACCCGTGGATCAACGACCATTCGACGTACACGACAAAAATGCATGCATGTGTCCATTCGAGTGCACGTGGCTTTATCTTTAACTTGGTGAATGTGAGAGGAGTCGAAAGAGAAGTTGTTCCGGGCGAGGAGACATTGCGCCAGCGGAGGAGAGTGTGAGTAAAGGGACATTGAATGTGTCCCTGCTCGAGGAAGTATCGGAGTGCCTTGAATGGAAGTGAAATGGAATTAGACGCCCATGGTGAAAATGAAGCAATGTGGGCCTAGATACTTAATGTTTGTTAAAGAGATGATGGGCGTGTGAGTTGTGGTTGACGGAGGTGTGAAGCGACACAAGACGAGGGATGAAATGGAATCGCCGTAAGTGGAGAACGTTTCAACGGGGTAGGAGAAGGCAGTGACAATGGGTCTGTCAGGGCAGTCCGCTTTGTGGATTTGGGGGACGCGATAGATGTGGGCAGCGTGGGGCTGAGGAAGGATGAGGGCAGAGGTTGTGGAGGGGAGATCGCCGGAGGCGGTGCGATCAGAAACTGAATGGGACATGATACCCTGGAGTTCGTCTGTGGGGTCATGGTCGACGAGTAAGTATGAGGAGATGTCCGAGAGCTGATGCCTTACCTCAACTGGGTAAGGTCAGCCCGCCTGCTTACAATGGCATGTCCCTTGGTGGTGGGTTTTATAACAATGTCGGGATTGTTGCTGAGAAAGAGTAGGCCTGTGCGTTCAGAAGGGGTGAGATCCATAAGTGGAGTAGAGAATTCAAGACGGTTGATGTGTCGGCAGTTGGAAATAAAAAGTTCCGGATCAGGCACACAGGATTTCACTGTTCCGGCTCAAAACGTGATACGGTCATGATACAGCAGGGGATACATGGAATGGGCGCGCAGAGGGGAAAGAGGCTGCAAGGATTAACTTGACAGTCGGCATTGACTCGATGGTGCGAATGGTGTCTCGGAAAGTGAGATGCAATAATATAACATAGAAGACAACGTAATTTCGAAAGAAATTCTCAGTTTTCATCGAGACATTAAAGACACTTTATTGAATTGGAAAAGAATACGAATGGGCTCTTAATTACATTTTTTAGTTCCTCCCTGAATTTATTCTGGGACACCCCATAAATAAACGTGTTGGTGCAGGCACTCAGAGCTCTCAGCATATATCCGGACAGAGTTGATCCAAACGGGAGTAAATCTAATGTCAGTATTGTCTGACCGACAATTCAAGATCCTCGTCATGTCCCCCGTAAACTCCTCCCGTGCCTCCTTCAATAACCTTCCAGATCTCACATTAGGACCTGGTGATTTATCCACCTTATTGCTCGTCAAGAGCCTCAGCACCACCTCTTTCTCGGTCTCAAACTGCTTCCGCATATTTGGATTCTTCACACTGATCACGCTGTCCTCCAAATCCTTCTCCTCCGTGTGTACGGATGCACATTAGTCGTTCAGCACCTCACCTACATCCTCCCACTCCGCATAGATACCATCCGTTTTCCCTGTAGTCCTACTTCCCCCCAAGCCACCCTTTGATTTTTAACATTGTCTAAGAAACGTTGAAGGTTTTCTTAATCCGATTCGCCAATGATATTTCATGGTCCATTTTGTCTGTTGTAATCGCCCGATTGAGTACTTTATATTGAATACTCCTGCACACTTTATATTCCTCATAAACCCCGTCAGATGCCATCTTCTTGCAAATAACAAGAGCTCCCGTTTTCTTCGCGACCACGTTTAAACCTCCTTGGCTATTCACGATTCCCTTAACGTGACGTCCTTACCCCTCCCTCCCTACTAGAACATGCGGATCCTACATTTGATCAGCTGGCCTTTAAACGAGTCCCACGCGTCTGCTGTGGACGTACCCAATAACAACTGCTCCAAAATATACCCTCCCTTGCTCCTACCTAATGACCTTGTAAACTACTTTGACACGAATTTATTACCCCCTTCATGCATACCTATCCCTATTATGTAAAATCTTAAAACGTTTAGGGTTTTGAACACTACCTTCAAAATTCTCTTTCACCGCAACACCTTATCTGGCTAGACATGTTTTCCAATACATGATCCAGTATGGTCCCTCTACGCGTCGGACTATCCACATACCTTTTAGGGAAATCTTCTTAGATACACTTAATAAATTGCACGCGTCTAATCCACTTGCATTAAGTTACTGTCAGTATTGGGGAAGTTAACCTTACGCACTGCAACTACACTGTGCTTCTTCTATCCTTGCATAATCGATATACATATCTCATCCTCTATCACCCACTGCCTACAATTTAATCTCACCAGAGAGATGGTACCATTCTTATTTTTTAAACTCAACCCTGAACACCTCAGTTGACGTACCCTCCACTATGTCATCTTCAAATACCGCCATAACATCCTCCCTGATTTGTGAAGCAATCAGCAATCAAACAAGATTATATGCCCCTGCTAATGAAGACAAGCATCGCATAAGCCTTCTTGTTCAACGTATGCTTTCCAGTTTCAGAGATCCTAGACCTGTACATCAATTATTCTCTGATGCTCAATTAGCTATGGGGGACCACCATTCATTATAAAGCATAGAACACAGAAAGGTCCAGTACAGGACGTTAACTGCCTGTGCCGAACGTGATGGCAAACTAAACTGATCTCATGCTTCTGCACGAGATCCATACCTCTCCATTCCATGCATACCCACAAGCTAAACCAAAAGCCTCTTCAATGCCACGATGCCGTCTGTCTCCACCTCCACCTCTGGTAGCGCGTCCCGGGCATCCACCACTCTCGGGGCTATTGCGACATGTGCTTTTTACTCTATGTCCGGTTCTATGTGAAGATGATCGGTGCTGACACCCTTATTGCTTTTATATATGTTCCGCATATGAGCCCAGTTGGATATGATCAGTACGTCTACAGATATCTCCAAAGGTTGGTGATAATATTAACAGTGAGGAAGATTATTAGCTACAGTTGATTGTGTGGTGATAATTGTGAGCTGGTGAAGTTTTGAATAATAAGGATGGGGCGTACACAATTTGCAATTTTGCGTATAGTTATGATAGTTGCATTTTATCAACTATGGGCAGGCATTTGAGAGGGTGCAGGTGAGGTTTCCCAAGATGCTGCCTGCATCAGTGGTTATCAGCCATAAGATATTTGAGAGAGTTTGCAGTTTAAACTCTACCCCGACTTGCAATTTCAACTCGGGCCCAGTTACCTTGTTACTGACAGATCAGAACGGCGGACACACAAAGACGTCTCAATGAGCAGTGGTGAGTTTCTCAAACAATTCCCTTTGTTCGTTTATTCAAACCCTCAACAGTTAGTCAAATACCCATCAGTTAGTCAGTATGTTCCTCGTGGAGGGAGAGGGGATGGCCGCGCCTGTGTGTCGTTGCCTGTTACCGCTCCTGTTTGCCCTGGTTCTGTTTGTGTCTCTGTGCTTGCATGATGTGCAAGCCACTATGGTCTACGAGCGTCAAACGCTACTGAATATTCGAGCCTCTGTCATGGACTTCTACACCCGGGGTCCCGGACAAAGAGTCTTTCATCGCTCTCGATTTTCCCAACTACCTGAAGGTGTATGGGCGCGGCCCTGCGTCTAGCGCCGTAGGAAACGTGCTAGGAGGCGGAGTAAACGTACGGGTGCCTCGGCTAAACGGAAAAATCTCGCCCGCTCTTGCTCAACATCGGCCTACCTATTTCAGCTCTGCGAATGTGGATCCGATCGGCCGTGTCGTTCCATCCATCGGCACTCCCTCGAGAATAGGTACGCCTTTCTCCGACCGATTATCCCGGACACGCACCTGGACACCGGACCGCTGGCCCGCGGGCTCTCAGCCAAGCTATCGGTGAAGCGCAGTGGCGTGGTTTCCCTGAACCTCCGCCCCTAACGTGGGAGCCGTTACCGGATTACAACGTTCCTGCTATCCCAGTCAAAGTGGCTCTGATCAACGCGAGATCCTTATCCAATAAGACTTTTATCCTCAATGACTTTTTCACCACCCGTGGATTGGACCTTACTGGAGACAGAAACCTGGCTTAACTCTGGTGAGCTTGTTCCACTTGTTGAACTCTGTCATGATGGCTGTAATCTTTTTAGCTCGCCTAGGCTCTCCAGGCGCGGAGGAGGCCTACCCGCTGAGTTTTAAAAATCTTTTTAACTGCCGCCTACTGAACTCTGATCATTTTTCCAGTTTCAAGGTGCAATTAATTAAAGTATGCCTTGTGTATCCACTCTTAATTGTTCTTGTGTACCGCCCCCCCCCCCCAAATGCATAAAGACTTTATCACTCCATTTGCTGATTTCATCCCTAAAACTATGCCCAACTTTGATCGTGTCCTGATTCTTGGAGATTTTAATATTCATGTTTGCTGTCCTGCTAAGCTTCTTTTAAGTGAATTTATACATCTGGTTGAGTCTTTCAACCTGACTCTACTTACCACGGGTCCTACTCACAAGCGAGCCCAAACTCTCGACCTCGTGTTATCGTCTGGTTTTCCAATCTACAATATGGAAATAATTGATGCGTGTCTGTCAGATCATAGTGCTGTTATATTTGATGCATCTCTGTCCTTCTCTCTCACCGATTCTCATCTCCCTATACGTTGCTCTCAGCATATTGAGGGTCTCAGTATATGCTCTCAGTATATTGTACTATTGAGGCTTCCCCCCCCCCAAGCCTAAGCCTAAAGTTCTGCCTTGGCTTAATGGCACCACGAGAGCCCTAAGGATGGAGTGCAGAAAATTAGAACGGGGGTGGAAATGTGATTCAATTTTCCTTTGAAATTTTGAGAAACAATTTTCACAAATATCCTACAGCTGAATGGAAGTAAGTCTGAAGTCATCCTATTTGGACCCCCTGACTCTATCAAAGTGATAACCAACAGCCTTGGTAACCTATCCACCCTCGTTAAACCTCATATCAAGCACCTTGGTGTGATATTTGATTCCGCATTTAAGTTCGACAAGCAAGTAAATTCAATGGTAAAACCAGTTTCTTCCAGCTTCGCACCATAGCTAAAATCAAGCCGTTCCTTTCGTTCAAAGATCTGTTGAAAGTCATCCACGCCTTTATATCCACTCGCTTGGACTACTGCAACTCCCTGTATGCTGGGATCAGTTAGTCATCCCTGTCCCGCCTGCAATTGGTCCAGAACGCCGCAGCAAGGCTCCTTACAGGTGCACGAAAGAGGGACCATATTAGCCCTATTCTGGCCTCCCCCACTGGCTGCCAGTACGGTTCAGAATCGATTTCAAGATTTTCTTGTTTGTCTATAAAGCCCTAAACGGGCTTCCCACTCCCCCCCCCCCATATCAAAACCCTTTTAACCCCTTACTCTACCTCCAGGTCCCTCGCGTCGGCTGACTTGGGGCTACTGGCTGTCCCGCGGTCTAGGCTTAAGCTCAGGGGTGACCGCGCTTTTGCGGTTGCAGCTCCGAGACTGTGGAACAGCATCCCCCTCCCTATCAGATCTGCCTCGTCCATCGGCTCTTTTAAGTCAATGATCAAAACATATTTCTCTTGTTTAGCGTTTTGAAGCCTCCTGAAGGGGCTGATTTTTGTTTTGCGCTGCTCCCTTTGAACTGTTTTGTTTGTGCCTGTGTGCTGTGATGTATGTTTCTTATTGTGTTTTTAGTACCTGCTCTGATGTACAGCACTTTGGTCAACGTGGGTTGTTTTTAAATGTGTTTTATAAATACATTTGACTTGACTTGACTTGATTTGACTAACAGTATATTGCGAGGCACTCTGAAAGAACCCATTAGTATTTCAATGACTCAGAATCGGGAGGCTTTTTATAACCGATAGCACAAAGATTAAATTCAGATTTTATTTTTTGATATTATGGATCAGTATCAAGGTATCTTTGTAGTCTTCCTTCCTTGAATTATTTCCAATCTTTGCCCGAGTTATCTTTAGGCCTCCAAAATAACTGCGTGCCTGTCTCCTTGCCAATTTGTGCGCGAAAGGTGTGCGACAGGTGATCTCTTTCCTCAACTGGGTGGAGGTCAGCCTGCCAGATTACAATGGCATGTCCCTTCTTGGTGGGTTTCCTAACAATGTCGGTATTTTTGCTGAGAGAGTGGAGGGCTCTCCGTTCAGAAGTGGTGAGATCGGTAAGTGGAGTAGAGAGTTCAAGACAGTTGATGGCGCGCCGACAGTTGCAAATAAAAACGTCCAGATAAGACACACAGGACTTCACTCACTGTATCGACCCGAAACGCAACAAAGTTACATAATGCTGAGTAACTCAGCGAATCGGGCAGCATTCCTGTAGAAGATGGTAGAGCAATGTTTCGGGTCGGAACCCTTATTTAGTTTGAAGAAGGGTTCCGATCCGCAAATCGCGTATCCATGTTCTCCAGCGACGATTCACTTCCGCGTTTCATCTCTGTCTTCGGCATAAACCAACACATGAAGATCCTTGTTATTACGCGACCCATCCCTGTTCCCCAGAGATGCTGTCTGACCTGCTGATTTACTCCACCACATGTGTCATTTATCTGATATCAACATCTGCTTGTCTGAAGAAGGGTCTGGAACCGAAACGTCACCCATTCCTTCCCTTCAGAGATGCTGCCTGTCCCGCTGAGTTACTCCGGCATTTTGTGTCTATCTATTGTAGACAATGTATCTGCAGATTCCTACTTCTGACTGTTCTCTGATGCTGTGTGGATTTCGCATGTATCTTCCTGTTACCGCGGGGATTTATCTGGTGGGCACCATAGCCCCTCCACATCCCAAAATCGCAAATTGGTTGATGGAGTTAATGGACTCCATGATATGGGGGCATTTTAGTGGCATGTAAGGGGATACGTTGAACAGGCGTGCAGAGGGCAAAGGGGCTGCAAGAATTGCCATGACAATCGTATTGACTCGATGGTGCGAATGGTATCTCGGAACGTTGGATCCAATAATGTAAACTAGAACACGAGGTAATTTCGAAACTAATTTTCAGTTTCACTGTGACATTAAAAACACTTTATTGAATTGGAAAAGTAAACGAATGGGCTCTTAATCACATTTTTAAATTCGTCCCTGATTTTTTTCTGGGACACCCCATAAATAAACGTGTTGGTGCAGGAACTAAGAGCCCTCGGCATATATCCGGACTGTTCTGCAATGCTAAATGGATCGTTGTAATCTGATCCTAAAATGTGAACGTCCAGGAAGTATGCACTCAGGAAACACACGAAGGTCACCATCCAAAGTAGTACGAAGCTACCGGATATGGTCAGCATTAGAACGATGGACTTCCTTCTGTTCTCCATCTCAATATCTGCGCCTCTCTGGGTATTTTTGCTCCCTCTGAGACTGCTCCTCACTCTATTGGCGTGTACAATGTGTTTTATTGTCATGGCATTGAGGAGTATGATCAGTAAAATGGGTGCAAATGGGGTTAGAATTGTTTCGATCATCCAAAGTGCTGCGCATAATGGAGAGGTGTAGATTTCTGATGTTGTCCAACAGTACCAAGCCACTTTGTCAACCAGTTGTAGAGGTACGAGGGAAATATATACTGGAATGTTTTGAATAATACTCAAGATACACGTTAGTGCTATTACCAAAGCCGCAGTTTTCTCAGTGCAATACTCTGCTCGTAAATTCTGATTACAAATTGTGACAAATCGATGGAAGGTGAAAGTCACTGTTAGCCAGACAGAGCAATCAATGAAAATACAGTTCAACAAAATATGCAGCTTACAAATGTGAGAACGATTGAGGAATGAAAACGGAAAATGGGCACCTGTAATCTCTGAGAGAATTACCTCGAATATCAGGACCATTAAATCAGCTACGGCCATGGATACCAGATAGAGGGTGATACATTTGGAGAGACCACACTTTCTCCGGGAGAGGATAACGATTGCAAACAGGTTAGCTGTAGAAAAGGACGAAATTTAAATTAAAATAACCATAATTTATTGTTCTAGAACATTACTTTGACAGTACTTCGTACGAAAGTGAATTGCTTTATTGATTCGGTAAGCTGCTCCTTTTCCTCGTGTCGCCCAGACATCTTCAGGGATGAAAGGGGAATGATATAGATTAATTTGCTGACTAATAATGAACAGAATCCTGCCGCCAATGTCATAACTGAATGTCCAGACTCACGGCATAATGATGCACCAGGTGAACACAGGTGGTCATAGGGAGGACACGCAAGCTTCAAACAGTTCGCAACAGAGGTCAGGGTCGAACGCGGTCACCTGCGCTGTGAGGCAGCAGCTCTACGATCTGCGCCAGAGTGCGGCCCAGTGTCCAGTTTCCTTCGACTTGCGAAATGTTGCTCGCTGTTTACCTTTCCCAGCAGGTTGTCGGTAACGCATCGATATTTGATGGAATCCTTGGTGAATTTGGGAAGTGCGCGTCAAAAGGAAAATCAATGGGTGAGTCCGATTCCGTTTTTAAGCGACGTGGAAGAGATGAACCTTACCTGTCACCATCTATATCGCAGCAAGAGCAGAATTCGCCCATTCGATGGCAGCGGTATTTGATTTGGCGATGAAGAATAAATACAATCTGGTTTATTTAATGCCGCTACTGGAATCAGAAAAGTCCGGACCAACTACAGATTGGTGTCACACATCATCTGCAAGCACTTGTTAATACAGTGGGCGACCAACAGAATCTGTGAATACGAGGCGCGCTAGTAGAGGAGCCGTGGCAGGAGCCGTGGCAGGATCTCGTCTGATTCTCATTGGCAGACAATGTCAACATAAATTCATAATTTATTTAATTTTATCCCGCACCCTCCGAAACGTAATGGTCTGATTTACGTAATCCATTCGCACTAAACCTTGGACATAGATCCGTCTTTCCAACTGAGGACTTGGGCCCTAAATTATTGACAATCCACAGATCAAATCCTCATTACGATCGACATGATTAAAGTCAGTTCCGCTCATAGAACAGAGAACAGGTCTAGAACGTTCAACATGGAACAAACAACACTGAACTGAGAACATCGGCATAGACTAACCTGCTGTACAATCTGTGTGAACCTTGCTCATTTTGCCAGTGGGTTTCTCCGGGTGCTCTAGATACATCGGGGATACCCCGAAAGACATCGGGGATTGAAGGTAAATTGGCCTCTGTAAATTTGCCCCTAATGTCTGGCGAGTGAATGGGTAAGTGCGATAATATGGATTCAGTGTGAACGTGTAATCGGTCGGCGTGGGCACCGTGGCCAAAGGGTTAGCTCCCATGCTGTGACTCCAAAATAAACGGGTAAAGCACAGTAACGCGTTCTTCGGTCTACAATGCTTAGACCAAATGTCACGCCAATGTAAACAAAACACGTTTACAGTTATCCTCTGATCACTGCCTGTGCATGTGCCCGTGCAAATGACACCGGATCTATTGGCAGTAGACAGGATTGTGCGTTCTGTGTCAATAATTGAATCAGTAACTCCGGCAATAGGTCACATATATTTTAACAAGGTCCATGTGCCCGTCTACACACTCTTACACCCCACACTTACACCTGCGTCCACCAGAATCGCTCGCACTGCGTTCCAAGTACACGGCGCTCTACACAACGTCTTGCAAGATTATCCCCTTCAAAGTCTGTTCCTCTCGCCTTGAACATATGCTCCCTAGTCCTTTCTACAATGCAAACGTTTCTGACTCTCTTTCCGGCTAGCGCTCTCCTAATATGACATATTTATATGAGGTCTCCCTTCAATCTTCGGTATTGCAGAAGAAGCCATCAAAGTTTGTCCTGCTTCTCCTTGGAGCAAATAAGGTCCAGTTGAGGAAGCATTCTGGTAAATATCTTCTGCACTTATTTCACAGCTTCCAAGTCATTGCTGTGAGAGGGAGAGCAGAACGGCACGCAATCATCAGATCACGATATACTCAGTGTTGTCGAGCTGCTTCGTGCCTTCGTAAAAATTGCAACAATGGAACACTGGTTCGCCAATCTTTCGACAGCAGTCGTAAAGGGCCAATCTATTTAAAGGCCTTCTTCCATTACTCATGATGTGGATAACTGCGGAGTCCACTCAACTGAGCCATATATATTTTCAACGAGCGAGCTGTCCGTCGGGAAATGTTGCCGACTGGCCCACTGCAGACTGCAGGAGTACGTGCTGAGGGACGCACTGAAGCTTGGCGTAACAAACGCCAAGGCTCTGTGGGGGAGGACCACAGTCTAGGGTCCTTCGGCTGCTAGATATGGGGGGCAGGGTGTGGTGGAGACGCCCCTCAAAATGAGGGAAGGCATTCCACGCCAGTGGACCACATGAGTGGCAAAAGGGGGGGGTGTAATTTTGTGTAGTTGGTGTATTGAATTGTATGTATTGAATATATATAGAGCCTCCGAGAAAGTCGGATGGAGTTTTGTGAGGAACATGTTTTTTAATATTTATTTCTCGAATAAAGTAAATTTCGATTTTTTTTTAAAGGTGGTGCCGCTGGCAACCGGACTATTGGGTGCTTTTTGCTTGTGTGGGGAAAAATAACCTCTTGGTCTCTTTCTCCACAAGGGAAGCAGGCTGGAGGCTGGGCCTCGAGTGTCTTTCAACCTCTCCCGTCTCATATTTTTGTTACTATTCGTATTTTTTGTTATTTTGGGCGACGTTCACTCCTTCTGTCTCACTTTTATTTTTGTAACTATTTTCATTTTTTGCTGTTATTTTGGGCGAGGTTTTGATTTTGGTCGTCAGCGAGTCGAGCAAGCTGCTGACCTTAACTGAACTGGATCTGGATGGTGTGGAGATAGAAATTAGCTTACACTGCGGGCCGAAGGACAGGCTCCTGTGTACTTCACTGGGTTGTGTTTCGTTTTTATTTTGTAACAGTGCAGGGCTGCCGGACAACAGCAACCCGACCCCAAACACACTCGTAGCCAGTTGCTAACGTGTTTCCTTGTTTTATTTCCCCCATTCCAGCTTCTAGCTTTTTGACAGCAGACTCTTGAGTTAGCAGTTGTGCTAATTTCATCGCACTGTGTATGTTGGCTGGTGGTTGAGAGGGAGGGAGAGAGAGAGGGAGAGAGGGAGAGAGGGAGAGAGGGAGAGATGGAGAGAGAGAGAGAGAGAGAGAGAGAGAGAGAGAGAGAGAGAGAGAGAGAGAGAGAGAGAGAGAGAGAGAGAGAGAGAGAGAGAGAGAGAGAGAGAGAGAGAGAGAGAGAGAGAGAGAGAGAGGGCGGGAGGAGAGAGAGAGAGAGAGCAGAGAGAGAGAGAGAGAGAGAGAGAGAGAGAGAGAGAGATGAGAGAGAGAGAGAGAGAGAGGAGAGAGAGAGAGAGAGAGAGGAGAGATGGAGGGAGGGAGGGGAGAGAGAGAGAGAGAGAGAGAGAGAGAGAGAGAGAGAGAGAGAGAGAGAGAGAGAGAGAAGAGAGAGAGAGAGAGAGAGAGAGAGAGAGAGAGAGAGAGAGAGAGAGGGAGGGAGAGGGAGAGGGGGAGAGAGAGAGAGAGAGAGAGAGAGAGAGAGAGAGTCCACATGATGTGCGGATAGTTTTCTTTGTAATACTATTTCCAAGTCTGAAGTACGATCTTGTGTAATCACACTCTATATTTCAAAACATTAATGACAAGAGTTATTTAAGCTTAGAATTTTTTCTATTCTAATTTTCATTACTAGATTTCTAAAATACTCCCTGATCAAAATGAGTGTTAACTTCTTTTAATCAATTTCCATGAATAACATTGTCTTTGTCTGAAGCTTTGGGAGGTTTGCACAGTTTAGGCTCGTAGAGGCAATATTTTTCATAACATTTTCCAACACGCTAGGTTTGGATCCCATCTCCATTTTATGATAACGTATTCTAGTCCATCACACAGATCAACCTCTCCAACATTTACACTTCATGATGTATTGGAAAAGCTGATGACATATTCGAAGACCTGTCCCACCCTGGACATTCCTCCTATGTGCTCTCAGCGGAGAAAAAGATTCAGAACCTTGAATGTGCACACCACCAGACTCTGGAATAGCTTCTTTATCCTTTGCTATCAGCCTTCTGAGCAGAATAATTATTTTTGATGTCGAATTAGGGTTATTCTACAAAGTCAGGGGGAAGAAACATGCTTGGAATGGAAAGTGAACATTGAGCTTCTACGTTGGAAAAACTAAAAATGGATATGTTAAAGAAAAACAGGAGCTAGATATCTGAAACAAAACGATGATTGCTGCAAAATGCTCATCAGATCATTTAGCATCAGTAGACTCTCCACTGACGTGCTGAATGTGTCCATTCAACATTTTCTATGTTCAACATTTGACAGCCTTGGTAGAATACAACTGCCTTTGCATATCAATAATACAGTTATGATTTATATAGAAACATAGAAAATAGTTGCAGGAGGAGGCCATTCGGCCCTTCGACCCAGCAGCGACATTCATTGTGATCATGGCTGATCATCCACAATCAGTAACCTGTGCCCAACTTATTCTCACTTACTTTGCACTTCAAGCCATTTATCTTATTTTGTCTGGACGGAATAATAATGTTTGTTATTTCTAATTTTGCAAATATTTTCTAGTGAACGCTGGTTGACATAAATTTTCTTCATATTGTTGCAGAGATTTATCTCATTGTGGGCAGTTCGGTGAAAATGTTCAGCCTCGTGAGGCAGACCTACAGATGGGTCAACCGTCAACTGGAACCTGGCGGGTATGATTGAAACATTGTTTAATAATTGTTTATGATTTATCATATCATATCATATCATATATCTACAGCCGGAAACAGGCCTTTTCGGCCCTCCAAGTCCGTGCCGCCCAGTGATCCCCGTACATTAACACTATCCTACACCCACTAGGGACAATTTTTACATTTACCCAGCCAATTAACCTACATACCTGTACGTCTTTGGAGTGTGGGAGGAAACCGAAGATCTCGGAGAAAACCCACGCAGGTCACGGGGAGAACGTACAAACTCCTTACAGTGCAGCACCCGTAGTCAGGATCGAACCTGTGTCTCCGGCGCTGCATTCGCTGTAAAGCAGCAACTCTACCGCTGCGCTACCGTGCCGCCTTATTAGATTTAATCATTGTTAGCAATGATGTTTTTCCGTTATACGAGACGATATGAAAGAACTTTATTTATCCCAGGAGGGTAATTGATCTGCCAATAGTCCTAAAAACACAAAATACATGACATTTGATATTAAAGTGATGAGTGGAAAGGATTGGGGATGTGCAGGGAGGGGGGGGGTGTGAGTCGAGTCAGTCTCAGTCTAGCCCATGACAGAAGGGGGATGAGTTGTACAGTTTGATAGCCACAGGGAAGAAGGAACTCCTGTGGCGTTCTGTCCTGCATCTTGGTGGAACCAGTCTGTTGCTGAAGGAACTCCCCAGGTTGACCAGTGTGTCATAGAGGGGGTGGAGCTGTATTGTAGACAATAGACAATATACAATAGGTGCAGGAGTAGGCCATTCGGCTCTTCGAGCCAGAACCGGCATTCAATGTGAT
The DNA here is from genome assembly GCF_053455715.1 of Rhinoraja longicauda. NCBI lineage: Eukaryota > Metazoa > Chordata > Chondrichthyes > Rajiformes > Arhynchobatidae > Rhinoraja > Rhinoraja longicauda. The sequence goes on from NC_135971.1 coordinate 32,427,587, forward strand.
CATGGCTAATCATTCACAATCTGTACCCGTTCCTGCCTTCTCACCATACCCTCTGACTCCGCTATCATTAAGAGCTCTATCTAGCTCTCTCTTAAAAGTATACAGAGAATTCGCCTCCTCTGCCTTCTGAGGCAGATAATTCCACAGATTTACAACGCTCTGAGTGAAAAGGTTTTCCCTCATCTCCGTTCTAAATGGCCTACCCCTTATTCTTAAACCGTGGCCCCTGGTGCTGGACTCTCACAACATTGCTAATATGTTTCCGTCCTCTAACGTGTCTAATCCCTTAATAATCTTATATGTTTCAATAAGGTCCCCTCTCAGCCTTCTAAATTCCAGTGTATACAAGCCTAGTCGCTCCAGTCTTTCAACATACGACAGTTCCGACAATCCGGCATTTAACCCCGTGAACCCGCACTCCGTCAATAGCAAGAATGTCCTTCCTCAAATTTGGAGATCAAAACTGCACACAGGGCTCCATGTGCGGTCTCACGAGGGCCCTGTGCAACTGCAGAAGGACCTCTTTGCTCCGATGCTCAAATCCTCTTATCATAAAGGCTAACATTGCATTAGCTTTCGTCACGGCCTGCTGCACCTGCATGTTAACTTTAAGTGACTGGTGAACAAGCACATCCAGAATTCTTTGTACTTCCCCATTTCCTAACTTGACACCATTCAGATGATGATCTGCCTTCCTGTTCTTACCACCAAAGTGGATAACCTCACATTTATCCACATTAAACTGCACCTGCCATGCA
>NC_135971.1:32431844-32449844 GCF_053455715.1 Rhinoraja longicauda
TGTATGCTGAGGTACATATAAGAGAAATGGTGAATGTATAAAGACAGCATGGGAACTAAAACAAGTTAAATACATTTTCATGAACTCAATGCTGAGTGTTTTAAGCAGCTTATCCAAAGCAAACATTGTAAACCATGTCAAACTCGGTATGAAAGTCATACATTTTCTCTCTTGTTATGAATAAACTTTGAGACTATAACAACACCTTTATTCTTTCGTCTTTATTTCCAGGTTCAGAGACTCACTCTTTGCAATATCAGTTAAAATCATAAACAGCAATAACGAAAGATAGTTATGCCTGGTATCCACTACCCACATGCTGCCATATCTGTACACATTTCCTCCATGCGCGTCATGTCACACACATGACCACCCAAAATGTCACACGCGTGACCAGACGTCATCACATAAAGTAATACATTAAAAAATTCTTGCAAAAGATTACATTCATTGCTATTTTCCTACCTACGGAACTATAACGGATGTCTGCTAAAGAGATGAACGTTCTATCATATCATATCATATCATATCATATATCTACAGCCGGAAACAGGCCTTTTCGGCCCTCCAAGTCCGTGCCGCCCAGTGATCCCCGTACATTAACACTATCCTACACCCACTAGGGACAATTTTTACATTTACCCAGCCAATTAACCTACATACCTGTACGTCTTTGGAGTGTGGGAGGAAACCGAAGATCTCGGAGAAAACCCACGCAGGTCACGGGGAGAACGTACAAACTCCTTACAGTGCAGCACCCGTAGTCAGGATCGAACCTGTGTCTCCGGCGCTGCATTCGCTGTAAAGCAGCAACTCTACCGCTGCGCTACCGTGCCGCCCGTTCTAGCTTTTTTAAATTCACAGAGTTATGAAAAAAATGCTTCCGTGTGAGGGCACACCCGTGACCAGTCATATTAGACCTCTGACCCTAAACAAACATTGTCAGCATAGCATATAAAAATTTCATTTCATAAACTTCAACATATATGTCATATGTTTATTTGTACAATACTGGAGAGATTTTGAGGAACAAGATTATTATTCAGGTTTTTGCACCAATACACTGTTCTTAACAAAATCTACCCATCATGTGAAACCTTAGATATAACAGATAATAAATTAGATAACTTCAAGAATTTTGATTCAAGGTGGCCTTAGTTTTGTGCAGTATTGCAATGGATTTAGACAGTTTTGATTTGATAAGTTTTATGTGAGGTTTCCAGCCGAGTTTATGATCTATTATCACTCCCAATAATTTATTTTCATATACTCTTTCAATTTCTACATCATTATTCATGAGTATTACCTCCAAATTCACTTTTCGATTTACAAACACAATAAATCATGTTTTACTTAGATTTAATGACAATTTATTAGTATCAAAACCACATTTTTAGGGATTTCAATTCCCCTCCAACTGTGTCCAAAAGTTGCTTCACGTTTTTCCCTGAACAAAATTAATTTATGTCATCCGCAAATATAACTAAATGTAACAATTTTGACACCTTACAAATATCATTTATATAGAGTATTAGGAGCTTTGGGCCCAGCACCGAGCCTTGCGGAACCCTAAAGGTAACCTTCATAAGTTCTGAATCAAAATTATTTACTTGAACATACTAATATCTGTTTTCAAGGTCGCTTCTTAACCAGAAGTATGTTACTCCTCTAATACCATATCTTTCTAGCCTATTCATCAGTAAACCATGATCTATGGTATCAAACGCTTTTTGAGATCTATAAATACTCCCACTGTATATTTATTGTCAATTGCAGTTGAAATATGCTCTACTAGTTCCATTAGCACTAGTGAGGTAGACCTTTTAGCTCGAAATCCATACTGGTGATCACTTAGTATGTTATGTTTATCAATAAAGTTTTCAAGTCTTTGTACAAATAATTTTTATAATATTTTTGAGAATTGGGGCAGCAGAGATATCGGCCTGCAATTTGAAAATAAATGTCTGTCTCCATTCTTGTAGACTGGAATGACTTGCGCTATTTTCATTTTGTTGGGAAATGTGCCTGTGAGGAAGGAATGATTACACATATGTGTCAACGGTTTTGCTATACATTCAATAATATTTTTGACTAGTGTCAAATGGAATTGTAATCAGTAGACTTTTTGTTTCTGTATTTATTAATAATATCAATGACTTCATTTTTGTGTACTCCACTGAGGAACATGGAGTGAGCATTTCTATCAGAGCTCTCATGTTCTAAGACCTTCCTTGCTACTCGGTTCAGTAATCTCATTTGCTAAAGTAGGCCCAACTTTTACAAAGTAGACTTTAAACTCATCAGCAACCTCTTTTATGTTATTTATAGTTATATTAGGATTTTTAACAAAGTAGGTAGGGTAATCTGCTTTCCCGATACGATGTTTTAATTATGCTGTTAATCACTTTCCAGCAAACTTAACTACCTATGCATTTAGTTTTAATTTCTATTGTGCGAGAATTTTTTTTGTCATAATTTAGCCATTTAGCTCATACCTGTGGCCTTAGTTTAATAAATTTTGGAGTAATGCTTTTATAATATTTATTTAATTCAAAGGAATTTTAATTTTGTCATAGTGCTATATGTATTTTTTTCTCTTAGCATAATGAATTAAGTTTTATTTTTCAAGAATAAACATTAAAAAAGCCACAATAGCATAGCTGCAACCATTAGTCTCAAAACTTTAAGGACACCATCCCACCATCCTCATCTTTGTACTCCCTGTGCGTAGGGAAGAGGGTTGGACTGAAGATGTCATGATAAAAAAATCTTAGAATTTGTTGGAAAAAATATTGATACTTATTTCCAACTGAATACTACTCAAACTTCAGCATCAACTAGATGGGAGGCATTTAAAGCTTATATCCGAGAGTAAATGATCAGTTATACAAGTAGCAGCTCAAATAAACAGCACCTGAAATTGATAGTTAGAAAAAGATATTAAAGAACTTGAGATGGAAATTAATCTTCACGATACAAAAGAGACCAAACAGAAATTGGCAATTCTCAGAGCACAGTACAACGAATTGTCCACAAATAAAGCAGCATCCAGCCTAATGAAACTGAAACAGACATTTTATGATCAAGGAGAGAAGGCAGGGAAGCTATTGGCCTGGCGTATAAAATCATTGCAAAATGAAAGATCAATTTTGGAAATTGAATCTGAGGAAGGGACAATAATAAATCCACAAGAAATTAACAATATTTTTCAATCATACGACTCAAAACTCTATACATCAGAAGGTCCAGCCATCTCACAGACCCTCCACAACTTCCTAGACCAGTTAGAGATACCTGTTCTACTAGAAGGAGCAAAGATGAGCTTCATTCCCCAGTTGTACTATCAGAACTGTCAGAGGCCATTGTCAATTTATTCACAAAAAGCTGGAGTAACTCAGCAGGTCAGGCAGCATCTCGGGAGAGAAGGAATGGGTGACGTTTCTGGTCGAGACCCTTCTTCAGACTGATGTCGGGGGTGGGACAAAGGAAGGATATAGGTGGGGACAGGAAGATAGAGGGAGATCTGGGAAGGAGGAGGGGAAGGGAGGGACAGAGGAGCTATCTGAAGTTGGAGAAGTCAAACTGCCCAGGCGAAATATGAGGTGCTGCTCCTCCAATTTCCGGCGGGCCTCACTATGGCACTGGAGGAGGCCCATGACAGAGAGGTCAGACTGGGAATGGGAGGGGGAGTTAAAGTGCTGGGCCACCGGGAGATCAGTTTTGTTAATGCGGACAGAGCGCAGGTATTCAGCGAAGCGATCGCCGAGCCTGCGCTTGGTTTCGCCGATATAAATAAGTTGACATCTAGAGCAGCGGATGCAATAGATGAGGTTGGAGGAGGTGCAGGTGAACCTGTCTCACCTGGAAAGACTGTTTGGGTCCTTTGATGGAGTTGAGGGGGGAGGTAAAGGGACAGGTGTTGCATCTCGTGCGGTTGCAAGGGAAAGTGCCCGGGGTTGGGGTGGTTTGGGTAGGAAGGGACGAGTGGACCAGGGAGTTACGGAGGGAACGGTCTCTGCGGAACGCAGAGAGGGGAGGGGATGGGAAGATATGGCCAGTGGTGGGGTCCCGTTGTAGGTGACGGAAATGTTGGTGGATGATATGTTGTCAATATGTTGCCATTGTCAATATGAAAGGAGGAAAGGTACCAGGGCCAGGCAGTATACCTATTGATATAGGGGTCTACATATAATAACACATCATTATTTAAATAAGTATATCTATATGAACATATAAGGGTGTATTTTTGTATTAATATCTGACTTATTATACGGGTGGGTGACTATATTTGTATTTATATTTTGTATGTAAATGGTTGGGTATATGTATATATATGATTGGCCTAATGTATGTATATATATCAGATGTAGTTAATATAGACATTATTGTGTAAATAGGTATATTCATATGATTGTAGGGGTGAGTGAGTATATATAATAATAATAATAATAATAATGCATTTTATTTATATAGCGCTTTTCATATACTCAAAGACGCTTTACAGAGATTTAGAGAACATAGTTAAATGAATAAATAGATAAATAAGTAAACGAACAGAGAAAGGAGACAGAAGGTGAGGTGACCTTCAGTGGTTGAAGGCAGTACTGAACAGGTGAGACTTCAGCGATGTTTTGAATGTGGTGAGTGTGGAGGAGTCTCTAACGGTTTGGGGTAGTGAGTTCCATAGGGTGGGAGCAGCGATGGAGAAAGCCCTGTCCCCCCAGGATCTGAGTTTGGTCCGGATGTGGGGGGATAGGAGATTATATGTAGTTATATATGTATTTTAGGTATTAGTTATTATAGATAATACTTGATAAATATTGATTAGGGAACGGGGATAGGATTAAATAAGTTCACACTTCTTTCTACTCCTTTTCGCACATGTAAAGACGTTAAGTAATGGATGAAATTCTTTGTATTTCATCTGTTTTTTTTGTTTGTTTTTTTGTTGTTGTTTATTTTGTTTTTTAATTGATGTCTTTTAACATGTACGAAATAAAATGATGAAATGAAATGAAATGAAAAAATATTTATAAAAAGTTCAAGGACAAGCTACTCATCCCATTATTAAACATGTTTGAAGAATTGGTTGGAAAGGGTGAGCTGCCACCATCACTACAGAATGCACTTATAACTTTAATATTAAAGCCAGGAAAGCCCTCCACAAAGTGTGAATGCTTTCACCCCATTTCTTTGATCAACTCTGATGTGAAAATAATAGCAGAAGTTCTTGCATGGAAGGTTGAGAAACACCTGCCATCTATTGTTGCTCTAGATCAAAATGGTTTTATTAAAGGAAGACAGGGATTCCATAATATACGTAGAGTGTTGAATATTATACATGCAATGAAAAAGGCACCAGATGCGGCTGTGGTGGGACTTGATGCTGAAAAAGCCTTTGATAGGGTCGCACATGAATACCGATTTGAAGTGCTTAATCGTTTTGGAATTGGCAGTTACTTCCTCAATTGGATCAAAATCATATTATGATTCAAGGGCTTCAGTAATGACCAATTATATGGTATCAGAAGAGTTTTCTCTCTCCAGAGGCACACGGCACGGGTGCCTGCCCCCTGTCACCTCTACTTTCTGTTCTGGCCATTGAGCCTTTAACTATTGGAATTAGAAGCAACAGCGGGATAACTGGTATTAAAATGAATGATATTGAGAATAAAACAGGAACGTACGTGGATGATATTGTACTTTTTTTTAATGGATCTGAAACAACCTACACCCAATTTACTAGATTTAATTGAAACATATGGAAGTTTTTCAGGTTATAAAGTTAACACATCTAAACCTACGATCCTATTTCTTAAAAGTTCTGAAAGACTAACCCCTCCGCTACATACTCCTTTCAGAAATGTTTTGGAAAGTTTTACATATTTTGGAGTAAAAATCACTCCAAAAATAGAACCCATTGTGCCCACTAACTATAACCCGGTGGTTGACTCAGTGGTTGAATCTATTAACAGATGGAAATCCTTACCATTATCCATGATTGGACGTATTAATGTTCCCAAACTGAACATCCTTCCTAAGTTCCTTTACCTCTTTCAGACCATCCTGCTGGCTCCCCTTTTAATTTTTTTACTAGAATGAAAAAGCTTTTTCGTAACTATATTTAGAACAGTAGACGTTCAAGGGTTCACTTAACCCTGTTGTACTTACCGTACGACAGAGGAGGGTTAAAACTCCCCAACCTCCAGGGATACTATTGGGCAGCCCAGCTGAGGGCAGCCTCTTTTTGGTTTGAGCTTGAGTCACCCCTACATTGGATAAGGATGGAGGAGGCCACAACTTCTAAAATTCCTTTAAATCTTTATCCATATTCAGCAAATATATCCACACTGAAAAAATACACTTTAAATCCCTTCGTAAAAAACACACTGATAGTGTGGCATGAAGTGTTATATTATCTGGGGGGAAATCCTCCTCTATCCCAATTTTCACCAATCTGTGAAAATAGAAACATTACGCCAGGCACTAATGACTTGGGTTTTAAGATATGGGCGGACAAGGGTATCAGTAAAATCTCAGATTTATATAATAATGATATTCTTTTAAGTTTCAATGATGTAAAACAAAAATTAGGACTTGAAAAGACTCAAAGCATTTTTTTAAGTATCTCCAGATCAGAAACTTCATAACAAAGATGCAAAACTCTCTAGGTCTGCCAACTCAAAGCTCTTTAGAAAAGGCGGCTTTAAACCATCATGAGGCAGGTGGCCAAATCTCACGGTTTTACCAATTTATTATAATTTAGCTACAGCAAAGGAATCTTCAGAAGATAAAAGGCTTGATGAAGAAATTACTGCAGAATGGCAGGATATAGGTTTACAATCTCAAGTCCAAACAATAAATACGCGGTTCAAATTACTCCAGTACAAATGGATAATGAGACTATATATTACTCGTTTTACTACATCGCATTAACCCCAATACACCAGATCTGTGCATCAAATGTGGTGTACATGAGGGTAGCTTGTTTCATTGCCTTTGGGAATGCCCCACCATCCAAGAGTACTGGAAGGAGATAATAACAACTTTATCTATTGCCACAAAAGAGAATCTTCCACTATGTCCTAAACTTTGTATTTTCGGGTGTTTTCCAGCAAGCTTAACAATACAAATAAGAAGCTGGTTATATTTTGTCTGCTTGAAGCTAAACATAAAATTGCTCCGTCATGGACATCAGTTTATAGACCAAACAAGCAAAGTTGGGTTGATGGATTACTGCAGTGTCTTTGGAGAAACTTACATATATAGTTACGGGGAAATACGACACTTATGAAAAGATTTGGGGCTCGTTTATGACATTTCTGGAGGGGAAGATTTTACTGAGGCCTTGCAGTGAACTGCTGTCTGTCTTTATTTTCATTGTGATTATGGTCTAGTCAGGATATTAAAGGTGGGAGCAGTTTATTTATATATACTTTTTTAATAAAAATTGTTTGGTTTTTTTTGTGCTATTTTTCTTCCCTCTCCACTATGATGAGGAATAGTTTGTTGTAAACATGGACTACAGCAGAAGCGTGCCTTACTTCCTTTATATTTCAAGTGCCTTCAGGTGCCTAAATGTGACCTTGTTGTTGATGTGCCTTGTTATATTATGTTATGTTAAGTGTTTTTGTAAGCTATTCGGAAAAAGCAATAAAAATTTTTTTTTTTTAAAAACAGCGCGCGCTGCAGAGGGTCAAATCCACGCAAGGCTGCAGGCTCGGACGGAGTCCCAGGACGGGTACTTAAGGACTGTGCTGAACAGCTTGCTGAGGTCTTTACTAGGATCTTCAATCTGACTCTATCTCTGGCAACGGTCCCAAAGTGCCTGAAATCAGCCACCATAGTGCCCGTGCCGAAAAAAGCAAAAATTCAGCAATTTGAACGACTACCGTTCCATTGCCCTCACATCAATAGTAATTAAGTGCTTTGAAAGGTTGGTCCTCTCCCACATCAAAGCCATCATCCCTGCCTCACTGGACCCATATCAGTTTGCTTACAGAGCTAATAGATCCACAGAGGACGCCATCTTTCTGGCTCTTCATACCGTCCAGACTCACCTGGAGAGACAGGGCACATACGTGAGGATGCTATTTATAGACTATAACTCTGCCTTCAATACCGTCATCCCCTCCAAGCTGGTTACGCGAGGAGGTGCGGTGCTGTGGAGCTCTGGTTCAATCACACGAACAAGTGAGTTTTAAACATCTTTGGAATTTGGAGGAGGCACAGCGGTACACTAAACATCTCTGGGTATGGCTGCGACGCTGCAGAAATCTTTTTAAAGATTTCTGTGTGTTTTGGGGCTGCGAGCCATGTCATCAACTGACTGCTCAGCTCCCACTACTGACGCTGGCAGCCTGCCAGGAAACTGGGGCGCACAAAAAGGGGGAGAAAAACTGTTACACCTGCGCCCTTACTGCCTCGTCGCTGCTGACCGGACCGGTCTGGATTTATGCGGTGTGGGAGTTTTCTGCAGACTAGAGTTGCTCAGGTGACCCCAGAGTCTGTGAGCTCCTTCCCTTCGAAAAAAGGAGGAATCTCTCCAGGGAGGAGCAGAAGGGGGACATAGGGGAGTCTTCCAGTGGGGCGGGGAGTACTGTGGTGGAGGATGACTCCTGGCCTCTGGTTCAGGCCCTGGTCCCATGCTCTGGAGAGGTTTCTGGGGAAGGTGGTGATGGGGACCACTCGGGTGTAATGGAGCAGGGAGAGATTCCTGTTGTGGAGGGAATCCCGATTCATGCACCCGAGGAAGCCCAGGAGCAACCCACGCAGGATGAGGTGCAGAGCACGCCTGTGGAGTTAGGGACAGTAGGCGGGGAGGGGGAGGGGAAACTAGCCCTTCTCTCCCACAGGACCTGGCTCCAGAGGGACTCCCTGAGTCTGGGGCACCAAAGTCCACTCTAGGCCCAACTGGTGGAGGGATAGACCCCACTGTCGACGGTCTTGATTCCCCGGGTACATATAGGGAAGGCCCCTCTGCCACTGGCCCCAAGATGGGGACTGAGGTGGAGGAGAAACAGAGGGTGGGGAAGAGCCAACCGCTGCACAGGGTGGGGTGGGAATCTCAAGCACGAGAGGTGTGTCCAGGCGTGACTCCACCTGCAGTGGGCGGGTGGAAGGGGACTCCTCGGACAATGAGTCAATGGATGTTCTCGCTGCCCCCGACGCCACTCCTCTCATTCCAGTGGAGGAGATCCGCGTGTTCATTGCGGCCACCGAAGGAGCCCAACATCGGCCCAAACTGGCCTCCCTCCGGTGGCCGAACTTACAAGGGGTTACTAGCTCCCTGTACCTCATCTTCAGAAGGAAGAGGAGGGAAAAGGGGGGGATGAGGATGACGGGGAACGACCGGCGCCAGCTCAGATCCTTCTTGGGCGACCTGGAAAAGGACGCCGAGGCCCAGAGCAGCGTCGTTCCTGCTGAGGGTAGAGGGATCAGTAGAGCGTCCCTTGTTGCCAAGATCCGGAAGGTGAAACGCACTGCCAATCCATCTAGGGTCCGTAGCGGCAGAGGCGGTTCTGCTGTTAGCGACCAGGGGACTGGTGGGGGGATCTAGTGTACTCCTGGTCACCATGGCGATCACCATAGCCAGTTATAACATAAATGGCAGCAGGGGGCCTCTCCGCAGGTTTAACCATCTCTCAACCCTGAGGGATGGGAAATATGCAGTGAGCTTCCTGCAGGAAACCAACACCATTCCAGTAGACGAGTCCACCTGGCTCCTGGAGTGGGGTGGTGAGGTCTTCATGAGTCACCTCAGCTCCATTTCCAGTGGGGTGGCCATTTTGTTGGCCCCAAATTTCCGGCCAGAAATCCTAAAGGTCCAGGAATTGGCGCCAGGCCGCTTGCTTCACTTGGCCGTGCGCCTGGAAGGCGTGCCGTTGCATTTTATCAACGTGTACGCCCCCAAGCCCGCCGTGTTGCAGACGTGCCTGTTCCGGGAGGTGTCTACCCTGTTGAGCTCCATTGACCCCGGCGACTGTGTGATCCTCGGGGGGAGATTTCAACTGTACCCTCGAGGAAGGAGACCGTTCCGGTATCCAGCGCGGCCAGGAGTCGGTGAAGAAGTTGAAGGAGCTCGTGGGCTCAATTGACTTGGTAGACACCTGGAGGAACCTCCACCCTGACTCTACTGCCTTTTCCAGGTCAGAGAGGGGTGGTTCTCGCATCGACCGCCTGTACATTTCTCGGGCGTACGTCTCCCGTTTCTCGGCGGCCTCCATGCGGCCGGTGCCGTGCTTAGACCACCACCTGGTGTGGGCGGAGTTTACCCCGCTGCACACGCGGGGAGGGTCCGCGTACTGGCACTTTAACAACCGACTGCTGGAGGATCGCCACTTCCGGGACTCGTTTGTGAGGTTCTGGACCACCTGGAAGGGGAAGTGGGGAGGATTTTACTCGCTGCGGCTATGGTGGAACGTGGGCAAGGCCCATATCCGGCGTTTCTGTCAGGAGTACTCTAGGGGGTCGAACAAGAGGAGCGATTCCAAGGTCAGACAGCTCGAGGGTGAGCTGCTCGATTTGGATTCGTGTCTAAGTCAGACCGGCGGGGACCTGACCCTTTGGAGGGAATACCAGGAGAAGAAGGACGCACTGAAGGAGCTGCAGTTACAGCAATCCCGAGGCATGTACGTGAGATCGTGGATCCACACGCTCCACGATTTGGACCGCAGTTCACCCTTCTACTCGCTGGAGAAGTGGCGGGGAGTCCGTCAGCAGTTAGTGGAGCTGCTCGCTGACGATGACTCCCCCGTCACCCAACCAGAAGACATCAACGCGGCGGCTCGTTCCTGTTATGTGACCTTGTTCTCACCAGATAACTCCGGCGTGGACGAGTGCAGTGATCTGTGGGAAGGTCATCAGCGACCTTTGCTGGGATCATCCAGAAAAAGTTGGTGGACTTCGTCTATGGTAACGGAAAGCACTGGGTTTCTGCAGCGGTCCTGAGTCTACTGATTGAGGAGGCTGGTCAGTCACTGGTGTGCATTCGCACCCAGTTGGCGGCTCTCCGCCTCAGGACACCGCAGAGATACCTGTACTCGGAGCGTCCTCCCAGGTTGCACGTGCTGGCGACGCACTTTTTCGAACAGGGCTGCTGCCTTCAAGGAGGTACGCGGATCCCGATGGTGGGCGTCAGCCATGCCGTCCTGCTGGGGATGCCCCGCTTCTGGGACGTGCTGAGAATCTGGAACCTAGTTGCCGTCGACCGGTACCCCCCTCCACTGGCGGTGGGTGACGGCCCAGGCGAGAGTTCAGCCGGCCCTTGTCCCGCCCCGCCGGGTGTCGGGGGGGCCGGGCATGAGAGCAGCCGGCCCTTGTCCCGCCCCGCTGGGTGTCGGGGGGTCCGGGCGTGAGTGCAGCCGGCCCTTGTCCCGCGTCGCTGGGTGTCGGGGGGTCCGGGCGTGAGTTCAGCCGGCCCTTGTCCCGCCCCACTGGGTGTCGGGGGGTCCGGGCATGAGAGCAGCCGGCCCTTGTCCCGCCCCGCTGGGTGTCGGGGGGTCCGGGCGTGAGTTCAGCCGGCCCATGTCCCGCCCCGCCGGGTGTCGGGGGGTCCGGGCATGAGAGCAGCCGGCCCTTGTCCCGCCCCGCCGGGTGTCGGGGGGTCCGGGCATGAGAGCAGCTGGCCCTTGTCCCGCCCCGCTGGGTGTCGGGGGGTCCGGGCGTGAGTTCAGCCGGCCCTTGTCCCGCCCCGCCGGGTGTCGGGGTGTCCGGGCGTGAGGGCAGCCGGCCCAGGTCCCGCCCCGCTGGGTGTCGGGGGGTCCGGGCATGAGAGCAGCCGGCCCTTGTCCCGCCCCGCCGGGTGTCGGGGGGTCCGGGCGTGAGAGTGGCCCCCGTTGTCCCGCCCCGCTGGGTGTCGGGGGGTCCGGGCGTGTGAGCAGCCGGCCCATGTCCCGCCCCGCTGGGTGTCGGGGGGTCCGGGCATGAGAGCAGCCGGCCCTTGTCCCGCCCCGCTGGGTGTCGGGGGGCTCAAACGTGCGGAGTACTTGCGGCTGAGCAAACCCCCGCTAGGCAGGAAGCACTCGTCAGACCCAGGCGCCGTAATCCTTCCCGGGAGCCGGTCCCACACATGAACCGCCTTTCCTCGACACCCTTCATCTCCCTCCGAGACGCAGGGAGGCGTGTCCTGTACGGGCTCCTCCTCCACATCCTGCACTTCCTCGCCCTGGAGCACCGTCCGGATATTAAGTGATGGTTGGTGTTGCCTTCCGGTCGCGAGGGCCCCCCCATCGGTGGGGGTCCCTCTACACAGGGTTTCTGCCGCTCTCCATCAGGGACCTGGGGTGGAGGGTATTGCACCGAGGAGTCCCCTGCAACCTGTTTCTCTCGCGGTTCACAGACTCGCCAGCCGCCTGCCACTTTTGTGGGTTGGAAGAGTCTGTGTACCACGTGTAAATGGAGTATGTGAGTCTCCGTACCACGTGTACATGGAGTGTGTGAGTCTGTGTACCACGTGTAAATGGAGTGTGTGTCTCTGTACCACGTGTACATGGAGTGTGTGAGTCTGTGTACCACGTGTACATGGAGTTTGTGAGTCTGTGTCCCACATGTAAATGGAGTGTGTGAGGTTGCAGCCCCTGTTCCAATATCTAAAGGGGCTGCTCCTTGCCTTCAGGCTGCACTTCTAACCCACCATTCCCATCTTTGGACACTCTGTGCGTAGGGGAGAGGGTAGGGCCGAAGATGTCCTGGTTGGGTTTTTCCTGGGCCTGGCCAAGCTGGCCATCCGCGACTCACGTGCCTGAGCCAGCTGCCTACCCCTTTTCCGGGGCTATGTCCGCGCCCGGGTGGTGTTGGAGAGGGACTGTGCGCTGTACATGGGCACCCTGGGGGATTTCCAGGAACGCTGGGCTCCACGGGGGATTGGATGTATCCTGGATAGGGATTGTAATATAGTTATATAATAGTTTTTTTTGCTATATTTGTTTGTATTGTATTCTGGTGGTGGGTTCTGTTTTGTTTTATTGTATTGTAAATATTGTTTTTAAATAATTGAATATATTTTTTGATAATGTTAAAAAAAGCTCACCTCCAAACTCCACCCAGCTAGGCCTCAGCTCGTCACTATGCAATTGGATCCTGAATTTCCTGTCGGAGCGCCCTCAGGCAGTGAGACTGGGCCTCCATCTGTCCTCCACTACCACTCTGAGTACTGGCACACCACAGAGTTGTATATTGAGTCCCATCCTCTACTCCCTCTTCACAAACGACTGCGTTCCTGCATTCGCCACCAACACCATCGCCAAGTTTGCGGATGACACAACGGTGATCGGGCTGATCTCTAACGGCGATGAATCAGCCTACAGAGTGGAGGTGCAGAACCTGGCGAGCTGGTGCTCAGAGAACAACCTGTCCCTAAACACAGCTAAGACCAAGGAGCCAATCATTAAATTTAGAAGGCCACAGAATGAGGAATACGCTCCAGTCTTCATCAACGGGGACAGAGTGGAGAGAGTGTCCAGCTTCAGGTTTCTGGGCACACACATTTCAGAGGACCTCACATGGTCCACTAACACCACTGCGTGGGCAAGAAAGCACAGCAACGGCTGTTTTTCCTGAGGACGCTGAAAAAGGCTGGTCTGCCCCAACAGTTGCTGATGACCTTCTACCGCTGCACCACAGAGAGCATACTGACATGCCTCTGTGTGGTATCTCAGCTGCAAGGCAGTGGATAGGAGAGCTCTTCATCTGCAGAGTTCAGAGGATCATTGGGATGCAGCTACCAGCCTTGCAGGATATCTACAACGCACGCTGCCTCAGGAAAGCCACCAGCATCTACAAGGACTCCACACACCCATGCCACCATCTGTTTGAACTACTTCCATCTGGCAGATGTTACAAGGCCTTCTACGCCCTCACCTCCACACTAAGAAACAGCTTTATTCCTAGAACTATAGCTGCTCTGAATCAGACCTGCTGAGTGCCCCCCATGATCTGTCTCTGCCCCCATGATCATCTAGCACAACTGACCCTGCATGAACCTATTTGCACTTTACCTTGTTTCTTTCCCCCCCTTTTTTTGTTGTTTCTTTTGTTTTTGCCGTGTTTTATTTATTTTATAGCATCGATATGGAAGTGGCATTCTTAATCTCGTTGTACTTGTACAATGACAATAAAGATATATTGATATTGAAACCCCTTGACGTAATAAAAACATCTCAAATCTTCAGAACGTCATGAAAGGAGCCAAAAAGACAGACAATGTTTGGTGCTTCTCTTTGTGGACCGGTTCACGGCATTTGATTTTGTCGGCCATAGATTGCTAATGATCCGATTACTGTGAAGGTTTTATAGATCTCGTTAATGATCGATACCCAGAAACAACCACGGTGGATGAAGCCGGCAGGAAGAGAACAGAATTAAAAAAGGTGATATTCAAGGAGACCCAATGTCACTTCTCCTCGTCAACATCGCGATGGACCCTCTTATGTGTACGATCCAACAAAAAGGAAAAGAAGAATAGATAAAAGGAAGAGAACAGCGGGTTAGCTTTGCAACTCTGGCCTTTGCAGATGAGATTCCTATCCTAAGTGATTCATGGGAATGACTAAAAAAGATCCTACAAACCCTCTGAATAAAAGTACGTTCCTTTAGAAAGGAGATGAGGAGGAATTTCTTTAGTTAGAGGGTGGTGAATCTGTGGAATTGCCACAGACGGCTGTGGAGGCCATTATTGGGTATTTCTAAGGCTGAGATTGATATGTTCTTGATTAGTAAGGATGTCAAAGGTTACAGGGCGGAGAGAGAGAGATAGATCAGCCATGATTGAATGGCGGAGTAGACTCGATGAGCCAAATGACCTAATTCTGCGCCTATGACTTATGAACATATGAACCTTCTGCCAGGGCACGGGCCTTGAGATGAATGTGAAAAAGACCAAGGGTTTCCCATGTGGTCAACAAGACAAAGACACGTCTATAATCCATTAAATAACTGGACAATAAACGAGGGCTCAATCCCACATAAAACCAGGGGAGATCAAGAAATATCCCGATGCATGGGTCGACCCCTGTTCAGGCGTTACCAACGAAAACTGGTACTCAAAACTGGATAAACAGTTTGAGAGCCTTAAGAACACCAAGCTGAAACCATTTAGAAAGATTGAGATCCTAAGGGCCCACATGGTCTCAAGATTGCATTTTCACCTCATCCTCATTCTTATTCTTTAGTCTTTAGCCAGAGGGTGGTAAATCTGTGGAATTCATTGCCACAGAAAGGTGTGGAGGCCAAGTCAATTGATATTTTTAAAGCAGAGATGGATAGGTTCTTGATTAGTATGGGTGTCAGGGGTTTTGGGGGAGAAGGCAGGAGAATGGGGTTAAGAGGGAAAGATAAATCAGCCATGATTGAATGGCGGAGTAGACTTGATGAGCCAAATGGCCTAATTCTGCTCCTAACATTTATGAACTCACGGAAGCATCCCAGAACAAGAAGTCTTATAAAGAAAACGGCAAAATAGGTCCTCCACCAGCCGAGTGAGACCACGGATGGTATCCTATCTGCACAGAATTGTGATGGAGCCTACCAAAATTAGATAAATATCATCTGCAGTTGTTAGGAAACGACTATCCTTGGAACAATCGGGTGATAAAATTATCGGCGTCATTCCAAATGGCTGTAAAGGAAGAAGACATCACCCAGGTGAAACAGTTAAAATCTTTTTTAAAGTATTTTAAAGTATTTTTACTTTATCAGTAAAAATACTGAGGGGAGGGGGGGAGAGAGAGGGAGAGAGAGAGGTTGTGTTGCTCTCTTCTCTGGTGGCTGAGAGGATTGAAGCAACCTTTGAAGATTGTGTCGAAGGAAGAGGGACAGAGGCAGTGGGAGTTCGAAGTTTGACTGAACGTTGGACTTCGGAAAATTTCCTTTGTCGAAGGATTTCTCCATTTAGTGAGGAATTCCAGCGCTTGTCTGCAGTGCTGTGGGAGCGGCAGTGGCTGGCGGATTGCCAATCGTACCTGGAGACTGGGAGTTGGGAAGATGTGGTGTTTGTGTCGATTCTAGCTCCACAATCCAGTTTACATACCATTGTGCCCGGACTGGGACTTCGGGCTCAACAAAGAGAAGGTACTTTTCAAATCTGGCAGATTCCGGAGGGGCTCGAAAGGCCTCAGAAAGCTCCAAAAGCTGCACTCGGCAGTGAGGATAGGCGTGGGCATGTTCCCTTGCTCGACTGGAGAGAACTGCTTCTGCTGCTCTTTAGACTGAGACTGACCGAGATTCTTGAGCGAAGACTGCTGTTGTTTGGGGTGTTGTTCTGTACCCCTGTCAGGATGGCGACGGCTCGGCCTCGGGCTCGGGCACGGAGCTACGCAGCTGTGGCTTCGGCTGCGGCTCCGGAGCCACTCGAGGAGGAGCCCTATGTCAACTTGGGGGGGCTCGAGTACGGGATCACGGTCCAAACCGGGGACCGGTGGTCCAAGGAGGAATTAGCGGAGAGTCTGTTTGATCTCTTCCAGAAGGACGAGATGGCCTCTGCTGAGGTTGGATGGGGTAAATGTCAGTTCATCCTAAAGGAACAGCAGGATGTGGCCCTAGCTTTGGAGAAGGGGCTTACAGTGGGGGGGACCTTTGTACCGGTGGAACCATGGGTGTCCACCGTGCGACCGGTTCTCCTGCGCAACGTTCCCACTTTCATCCGGGATGCGCTCCTTGGCCCACACTTGGCAGAGATTGGGGAGGTGCGGTCCAGGCTGACTAGGCTTAAGCAGTCCTGGCGCGGCAGCACTCGTCTCCAAAGGAGCTATACTTTTAAGAGGCGGGTGTACATGGAAGTAGGATTGGGGATGGGCGCGGAGGGAAGTTTTGTCGTCAAGAATGCGGGGCTCCAATACCGCGTGTATCGGAGTTCGGGGGAAGCATGGTGTCATGCGTGTAAAGAGTTCGGGCACTTCCGCAGGGATTGTCCCAATGGCCGGGGTGCTGCGAGAAATCCCAACGCTGCAGCCCAGGAAAACACTGCTGGCCCACCCGGGGCTGCCGGTTCCACCTCGGTGACCCGGGGAGACACTGCTGGCCCCACAGGCTGAGGAAGTAGGGGAGAGTCCAGAAACACCGGCTCCTTCAGTGGGCCCCAGTGAGGGTACTCCCTTGGTGGTGGAGGATGGAGACTCTCTGGGTGATGCTGGGGGAGTGGGTTCCCTGGATGCGGAGGGGGACGGGGCTGTTGCGGGTCGTGTCTCTCAGTCAGATTCCGGGGGTGAAGGTGGACCGCGGGCCCTGGGGGCGCCCTGTTTTTGTTCTTCCCCAGGCCCAGTTGTAGAGGGCGGGGAGAGTGTGCAGGAGCCTGGCCATACACTGGCCGGCTCATCGCTGTTGGAGGCGTCAGGACTCTCCCTCGACATTGATCCCGGGGGTGGGATCATGCCGGAGGGGGGGAGGGTGTTGGAGCCAGCTTACACAGTGAAGAGAGCGAGCTGGCAGCCAGTGGCAGTCTGCCAAATCTGGGCCATGACCTTGAGTGCAGGGAGGGGGAAGATGTTGCTTCAGGTGTCAGTGGGTTGGCAGAATGCCAGGATTCCAGTGCTGTGGCTCGAGCAGCCGGCATGTTTGAGATTCGAGAATTTTTGAATGAACATCATCGCAGTAGGAGCAAAGTCCGGCTAGCTGCCGAACGGTGGCCAGACCTGGGGGGAACTATCCGGACACTTAGTGCTATCCTTAACAGTAAGGATAATGCTCTAGGTGCTTGTGATAAGCGCCAATTCGGGGATTTTTTGAAGCTCCTAAAAGAGAGGGGCTTCACTCCCACAAGGAGTGGGAGGAATAAGCCTAGTGTGCCTTCAAGTTCACAGTAGTTAGCCTAAATATAAACGGCGGAAGGGGGGACCTTCGTAGATTTCACCATCTATTGGTCCTCAGAGAGGGGAAGTATGCAGTGAGCTTTCTGCAAGAGACGCACACTGTTGTTAGTGATGAGCCCACCTGGGTCCTGGAGTGGGAGGGGGGGGGGTCTACATGACCCACCTCAGTACAAAGTCAAGTGGGTTGGCTTTCCTG
>NC_135971.1:32450344-32492344 GCF_053455715.1 Rhinoraja longicauda
GTTTTAAATTAGTATCAGTCGTTTAAATAATCAGATTTAGCCAGATTACCTCTGCTGCTGCTATCGACGCCTAATGCATAATAACTACCAGAGAAGTCGATTACTATATGGATATTATATTGTTATGGTCTATCAAATAAGAAGAATTCTAAGAACACACATTTCATTATCGATTAGTATATTCCGCTTCCTGCAGCAAGTAATTTTCAAATACCCATGCATACATGTGTGCTTATCTAAAAGCCTATTAACGAGACTCTCCTATCTCCTTCCATTTCCATCCCTGGTAGAGCGTTCCACGCTGCCACAGCGAAAAGTGTACAAATTCCACCTAGGTAACATTCGAGGTCAGAATTGGACCTGGTTGTCTGATAATATTAGGCCAAGTCTGCAGTTGTTGTGCCTGTGCCCAACTTACCAAAGCCGATAGACAGACATACCGATGTTGGGAACATGTATGTAACTCTATGTAACCGTGCAATGCAGAGGGCACTATTGTGCTTTGCAATCTGGATATCGTCTCTCTTCAAAGTAAATGGTTGAGGCTAGAATTCCACGAGTATACACGTGTTAATCGTCGAGGTGCGTTCAAACATTCTATCGGTAGGGAGCGATCTTGGGATTAATTGACAGCAACTATTTCCAACTCCTAAAACTAGCAACATCATGATGGAAAGGAACCATCTGAAAAAAACAGACATTAAGCAGTTTCTAAAATGCAAGCCACGAATTTAGACATTTAGCTGAGATTGTTGGGATGATGGGATATCATTACCCATGCAATACAGGACATTGACAGTGGAATATACCCGTGCATTATGTTCATAAATAATAGGAGCATAATTAGGCCATCCGCTCCCATCAAGTCTACGCCGCTATCCTATCGTGGCTGATCTGTCTCTCACTCCAAACCCCATTTACCTGCCAAAATGGCGGCGTTGCCATAGCAGCTGCGGCTTACCTGCGGTCCATTTGTCATTGTGTTTTTGTTGTTTTTTTGTCTTAATTGTAGTTGTGATGTCGTGTTTTTGTGTTTGTGTACTGTGTGTGTATGTGGGGGGGAGGGGGGGAACTGTAAAATTGTAAATATGTGTCCCTTCCGAACGGAGACCCGACCTTTGTTTTCTGGGTCGTGTCTCCGTTCCTGCTGCGGCCTACCATCGGCCCAACTTCTGGAGCTGGCGGCCTCCAAGGCACTGGTTCGCTGAGCCCGCGGACCGGACTTACCATCAGCGGAGACGGCCGTCTTTGGAGGCTGCGAGAGCGGCTGCGACTCGCCTTAGGCTCGGGCTGCGTGGATGCCGACATCGGGAGCTCCGGAAGCGGCAGCGTGTTCGCCCGCCCCGGATCGCGGGGCTTCGGCCGCGGACATTTCACCTTCCGGCGCGGCCTAAAATATGCCGCGGGATTTTTCTCTGCTGGGCGGGGGCTTCAATGTCGGGAGCCACGACCGCCCCGACGTGCAGCAACAGCGGCAGCGTGTTCGCCCGCTCTGGATCGGACTTATCATCGGCGGAGCCGGCCGTCTTCGGAGGCTGCGGGAGCGGCTGCGACTCGCCTTAGGCTCGGCCCGCTGCGGACCGTCCGGCGCGGCCTCCAACCACAACAACCTGGCCGCGGGAGAAGACGGCAGTAGAAGGGAAAGACATTGTGGCCTTCCATCACAGTGAGGAGAGGACAGGAGGAGACTCACTGTGATGGATGTTTCTTTGATGGATGTTTCTTTTTTTGTGTGTTTTTGGGGTTGCGTAATTTTAATGCCTATTTAATGCTTTTATTGTTGGACTGTGGGTGACTGAATTTCGTCCAATATTGGATGACAAATAAAGCTATCTTGAATCTTGAATCTCTTATCCCCATAACCCCTGAATCCCGTACTAATCAAGAATTGAACTATCCCTGCCTTAAAAATATCCATTGCCTTGGCTTCCACAGCATTCCATGGCAATGAATTCCACAGATTCACCACCCTCTGACGAAAGAAATTCCTCCTCATCTCCTGCCGAAAGGAACGCCCTTTCATTCTGAGTTCCACACCTGTCCCGCCGGTGGACACATCCTCTACACACGTACTCAAAGACTGACTCCAGTTTGCAAAGACTAGATCCGTCCCCACCCACTCTTCCCCTAGCATCAATTCACACATACTCAGAGACTGGCTGGTGTTTGCAAAGACTGGCCCCCACCCCCACCCCTCTGCAATCACCAATTTGCACATCCTCACAGAATGACTGCAGTTTAACAATAGAAATTGCGGTGGTGGAGAGGGTGTTCAAAAAAAGGTAAGCCGGTAATCTCCAGGAACGGACAATGTTTCCCTCTCTACCCTCAAGCTCTGTGCCGATCAACTAGCACCGATCTACACAGACATTGTCAACCAGTCCCTGCAAGCCTGCACTGTCCCTGCCTGCGTCAAGTACTCCAATATTGTCGCTGTACCCAAAAAGTCAAGGATCACTGGTCTTAATGACTACAGACCTGTCACACATGAAGCCATTTGAAACAATTGTGCTGGCCCAGCTGAAAAACATCACAAACCCCCTGCTGGACCCCCTGCAGTTTACATACAGGGCTAATAGATCGGTGGATGACGCAGTCAACCTAGGCCTGCACTTCATCCTCCAGCACCTAGACCGCAAGGAGACCGATGCCAGGATAATGTTTGTGGAATTTAGCTCTGGTTTTAACACCATTGTGCCAGAGCTACTACACTACAAACTCTCCCATCTGACTGTGAACCCCTCTGTCAGTGGATCATCAACTTCCTGATGGACAAGAAGCAGCATATGAGGCTGGGAAAACACATCTTGGACCCGCAGACCCTCTGCATAGGAGCACCGCAAGGCTGCGTACTCTCCCCTCTCCTTTACTCTCTGTACACCAACGACTGCACTTCTATTCTCCTCTGTCAAGCTCCTCAAGTTTGCGAATGATACTGCCCGGATTGGACTGATCCAGGATGGGGAGGAATCTGCCTACAGAGAGGAAGTGACGCTGCTGGCGTCCTTGTGCCATCGCAACAACCTGGAGCTCAATGTTCTCAAGACAGTGGAACTAATTGTAGACTTTCGAAGATTTCCCCCTTCCTTCCCCCCACTCAACATCAACAATACCATAGTCACATCTGTGGAGTTATTTAGGTTCCTTGGAACCATCATCTCCAGGGACTTTAAATGGGGGGGCACCATCGACTCCACAGTCAAAAAGGCCCAACAGAGGATGTACTTCCTGCAGAAACAGAGGAAACGCAATCTTCCACAGGCAATGATGTGATGGTCCAATTCTACACTGCTATCTTTGAGTCCGTTCTTACGTACCCCACCATGGTCTGGTTTGGCTCAGCCACCAAGCACGACATCCGGAGGCTGCAATGGATCGTTCGCACAACTGAGAAGGTTGTTAGTTGCAACCTTCTTCACATTGACGAGCTGTACACTGCAAGGGCCACGAAGCGATCGGGCAAGATCATCTCTGACCCCTTTCATCCTGGCCACAAACTCTTTGAATCGCTTCCCTCTGGAAGGCGTATCCAGACTGTCAAAGCAGCTACAGCCAGACATAAAAAAGCTTTTTTTCCCACAAGTGGTAGTTCTACTCAATAACCAAAGTCTGTAGTCTCTTTTTTCCTCTGGTTTATTTTCACCCACATGTATTAGACCGTATTGGTACATCCTTATAGTTTTGATGTGTTTATGCTTTATTCTTAATTGTTAGCTGTATGTTTGTGTTGTCATTTGTGAGCGGAGCACCAAGGCACATTCCTTGCATATGCATACATGGCCAATAAACCTATTCATTCATTCATTCATTCATTCATTCATTCATTCATTCATTCATTCATTCATTCATTCATTCATTCATTCATTCATTCATTCATTCATTCATTCATTCATTCATTCATAACCACTCTATCCACGCTATAACGACAATACTTTGTAATCACTCACTTTAAGAGACGGCAATGTCTGCACTGCGTGTAGCAATCTGAGGTACAAAGAAAGAGGAGCAGTATCCAGACTTCCTGGTACAAGCAGGCAGCGTAACTAACTGAAGTGTACGTGCAATTTCGCTGACGGCATTTAATAAACAAACGAGATGTTGGATTTTTTTGAAGCATTTCCTTAACAAGGTGCAGTGTCGCCCGCCGGATATTTCTCATCGTTTATGTTATTTTGTAGGTTTGTGCAAAATTGGAACGCTGGAGACAGTTTAACCCATCCTTTCACGGCAGTGAAAAAAGACCAATACGTTCCAATGTCATCTGCTATTATTCGTTGTGCCGACAATCTTGATGTCCTCTTAATAATCTTTCCGACAAATATATTTCAAGCATTGGTTTCTACCTCTGCTGTTGGGTAAACTGTTGCTGAATTTAGGATGCTATTTTAATGTTTCAATAAATTTGATTATATCTCTACACAGAAGGAGAAAGTGCAGGAGTAATTACATGTCAGGCACCATCAACAGAGCAATTAGATATGCCCGGTCACAGACCCTTTGTTAGGTTCTCCTTCAGAGCCACACGTTTGTTTTATTGGCCTTTCTCGTCTCCTGCCTCTGCATTTATTACAAATTCATTTGCATTAACCCTATAGCCCATAGTTATTGTTTGAAAGATACAGCTTGGACACCGGCATTTCGGCCCACCGAGTCCATGCCGACCATCGATCATCCGTTCACACTAGTTCTATTTCATTCCACTTTCTCGTCACTCCCTGTGCATTGAGGAAATATTATAGAGGACAATTATCCAGCAAACCCACACGTCGCTGGCATGTGGCAGGAAACCGGAGGAACCCGATGCGGTCACATGGAGAGCACGAATACTCCACATAAACAACACTATAAGATGGAATCAAAATCGGGTCGCTATGAGGCAGCGGCTTTACCAGCTGCGTCAATGGGTCGCCCAATTTCCCTTGTACATTACACGCGATTCAGACTCCGATTAATTAGATAGATTGCTCAGGTTTCCCCTTCGAAACGAAAAGTGAGAAGCACCTATATGGTTAATGCTTCCTCAAATATAATATCCTCCAGCCGCCAAGCAACGTTTTTGTAAACTATATCTGCTGCAAGCAAATACTTTCCATTATATGGTGAAAAATACTGGGCTCATAACGTCCCCGTGTCTGAAAAAGTGTCCCGTCCCGCCATGCCACCAATCCATTTTCATCGGAGATGCCGGTGTGACCGCTGCCTTACTCCGACCTGTTGCATCTTTTTTGTAAACCGGTACCTGCAGACCCTTGTGTACAATAGTTTATCAGTCCGATCTCAGATGGGTTTAAATCCCAGTCACTGTGAAATGTTGCCTTTTGGGAGGTCAATGTGAGGCGAAGCTATAAGATTGACACCAGGACCTAACAACACTAATGTGCAGAACGATGTGAGGGTCCAGACTCATAGCTCCCTGAAAGTGGCACCACACGCAGAAAGATTGGTAAAGGGGGTGTATGGAAAGCTTGCCTTCATTTGGCGGGCTTTTATTACAAAAGTCACGAAGTCATGATGCAATTCTCTCACAATACGGTTAAGGCTCACTTGAAGTGTTGTGTGCCTGTCTTGCTGCAGTGGTGTGGCATCTTTGGAGTGGATGCAGATGTGTTTTACTGGAATGCTGCCTCGATTGGGCTGTATTAGTTAAAGAAGAGCATGGGCAAACTTGGAACGCTTTCTCTCAATGACGAAGGACAAAGAGAGATGTGATATTAATTTATAGAATTATGAGAGGCATAGATGAGGTAGAATGTCAGAAAATTGTCCATGCTGGGATGAACTAGAGAACATATATTTAAGGTGAGAGTGTCAAAGTTTCAAGCAGGTAATGGCGAGTGCCTGCAACGGGCTGCCAGGTATGGTGGTGGAAGCAAAAATGAGAGTGTGGTGCAAGAGGCTTTTAGGATGGATATGCGTGGATAATTCAATATTACATTGCTGTAGGAAGCATAGAATGCGAAAAGACTAATTAATATATGTTCGTACTAAATATTCTCCCTATTATCGGTAATATAATAACATAATATCTATTTTATAGGACAACCGACTTTGCTAGCAGTTATTACGCAATAACTTACTTAGCAGTAGCTAACGTGAGCAGGCTACCTTTGTTTGTTTAACTGACTGACACTAATCCCAATTAATTTGCCTTGATGATGTTTTCTCTGGAGAATATGCTGCTAATTTTAAAAACAGCGACCTGTCAGACCACTGGCAGTAAGGGTCGATTGTCTCTGGGCATGGAACTGCCGGTACTCATCCAGGTCGAGAACATTTTCTACCCTATCCTTGTCATCATTGGTGTTCCTGGTAAGCTCTTTGTTGATCTGTACCCAAGTTTCTCTGTCGAGCCTTTACTGTCAAAAAAAGTATGTGTTCTTAATTATTGCTTGAATTACTGATCCAGTTAAAACCACCGAAAATTCAAACTACGCTATCTAATTTATTGCCAATAGATTCAGTATTGTTTAGACAGGCAGATGGACAGGCAGGGATCGGAGGATGTAGACCAAATGTAAACGTGAGCTTTCTTTAAATTGGCGTTATGTTTGGTATAGACATTATAGACTGAAGGACCTGCTCCCGTTCTATACCCAATATACTTTAATGATACCCTTGGTAAGAAGACTCGTTGACCACCGAGTCCACACCGACCATCGATCACCCATTGAAAACAAGTCTGTGTTTTCTCATTCAATCCCTGCACACGACGGGCAATTTTTCAGAGGCCAATGAACCTACAAACTCGCACGTCTTTCGGATGTGGGAGGAATCCGGTGCACCCGGAGGAAACCAACGTGGCAAAGGCAGAGCGCTCAAGATTCACCCATACAGGATTGGGTTGTGCTGGTGTTCTATGTTCGATTGTGTCTGTCCTTGCGGCGCACCTTGCTCTGTGATCGGGAAAAGCTTTCATATTATCGATAGGGAGGGCAATTAATCTGTCAATTGTCAATAATGGGCGCGAGCCTTAGGTTGGAAAAACGGGAATATCTTCGTGCGTTAGTGCGATTGAACTGATTAAGTTAGGCATACTCAATGTTGCGGAAGCCACCCAATAAAAAAAAGTAAAGCATAATGTTGTTATAACTGCCTCCAATGGAAAATCAGACGAGCTCCTGCTTGTGCGTCTCATATTCGCCGGTTCGGTCTGTCGCACAATGAAGTAATACGTTCCCACACATGTACGATACCAATCTGTAGCTGGTGCAGATGCTACTGACTCCATTAGCGCTTGGAAAATAAACATGACTGTAATTAGTCTTCATCGCCAAATCGAAGTGGACTGATAGCGAATGCAGTGAATGCTGCCAACTGTGATAGGAAAGGCGGCAATTTGGGTCAATCTGGTTTGTGAACGACCAACTGCAATCGGATACACCGGCTGATTTTCCTTTGATATGCTCTTCTCAATTTACCAAAAGTTCCGTCCTGAGCCAATGCACCAGCGACAACTTATTTGGACAGGTAATCTAACAGCCAGCAGCGTATCGCAAGTCGGACAACGGAGCACATCGCATAGAAGCGGAGCTCGGAAAGTTGCTGCCTGACAGCGCCAGAGACCCGGTTTGACCCTGACCTGGGATCATGTGTGGAATTTGCAGGTGATCTCTGCCAATTGCGTTAATTCAAAAGTCAGCTCCAGCTCCTTCCACATTCCTAAGGTACGGGCGCTATCGGTTCCTCTCACAAACCGCACTGGTTTGTACGTGAACTGCATTCTGTAGTTTGCTTCTAGAGCGCAGTTGCGAATGTTGGATAACATAGAGCCAGTGTGATCGGCACGACTCGCAGTGCCGGGGACCTGTTCCCATGCTGTATCAATCAATTCATCAAGCAACGACCCAGAGAGAACCTGCGCCAGCACAGGGAGAAGGTACAAACATCACCAGTGACCAATATCGATCCCAGGTCGCTGGAGCTGTCAAGGGACCTGTTGTCCATTTGCCTTGAGGGAAAGGGGCGTAAAATTCAATCGCCTTAAAAAGCAAGTGCGGTAGGAAATATAGCTTACCAGAGGCGTAAATTGGATGCAGTATTTGCAACCAAATGTGCATCGCGAAATCAATTTGCAACAGGTAGCGAGGAAGGTAAGTCTGCCAACGCCACTTATCGTAGACTTCTGCGTAACATATCTCGTTGCTACTTACTTCTTTTTCCAATACATTTCACCTTGATTGACCGCCAAATGCTTCTTGTTTTAAAGTTGATTCTGCCTGCATGTGGAAGGTGTTAACGTAATGTATGGTGCTAAACTGTGATGAACAAATCGGCCGTTATCCTTCACTCTCCACATTCCTCTGTGGTCAGGCGAATGGAAGTCACAATTGATTTGCATCTACTATACCCGTCTATTTAATCGTTCTGCCATACGCCGTAAGTCTGTAAAGCAAGTAATGTAATTAGCGGCAGCATTTTGTTCATTATTAGTTTGCGAATTGCATCTTTCAGGTATCTTTTTCAGAACTAGGGATGTTTGGGCGACACACGAGTAAAAAGAGCAGGTTACAGAATCAAATAATCCATTCACATTCAAATGAAGAACTGTCGAATTGATGTTCATCTGGAATATTGAATGTTGGTAATTTTTATTTCATCTTCCCTACAGCTAACCTGATGGCAATCATAATTCTGTCTCGGGGAAAGTGTGGACTCTCCAAATGTATCTCCCGCTATCTGGTATCCATGGCCATAGCTGATTTAATGGTTCTGGTCTTCGAGGTAATTCTCTCCGAGATTTCTGATGGCTATTTTCCTTATTCATTCCTCAACATAACACAAATTTGTAAATTGAATATTTTCTTTAATATTATTTGCATCGATTGCTCTGTTTGGCTAACGGTGACCTTCACCTTCGATCGATTTGTCACTATATGTACTCAGAAATTACGAACAAAATATTGCACCGAGAGAACTGCGGCTTTGGTGATATCACTGACATGTATCTTCTGTATTATTGAAAATATAGTTGTATATTTTGCCTTCGTACCTCGAGAAATAATTGACAACGTAGGCTGGTCCTGTGTCATAAATCCAGACTTCCACACCTCGCGGTTATGGGCAGCACTTTTGACCATCGATACAATTTTAACCCCATTTGTACCAATTTTACTTATCATGCTCCTGAATGCCCTGACAATGACGCACATCATACACGCCAACAGAGTGAGGAGCGGTCTCCGAGGGAACTCGAAGGACGAGGGCGGCACGGATCAAGAGGTGGAGAACAGAAGGAAGTCCATCATTCTATTACTGGCCATATCCGGTAGCTTCGTCTTACTGTGGATGGTAAACCTCGTGTGCTTCGTGAGTGTACACTTCCTCGACGTGGAGTTTTCGACAACAGATCACAACGATCCATTTACCATTGCGGAACTGTCCGGATATATGCTAAGGTCTCTGAGTGCTTGCACCAATACGTTTATTTATGGGGTGTCTCAGAAAAGGTTCAGGGAGGAATTTATAAAAGTGATTAAGAGCCCATTCGTTTTAATTTCCAATTCAGTAAAGTGTTAGTTGTGGTATGTGTTCAAAGTGAAAATTCGTTTCTCAGTTACGTTGCCTTCTACGTTATATCGTTGCATCTGACTTTCCGATATATCATTTGCACCATAGCGTCAATACCGACCGTCAGGGTAATGCTTGCAGTCCTTTTCCCCTCCGCACGCCCATTTAATTTATTCCCTAAAAACCCACCCAAATGCACACTATTGAACATGCAGCCCAGATGCACCAGGGTAGTATTATAGTGGCCATTTGCCCTGTAAACTATTTACGTCTTTGTGGCGTGGACAGTCAGTGGAGTCCCCGAGGGAATTCCTCGCGGTGGCGGGGAGAACATGAGAAACCCACACAGCATCAGAGAACAGGATCGTAAGGAGGAGTCTGCAGGTGCATCAGCTACAGGCAGATAAGTGGTTAATCGCACAAATATGGCATTGTGTGTTAACTACAAAAATTTGTTTGCACAGCTCAGAAATTATAAACACGCATATCGTGGTAGAATTGGATATAAAGCTAGTTTAGCCCCGGGTAAATTTCTGTATTTAACCCAACGACCCCTCGGTTCTAGTTTACCAAGAAGACACAAAGTGCTGGAGAAACACATCAGGTCAGGCAGCGTCTCTCGGGGACAGAGATGGGTAACGTAATAACAAGGAACTGCTGGAGCTGGTTTCTACCGAATGTCGAGACAAAACGCTGAAGTAAATCAGCGGATGAGCCAGCATCATTGCAGGACATGGATAGGCGAAGTTTCGGGTTGGAACCATTTTTCAGACGAAGGAAGGGTTCCGATCCGCAAAGTCACCCATCCATGTTCTCCAGGGAAGCTCTGTGCTTCGCTGAGTTACTCAGCATTTTGTGTCTATCGATAGAGAGGTGACGGTTCTGGTCGGAAACTACTTCACATACAGTAAAGTCCTGTGTGCACCTCTGGTCAGCATGCCATGGACAGTATTGGCGAGCAGCAGAGATGATGCTCATCATGATGAATTTCAGCAATCTATATATTTCATTACAATCTGGATGCAGTGTCAAAAAATGCCAGTTTCAGGCTGAGAAACGTGGTCCGGTTGCTGTCTCGCAGCGCTAGATATCCCGGTTCGATTCTGAGCTTGAGCTCAGTCGGTTTACAGTTTACAAATTCTCCCTGATACGGCGTGTATTTGCTCAGTGTGCTCCGGTTTCCACCCACATTCTAAAGCTGTGCGGGTCTTGTTAATTCGTGGGCGTCTGTAAATTGTCCATATTTTGTAGGGATTGGATAAGATAGTGGACAAACATAGAATTAAACACACTCCGAGGCCGGCACCATCGAAGCTGCAGCCGCCGGCAGCCACCACTACCCCCTCGGCCACTACCAGGCCGAACCTCCTGACGGCGAACCTCCACCTAACCGCAGAGCTTTCCCCGTGTGTCCCAACCCATGCCTGTCCACGCCACTGACGACCTTACCCCCACACTCCGTCCGCCGACGGGCCGGTGCCATTGTCTCCACCGTTCCTTCCCTCACAACCGGCCACCAGCGGGCAGGATCTGTCGGCTCATATCGGTTCCAGGCCCTGTTCCGTGCACAGGGTTCCATGCTGCCGGTCCCAACAACTTCGCGTTCATAAGATCAGTTTTGGTCTCCTAATTTGAGGAAGGACATCCTTGTAATTGTGGCAGTGCAGCGTAGGCTCACGAGATTGATATCTGGGATGGCGAGACTGTCATACGAGGAAAGATTGAAAAGACTAGGCTTGTATTCACTGGAGTTTAGAAGGATGAGAGGGGATCTTATAGAGACATATAAAATTATAAAAGGACTGGACAAGCTACATGCACGAAAAATGTTCCCAATGTTGGGGGAGTCCAGAACCAGGGGTCACAGTCTTAGAATAAATGGGAGGCCATTTAAAACCGAGGTGAGAAACAACTTTTTCATCCAGAGAGTTGTGAATTTGTGGGCAGTGGAGGCCAAATCACGGATGAATTTAAGAGAGAGTTAGATAGAGCTCTGGGTGCTCGAGGAATCAAGGGATATGGAGAAAATTGGGCACGGGTTACTGATTGTGGATGATCAGCCATGATCTCAATGAATGGCGGTGCTGGCACAAAGGGCCGAATGGCCTCCTCCTGCACCTATTTTCTATGTTTCTATGTTCCATCAGTGATACGAGCTGATTTATGCCATTCGACCCATCAGGTCTAGACCGCCGTTCAATCATGGCTGACCTATCATTCCCTCCCAATCCCATTTTTCTGCCTTCTCTCCATTACCACTGACCCCCGTACTAATTAAAAATCTATCTATCTACGTTTTAAAAATATCCTCTGGCCGCCTCCACAGTCTTCTGGGGCAATGAATTCCACAGATTCTCCACCCTCTAATGAAATAAATTCCTCCTCATCCCCTTCCTGGAGGAACGTCCTTTAATTCTGGGGCTTTGCCCTCGTGGAAATAGCCACTCCACATCCACTCTAAGCAGGCCTTTCACCATTCGGCAAGTATCAAAGAGGTCTCCCCTCATCCTTCTAAACCCCTCTCACGATTTACAACAGGGAAGCTCAGTAATGGCTCCACTCGTATATTCTGTACATTCTGTCAGCATATTGCATAAAGTATTTATGCGCTAAAGACGTAATTGGAATCAAGGTTGACTTGACCAAACCATATACCTAATTACAATCTAGATAGGATGACCTGTATCGACCCAATTTCGGCCTGAGGGATTTCAAGATGAAATTGGGCGGCAGGGACGGGCAGCTGGTAGAGATGCTGCCTCACAGCGTCAGATCCTCAGGTTCAATAATGGCAACAAGTGCTGTCTGTGTATAGTTTACAGGTTCTTCCTCTCACCGTGTGTAGTCGCGCCTGGTGCCCCGGTTTGCTCCTATATCGCGAAAAGGGTTACTTAACATTTCTAAATCGTCCCTTGTGTTTAAGGACTGGGAGAGCAAGTGGGATAACACCGATTTAGTATCACCCCGGGGCTGGTACCACCGCAGCCGTCGCCTCCACCGGCCTCCACCACGACCTGGGACGGTCCTATGCCGAACTTCCCCATCTTCGGTTCCAGGCAGGGCCTACTGACGTCGACGCACCGCCGGCCCGCATGGTTTTCTCCACCGCTTCCATGTCGTGCCAGCCAACGCCACCGACGACCCTTATCTGCAACCCGTCTGCTGGCGCGCCCGCAGCCATTGACACAGCCGCTCCTTGACTCTGCCCCGGCCACCAACAGGCGGGAGGCATCAGCTCATCCCGGTTCCAGCCTCTGTTCCGTTCGGAGGTTCCACGCTGCCGGTCCCAACAACATCACGTGGACTGACGCTCCTGCTGAATCTCCTGAGTCGCGCTGCCAACAGGGAACCTCAGTAATGGCACCACCTTTACACTACACTTCATCGCACCCCCCTGTCTCAGTTCCCATGAACTCCCCACAGCACCTCACCCTCGATCTCCCCATCACCCCCCTCCGTTGACCACAACCCTCCCCTTGGCGTCTTTTCACCACCCCACTGAACTCTCTCTTTCGGATGCAGAACCAACGCTCCTCAACAGAAGCCTTACCTATTTACCCCTGCGCCCACATGTCAATGAGACCCATTCCCCCTCCTTCCGCCATAATGTAGAGCTCTTCGTAGGGCGCCCCGTCGCCGGACCATTCTCTATGGCAAAGCGGGCTTCGCCTCCCAGTGACATTTGTCGCGCTCTCATATTTCTTCTCCACGTGGCCTCATCCCGCGGGACTTCTACCCACTCTGGTGTTTGTTGCCGGGACATCAATAATATTGAATTCTGTACACCCCTGACCGAAGCTGATCTCACTCATCTCGACGCACTGCTCTCCCGCCTCTCAACCGTAGTCCGGATATTGTGATTAACCCGCCGACAAGTGAGAGAATACCTGTCCCATATAAACCTTTTCCTTAACAAAACGAATCTATTCCCGTTCATCTATTCCCGTCCTGAATCGCTTACATTACATTTGTCTTTGAAAGCAGAGTAAATCGTTTGACATAGCGATTTGTAAGCTCAGTTGTCTTTCAACAAAGTCTTAATATTCAACCAATGTTTATTTCAAGATTAGTGGTAACTATTCAGCTTCCTTTTCACAGATAAGCAGGACGTTCCTTGACAATGGGACCAATTCGAATCATGTACAAAAAAATTGTGATCCCCAGTCTTGTAAGTTTTGGAAAGGACAAGCATTTAGCACAATAGCTTTTCAAAAACAATGTTTCAGTTTATCCTACTCTGGAGATACAGCAAGGAGACAATGTCTTCGACCCACCGAATCCACGCCGACTACCGATCTCCTTTCACGCTACTTCTATAATATTTCTTTCTTTTTCCACTCCCTCCAAACAAACGGACAATTTATAGAGGCCAATCAACCTGTGTGGACAGCGGAGCAATCGCAGGACACCGGTAAAAGGGAGAACGTGGTAAACCTACGCTTCACTCGGGCCATTTCCCCCCCATCATGCTTCCCCAGTATGTGTGCTCTCGAGTTAACCAAATTTCTGGTTGATGTAATACCTTTGCCAAAATTAAATGCAAGCTTAGTTTTCTTTGGTCACTGTTGTTTTGGTGCATTGTGTAATAAACACTCTAACAAATAGCTCAATTAATTAAACGAGAGTAATGAGGAAATCATGTTTTTGCATTTTAGATGCACAATAGCGAATAAATGCTCCTTCTGCTCTTGAAATAGCTTTCAGTTGGTTATGTGTACGGTGTTTATCCGTATTTTCCGTGTTACCACTGCCGACATAAGTTGCATTCAGTGATCTCAGAACAACTGTCGGGTTAAAAATAGTAATGCAGAATGATCGCGTGTGCTCACTCAGTCGACTGGACTGGTTTTCAAAAACTGCGCCTGTAATTGCATTTCTTCAATTAATTACGAGTCTGTCTGCTAAACGTTCTTTTAAATAATTTTGAAATTAATAAATGCACATTTATGCTTGAACGTATGTCCTGTTGCTTTTTAAGCAATATTATTACCAGTATCCTGATCACAAAACATTGTTTTACATTGCAGGCATGCAAAGCAACACCGATAATTAAAAACGAAAAATAAGTCACAGAGGGAACAATATACACTTGTGAGAGGCTGGCCTGTGGCATTACCAGGAATATTGAGAACAATTAAGTAAAACTATATTGCAATTATGTATTGCTATTTGTATTTGTTTATTTTTGACACGTTTACCGCCAAAGTGTGTAAAACATATGAGTGCGTGAGGTATGTTGGACGATGGGAACCCTTTAACGTCCTGCCCTATGGGAGGTTCGTTTGATCGTCTGGGGTAGGTTCCCGACGCGCAACATCGCCCATCCACTGCCTGCACAGGATCGGTTCCATGGCAGGAGTAAAAAACACAATTCCCTGAATTTAAATATAAACAGTTCTTATCTCTGCATCTCAAGTTTTCAAGTTGTATCGATGTGATTGATGTTGCATCAGGAAGTCAAGGATTCAGTCGCAAAAGGGGGTGCTGACTCCGAGGTCATGCATGACAAAGAATACTGATATAGTCGATCGATCGCAAGGAAAACATTGCTATGGCACATCAAATGATCGAATGTTCATACAGGTGTATTCAAGAAAATCGCCACTTAATCTTGCATCCAAATACAAGCAATAAATCATGTGTTTCTCCCAAATCATCTCCCCACTTCTATTATCTCACGATGTATTCATCATCATATGCCAGGTGTTGCTCGCCAAATGGTTGCTTGGTGTGATTTAAGCTGGGACCGCAGCTACTTACAATATACATTAATGACTTGGATGAAGGGATTAAAAGTACCATTAGCAAATTTGCAGATGATACAAAGCTGGGTAGTAGTGTGAGCTGTGAGGAAGATGCTATGAGGTTGCAGGGTATCTTGGACAGGTTGTGTGAGTGGGCGGATGCATGGCAGATGCAGTTTAATGTGGATAAGTGTGAGGTTATCCACTTTGGTGGTAAGAAGGCAGATTATTATCTGAATGGTGTCAAGTTCGGAAAAGTGGACGGACAACGAGATCTGGGTGTCCTAGTACATCAGTCACTGAAAGGAAGCAAGCAGGTACAGCAGGCAGCGAAGAAAGCCAATGGAATGTTGGCCTTCATAACAAGAGGAGTTGAGTATAGGAGCAAAGAGGTCCTTCTGCACTTGTATAGGACCCGAGTGAGACCGCACCTGGAGTACTGTGTGCAGTTTTGGTCTCCAAATATGAGGAAGGATATTCTTGCTATTGAGGACGTGCAGCGTAGGTTTACTAGGTTAATTCCCAAAATGGCGGGACTGTCATACGTTGAAACACTGGAGCGGCTGGGCTTGTATACACTGGAATTTAGAAGGATGAGAGGGGATCTTATTGAAACATATAAGATTATTAAGGGGTTGGACACGTTACAGGCAGGAAGCATGCTCCCAATGTTGGGGGAGTCCAGAACCAGGGGCCACAGTTTAAGAAGAAGGGGTAGGCCATTTGGAACGGGGATGAGGAAAAACATTTTCAGTCAGAGAATTGTAAATCTGTGGAATTCACTGCCTCTGAATGCATTCAAGAGAGAGCTAGATAGAGCTCTTAAGGATAGCGGAGTCAGGGGGTATGGGGAGAAGGCAGGAACGGTGTACTGATTGAGAATGATCAGCCATAATCACATTGAATGGTGGTGCTGGCACGAAGGGCCGAATGGCCTGCTCCTGCACCTATTGTCTATTGTCTATTGTCTATAATTCAGAAATCAACAGCCGCAAGTGCAATATTTTGCCATTCAGAAACCACGTTCCGTGTTGTGTAATAGCTTGAAATTATTGAAGTTTCTGTCGGGAAACTGCATATTCTTGTACACAATCATTGAACAACTTTCAGAAGATAGAGTGGGAAAGGACAGTTTTCCCACTCAAACACGTTGACGAAACAGGCTGAATGGTGTAATTAAGGTAGAGTGTAACGTCTCCAGTGGGATTCATAGAGAAAACCTATTATGATAGTGGGAGATTCAAATTCCACGGAGCTATGAGACATATTTGCGTAAGCAATTCTCCGCTCTTACGTGTCGGACGATCAACAGACATTTTCTGATCTTCCCACGGATCACAGAATCTCTTGTCCAGAGTAGGTGAATAGTGGACCAGAGGACATAGGTTTAAGCTGAAGGGCATAAGGTTTCACAGGAATATGAGAGGTAACCTTTTCACACAAACGGCGGTTGAGGTATGGAATAAGCTGCCAGAGGAGGTAGTTGAGGCAGTAACTATCCCACATTTTAAGAAACTGTTAAACTGATAAATGAACTGGAGGACAAACGCGGCAGGTGGGACCAGTGCAGCTGGGCACGTGGGCCGGTGTGGGCAAGTTGCGCCAAAGCTCCTGTTTCCCCGCTGTATCACTCTATGCCTCTATGACTCAACGACACAGCCTTCTGCGCCAACAACATGTGATGCTTGACGTGATTTCTATGATCCAGAATAGACAATGTGTCTTCACATATGCCTATAACTAGTTATAAAGCGAAGACTGTCGTTTGTCAGCATTCCTCTGAAGCATCAGCATTTTAGTGCTTTTCTGAACATCCATCAATCATTTTGCTGGCGACAGCCTCAAAGAAGTTTACTATCGGAAGTTCCCGAAAACAGACAGAGACTGAGAGTTTGAATTAGGTTTAAGGCTAGCCTTGCAGAGATTTCCTTCTGTCTTTTATGTGTTTCTTTGGCCTGTTATTCTCATTGCGTGATGGTCTAGGCTAGGTCCCCAACTCTGTACTTTCTAGCGGTCTTGCTTGGAGCTGTTCATTGGTACAATTGTTCAAAATTATCACTTGTACCAAGTTGCAGTGAAGCTATGGTTTTACGTACATATCAGCAAGCCAATCACACTACATATGCAGTACCATCCGGTTAGTGCATAGTGCATAGGACAGCCCACTGATTCCATATGGAAGTTACGCCATTTTGGCGCTATTTCACAG
The DNA here is from genome assembly GCF_053455715.1 of Rhinoraja longicauda. Taxonomy (NCBI): domain Eukaryota; kingdom Metazoa; phylum Chordata; class Chondrichthyes; order Rajiformes; family Arhynchobatidae; genus Rhinoraja; species Rhinoraja longicauda. The sequence continues at coordinate 32,467,805 of NC_135971.1, forward strand.
TCCCACCTGCAGTTGACCACAAAGGCCCGTCACAGCTTCTTTTGAAGCTGGTTAGCCGAAGGGCGCCACCACCAGCCTACCTCGAGGGTGAGAAAGGTAAGACACTCCTATTCTTCTTACCGAAACATTTGTCCAACGTTCGCCGCCGTCGTGGACTCCCTCCATCCTTCCCTCTGAATCCCGGTCTTCATTGGATCGCAGAGTGCAGGCTCGCCAGGGTTCCTCCGACATGGATGTTCACTTTTCCGCGGCAGGCCCGATTCTGGAGCCGCCGCACGCCGGGAGACATTTCCGCCGCGCGCGGGCCGCGGGGAGACTGCTCCCGAACCAGGCCATGATTCATTCCGATAAGAAGGTTACGATGGCGCATCACTGGATGTTGGTGAGGGTTGTTGCAGACAGGGCGAACTTCCTATGCCTTCTAATAAAACAGGCAGGCGTGCTTTGTTGGTCATTGCTTTGATGTGGCTGGCTTGGGACAAATTACTGGTAATATTTATTCCTAGGGACTTGATATTTATTCTTACATACTTGATATTTATTCCTAGGAACTTGGAATGAATATCAATATAGATCAACTGTAACAATGTATTGGCACGCCAAGTGGATACACCAGCACTACACGGGAAAATTGGAAGCCGTATCATATATTTCTAAATTCAGATTTAAAATAGATTATTGTCAAACCCATCAGGGCGCAATGAAAGGCATTGTTCACACGAAACTCACGATGCAAATAATTTAAGAATTTTAATGCTACAATAAATACAACAGTGCGTGCGAAGCAGCAGAATGGTGCAGACGTGGAACACCTTAGGCGGTGTTGGCCACATGAGCGTGCAACAACGGATTAACGGAATGAGGGAACGTCATGAGTAAGATATGTAGCGGCATATCCCGGAAGGGGCTGCGAAACAAGAGATTGTTTCAGTAGTTGCATAGCAGGGAGGAAAAAAAAGCTATTCTTAAGTCTGGTAATCCGAACTTTCAAGCTCTTGCATCTTCTCCGAGAAAGTTGAAGAGAAAAGGCAATGACCAGGATAACAGGAATGCTTGACGATACTTCTGGCCTTCTGGTGAAACGTACTTTGATATTGAACTGGATGGAAGGAATGATTGACTGTAGTCTGTTCACTGCTCTCTGACCGTTTTTCAGACGTTCATGACCGGAATATTTGGCAGTCCAGTTGGAATGTCATCGATGGAGCATCGTAGAATTTCGGCGGAATCCTCGAGCCCACGCCATATGTTCTCAGGCACAAGAAAATAAATCCGCTAACGCATTTTCTTTATGACCGCCTCAGTAGTAAAGAATCGGGATAGGTTGCTAATGATACGGATGCTCAGGAACACGAAGCCCCGGACAATCTGTAGAGTGGGCTCGTTGATGAGGACAGGACGTGTTATGTTCACCCTCCCGCCTGTTTACGTCAACGACGAACTCTGTCATCTTGATCAGTTAAGGTTGATTTCCTGACAGAATACAGATGATTGTTGAACTCCTGCCAACATTTCCTCTCATTCAATATGTAAATGAGTCAATATTGTCGACACCAATAGTGTCGGTGTACATAGATCGATTTTCCATTGTATGTAGTCACAGTTATTGGTGTGCAAGAAGTGAGAGGGACTGAACAAACGCCACGGAGTATCACTGATGTTTACTGTCATGGTGGAGAAATGCTATGACCTTTTGTAAACTACTCATGTCTGCCGGTCAGGAAGTAATAAAGACGGCTTTAGATGGAGGCCCTAAAACCAAGGTTGAGATATTTAGGGCTGATCTTATTCTTTACTCTGGTGTTACCAATGAACTTGTATCACCGAATAACATTCCAACACAGATATTGCTGCTATCAAGGGGATCAGAAGCTGGGTGGATTGCAAGAGAGATGGGATGATGCATAAGCCATTTGTGGCAAATTGCAGGGAGTAAATATGATCCTGCTGAACGGTGCAGACGTGGGCTATTACCAATCTTTCAATGCACTTTACAATGGTTGACGGTAAATGTGCTGAGCGGCAGTGTGAGACAGGGCATTTTGGTTTTATTTAGTGACTGTACTGATTTAAGTTTCCTTGAACCAGATGGGGGCAGTGGAATGTTGAAGTGAGATGTTAAAAATGGCAGCGAAGACTGAGGCCAGTGTATTGTCGCATGATTTCAGAACTCGCCCAGGGATTCCGTCCGCGCTGGCAGCTTCCCGTTAGATTACATTTGTCGAAGGAGATCACCACTGATTGGCGCCGCAAAGGCTGCTTCGCCAACAGTCTGTCTCGTCCTTTTCATCCTTTTGTTGTATTTACTGTGTGTTAAATGTATGTTTTAGTGTTCTTTAGCTTTGTTTTATGTGGGAGTGGGGGAATTGCGGGAAACTTTTTTAAATCTCTTACCTCGACTGAGATGCGATTATATTCCGTATCGTATCACCGTCCGCACTGCGGCCTCTTGCTGGGGATCGACTTTGGGACCTCCAACCGCGGGAGCCCGCAGGACTTAATATCGTTGAACTGGTGGTCCCTTTGTCAGGGATCGACCTCGGGAGTTGCAACCGCTGGATCCTGCGGACATTAACATCGTGGAGCTCGCGGCACATTGGTTAGGGACAGACTTCGGAAGCTTCAGGCCGCAGGTGCTTTGCGGGAGCGTCAAAGCGGGAGATTTGACGCCCCAACGCGGGTGCTTGGATCGCCGGCTGCGGGAGCTTCGATCGCCCCGACTACGGATGGTTCGACTGCCCCGACCGCGGGAGAATAAAGAGAAAAGAAGATTAGAATTTATTGCCTTCCATCACAGTAAGAAATGTGAGGAATCCGCTGTGTTGGATGTTTATGTTAACTTTTATCAAGTTGTGTGTCTTGTTGCTTTTTTTTAGTATGACTGTATGGTCAATCGAGTTTTACTGTACCTTAATTGGTACACGTGACAATAAAATACCTCCGAACCTTCGAACCTTTGACTTCCTTCGCGATGTGAGGTCAGAGATATGTGGGGGTGGGAGTGAGCGGAAGCTCCAAGGTGAAGGTTTGTTCACTTGGCACCCCATTGATTTAATGGAGCATCAAATTTCTTGGGAAATCTCTTGTTGCATCTTTGCAGAGATGATCATTGGACCTTTGTACACCGGAGGACTACCGGTCCTGAAATCCTCGGACCTGGACATTAGCAGAGAATGAATCTCCCTCTACATCACAGATTCTTGGTTAAGACAGATATAAATTGCGATTGATGGAACGGAAGCGACAATGTATTTCTGGAGGAAACTAATGAGAACTGAGATATACTGGACGAGGCTGCATAAAGTGATCTTGATCGCGTTCTAGTCCAGTGTCTCTAAACAGTCCGGAAATGGAACCGAGGCATCCTTACACCGCTGCTACATTACACTTTGTTTTGGTGTCTCATGCTTCGTTCACTATCTGTAAGCCGCCGCAACAGACTGGCCAAAAGGACGGAAAGCATAGCAACGATTGGCATCCTCGAACGTTGTAGAGAAGTGATGAAGAGTTTTACTATCCCCCGTGGCGCAAAGACGTTCTGCCTGCAGTCAGGAAAGATTCAACAGGATTTCTGCATTTTCAGTCTGAAAGCAATGTACGATAGAATGGTATAGAATTCGTCCAGTGCTGCGTTGGCTTTGGCTTGTACTGGTTTGTAGACTGCGGAAAAGATAGTTGAGGTGAATTCCCACGGTAGATAAAAAATGATGGAAAAGTAAGAACAGCCATTTCAGGCCAGGAGAGTGGGATCGTCAGAAAAGTGCACGGAGGCACTAGCCAAAAGGAGAAGCCGCTGCTTGTCTCTTCGGCGCTGCCATACGATAAGTGCAGAAAACCTCAGATTGTATAACAGGGCAAGCTCAGTTGGGTTAAGCCATGTTCAGTGCAACAGAGAACACAGGTACCCTTAAATTCCCTTTGAAACGACAGGTTTGTTGAAACTTGTCTAGGCAGACTGGATGTTAGCGAGAAGTATGCGGACTGCATGGACTTGCCGTTGATCCAGCTATAAAGCACTGAAAGAAAAGGCAGCCATGATAAGTCAATGAATCCAGTGCGTTATCCGATCTAATGTTTCAACCCAACATTCGTTGATTGATAGAACTCCAGCCTTTCTATAGCTTTATCAATAAAACACATATATTTTGACTTTGGTATAAAAAGAAAAAATATCTATCTGAGTCCTATGCTCAGAACTGCAATATTTATAAAACATTTTGCACTGATTTTGTTTCATTATCACGGGCAAATTATATGGACCTCTTTATGGAATTTCATTGAATTTTCTCCAGATGTGACGATGCTTTCGTTTGATTGATTTGGTTTATTAATGTCATGTTTGTGGACATTCCATGAAAAGCATTATATGCGTGCCATCCACTCAAATTATATCATATATGAATATAATCAAACCATATAAACGTGCAACAAAAAGAGATGGTAGTGCAAAGAAAAACACACCAGACCCCCAAAATTTAGCATTGTACAGCACTTATTGAATTTCCAGCATTGTAGTGTTGCAGTTGCAGAAACATGTTAGATGTCCACAAAATCTATTGATCATAGAACATGAAACAGCTCAGCGCGGGTTCACAATGTTAGTGCAGAAGACGATGCCATAGTAAACTAATGCCATCTGCTTGCAAGTAATCTATAGCTCTTCATTCCCTGCACATCCACAAAGAAACTCATGCACATTGACACGAGCGCACGTCTCCCATAAATAAGCATTGAACGCTTTTATCGTGCAGTATATTTCTTGAGCGTGCATGCTAAAATATTAATGATACAGTGCATCCCAATTGTCTTAAACAGTGGCAATAAACAAAATTCACCTTGATTGTATGATAAAGGGAGTGGAAAATTCCGATCATTTTGCAGGGCTCGCTATTCCCTCGAGGTTTATCTCCGATATAAATAAGAGGTAAACAAGAGAGTAGGAGATCCCCGTTCCTTCAACTAACTGGAAACATCGCTTCCCTTTGACGATGGGATTACCGGTCAAGTTACTCGTAGAACGCATTTACTATCCCATTCTTGTAATAATTGGTATTCCTGGTAAGCCATTTACATAATATTATTATACCTGCACTGAATAACTCGTTCTACGCTCGCTGGCATATGCATATATATATATATATATATATGGAGAGAAGGAATGGGTGACGTTTTGGGTCGAGACCCTTCTTCAGGATCTACCCGAAACTTCACCCATTTCTTCTCGCCAGAGATGCTGCCTGTCTCGCTGAGTTATTCCAGCACTTTGTGTCCACCATATATATATATGTGTGTGTGTGTGTGTGTGTGTGTGTGTGTGTGTGTGTGTGTGTGTGTGTGTGTGTGTGTGTGTGTGTATGTACATGTATATATGCCGACATTGATAATGGGCTGCGAATAGATCTGATACTTATATAGACGACTATGAAACTGGTCATACAATAACGGCACTGACAGAAACAAACAAACAATGATTATGACATTTTTTTCCGGAACCGTGAAATTGATATCAATGTTGCATCTGGGTCCTATTCCACGTGACAGAGCAACCCAGTCACGTTTGTGTAAATGAATCCTTGCAGAGTCATCCAATGTTTATATTCGTGCTCGACGCTGCATGTATTCCAAAACCGTTTCGATAATTTGAAACCGCCGTCTGTGATAATTTAATATAAGATATGTTATTTGGTAGACAATCGAGCATAACTTCACGTTCGTGACGATAAATATCCCAAGGTATATTTTCTGTTTTTCCATGGTCCGCTTTGGTACTTGGCACAGAAAATCTTAAGTGACTTTTCATTCCATTTACAATTGCCAAACGACGCTGGGAAACGACTCGGTATCATTATGACCGAACCACGTTATGTTCCTGATAACCCGAGGAGAAGAACGGGTTACCTAAACATGATTGGCTTTTGTATCCTGCGAAAAATGTCAACTGGGGTGAACGTTAGAAAATAACCCCAGGTATAGCTGAACGGTTATAATTAAGCTCAAAGAGGAGATCTCTTCACTCAAAAATGGATGTATTTTATTTGTTATGCAATGTGGCAACAGCGCCGAAGTTACGTGGAGAGATATTCTTGGTGGGGTGAAATTGAACATTGAACAGTACAGTACAGGAATGAGCCTTTCGGCCCACAATGGCAGTGCCACAGACGATTGCAAGTTAAATAGGTCACATCTGCCTATACACCGACCACATCCGTCCATTCCTTGGACTTCCGTATGCCGATATAACAGCGCCTGAATCGCCATTACGGTACCTGCCTCCGCAACCACGGAGGTCGATGCTGTCCAGGGCCCCACCACTCTCAACGTAAAAAAAGAACATGCCCCGCAGATCCCACTTAATCTTGCCCCCTCTCACCTTATTGCTACAACCTCGAGATTTGCACCCTGATAATAAAGTTCTGATTGTCTACTCGACCGGGTGGCGCCGATTACCGGTACGTGGCAGCCTCGTCTCGTCCCTTTCTTATTTTGATGTTTTAAAGTCTGTTTTAGTTATATGTTTTAGTGGATGTTTAGCTTTTTTATTTGGGGGGGGGGGGGGGGGGGGGACACGGACTTTTTTAAATCTTTTCCCGCAACGGAAATGCGTCTTTTTCCCGTATCGTATCTCCGTCCGCACTGCGGCCTTAACATCGTGGAGCTGGCGGTCCCTTTGTTCGGGATCGACGGCGGTAGCTCCAAACGGCCCGATCGCGGGAGCCTCGATAGCCAACTGCGGGAGCTTCGACCGCCCCGACCGCGGGAGACAAGGAGGAAGAAGGTAATAGGGGATCTTATCGAAACGTATAAGGTTATTAAAGTGTTGGACACGTTTGAGGCAGGAAACATGTTCCCAATGTTGGGAGAGTACAGAACAGGGGGCCACAGTTTAAGAATAAGGTGTAGGCCATTTAGAACTGAGATGAGGAAAAACGTTTTCAGTCAGAGAGTTGTGAATCTATGGAATTCTCCGTCTTAGAAGACAGTGGAGGCCAATTTTCTGAATGCATTCAGGAGAGAGCTAGATAGAACTCTTAAGGATAGCGGAGTCAGGGGATATGGGGAGAAGGCATGAACGGGGTACTGATTGAGAATGATCAGCCATGATCACATTGAATGGCGGTGCTGGCTTGAAGGGCCGAATGGCCTCCTTCTGCACCTATTGTCTATTGTCTATTGTCTATTGTCCATCACAGTGGGGAATGTGAGGTCGCCGAAAAACAAGATGGGCATGCTGCCTGCGCTGGTGAGGACTCAGAGGAAGTGCCGTGAGTACGGTGATCTCGGAGTTTGCGGGCTCATCACGCCATGAGGACATCCGGAGTTTACTGTCGAGTGTAGAAGGCTTTCTGACTGTTCGGCGGACAGGGATTGCAGGGAGGGACAGCGGTTGGTACAACCTTGTTCAAATCACGGTGAAGGAGCGTGTGTGTAGCCCGGACATTGAACTGATGGCTGTGGGTCTCCGCTTATGCTGTGTGCCTCACGGATTCTCACACGCCGCTGTGGTGGCTGTGTATGTTTAATCTTTATGTAGGTTTGTATCTTGTTGCTTTTTTGGTATGACTGTATGGCAAATCAAATTTCACTGCACACACGTGATAATTAAGGACCATTGAACCACTGAACCATTGAGCATATGCCTCACATAATTAAATCCCTCCAAATGCGAGCTAATCCTGTCTAGAATAATTCTCTCCAATAGTTCACTTACCGCTGAATCTTCCTCCCTGGATCCTCTCCACAACCCTTCCGAAAAACTAAAGAACAACTTTGGCCACTCTTCTGTGTTCCTCGCTTGTGGCTGAAAATATTCTCGTCGACGCACGCACATTCTTCTCTCTTGCTCCCGTCAACACCTTGGGATAGATCTTTGACCTTGCGGACATAACCATGTTAATGCTTTTCAGGAGCATCGGCACAAACTCCTTGTAGATCGCAAACTGTTCTAACATGTTTATGTAGTCTCCACAGTGATCTTACTGCCCTCCAAGCCCTTCTCTGTCAGTGACGGTGAAAGCTACCCGTTTAACACTTCACACACAACCTCCAACTTCAATCATATATATCCTCCTTTATCCTTGATCGTTCTACATTCTCCCGGTTTACCCGCTTGTGATTAATGAACCTATAGAAAGCTTTGGGATGTTTATGAATCCAATCCGCCAGTGACATTTCAAAACGCCTTCTGGCCCTTCTAATCGCCCCCTTCGGGGTTTTTTTCCTCCAACATGCTTTATCTTCCCCACAATAGCCGTCGGATCACATCTTCCCAATTAGTAAAGCATTTTGTTTCAACTGCTAATGCATACTATCTTAATTGGCCAGAATGAGTAACCTATCGATTTTGACCCTGACTTGTATTTCCAGCTTGACGATAAAATATACAAAACAAATACATTACTAATTTACACATTTATTTAATTATCAGTGCCAGAAATGCAAACTGGTGTTGATTTAGTCTGGACGAGAAAGAGAAATAGAAAACATGCAACAAAGCATATTTTAAACAAACATGTCAACTGGTGATTCCACGATCAGTCAAAATACAATTTTAATTCTCCAATCAGAAATTTGTGGGGGTTCTGCAAAAACAGCATCCGTTTGCTGATGGTTTCGACGGCGGCGCAGAAAACGATCCTGGCACGTTATTTAACTTTATAAATCGTAAATATCCCATTAAGAAAAAAATGCAATTAAAGCATGCTTATCCAATCATGCTCACCGCTGAATCGCTAAACCACAGATAATTTTCTCCAGATGGGAAGTGCAATGATTGTTGATCGGAAATATGAAACAAAATAAAAGCAAATGCGTAATTGCACTGCTTCCTGAAATGGTCTCATCCAGTCCAGATCTTCGGATTAATAAGGCGGGGCATAATAAAGCATATTCTGGTTTCATTCATTCCATGGTTTTAAATAAAACGTGCATAAATGAACATTGCAACCTCGGAAAGAAAGGTAACATAACTTCGATTGATCCCGGAAGAAGATACATCTTAATACAATTCCCTTAATTGTTTCCAGCTAATTTGTTGACAATGTTCATCCTGTCCACCGGAAGATGCGGACTCTCCAGATGCATTACCCGATATCTGGTGTGGATGGCGGCAAGTAACCTACTGCATTTGATAGTTGGTGCGATTCTTTATCAGATTAATGACGCGTTTCTTCCACGGTCATTTCTGCATTACACTCCCATCTGCCGGATTATTCTGACTCTGAGTTATATCGCTATTGACTGCTCCGTCTGGTTAACTGTGGCCTTTACCTTTGATCGATTTGTTGCGATTTGTTGCCACTCGTTACGAATGAAGTTTTGCACAGCAAAAATTGCATCAAGGGTTATCACAATTATATGTATGCTCTGCATTATAGAAAATATACCAATCTACTTCTTACTTGAACCTCGCGATATAATTGACCATGTGCCATGGTTCTGTAATGTGAAATCAAATTTCTACGCTTTACCTATCTGGGCTGCATTTTTATGGTTGGAGACCATCCTAACTCCATTTCTGCCCTTTGTGTTGATCCCCCTGTTCAATGTCTTAACTATAAGTCACATTATGCGGGCAAACAGAGTCAGAAGCAAGCTCCGTGGAAAGGAAAGCGAGAAGGGCCAGATGGATCAAGAAATTGAAAACCGAAGAAAATCAATAATTTTACTGCTCGCAATATCTGGTAGTTTCCTTTTGTTGTGGATGGTAAATTTTTCTTGCTTCATTTCTCTATATTTTACCGATAACGAACTGATGAAATCTGATTACAGTGATCCATTCAGCATTGCGGAAGAAACTGGTTTCCAGTTAAGATTTTTAAATACTTGCACAGACACCTTCATTTATGCTGCCTCCCAAAGCAAATTCAGAGAAGAACTGAAGACAATTTTTAGAAGGCCACTTGTTTTTCTTTGTAATTTATTCCAGTAGATTACACGATTTGATAAACTCATAAAACATGTACACATTTAGATGAATTAAAGGTGTAATTAGCATACGTCTGAATGTCCATTCCGTAACATATTAGCGTTTGTCTTGTTTACATAAACGCCTGGGATATATTGTTATATAGGTTATAAAAAAGATAGGTGGTGTGATATAAAGATTAAAGTGCTGTGAGTTGTGTAGATACGGGAAATAATACAGTTGGTTGCGGACGGCGATGGTGGGTAGGGTGGAAATGGGTTGGAAGGTAAAAAGGGTCAGCGATTAGCGGCGGTATAACAATGGGCGCGGGAGAGGAGGTTGATTACCTAATCTTGGAGAATTCAAAGTGCATACCGTTAGGTTGTCAGCTACCCAAATGGAAAATGAAGTGTTGTTCCTTCATTTTACAGCGGTAGAGGCTTACGACAGAATCGTCAGTGTAGGAATGGAAAGGGACGTCAAAATGGTTAGCAACCGGGATAGCCAGCAGACCTTGGCAAACCGAGCACAAGTGTGTGGTGAAATGATCGCCTCGTCTACACTTAGTCTCCGCAATGTACAATAGGGCACATCGGGAACAATGCAGTAGATGAAGTTAGTCGATGTGTACGTGTACCCCTGCCTCACCTGGAAGGCCTGCTGTGGCCCACGAAGGGGTGTAAGGGATGAAGTGAGCGGTATCTGGAGAAGACGGAAAATTGGTTAGATGAGAAAATGTGACAGTTGGAGGCGGCAGATGTGTCCGAGAATAATGTGTTGGACACGGCTGGTTGGGTGAGAGTTATGGACCAGTAGAACTCGTTTTTGCGTCGGGGGAGGGGAGATGGGGTGAAGGCACAAGAGTCCAAAACTATGGGGCACAGAGGAATTGTGGGTTAGAGGACAGTTGATATCTATATACTACAAAACCTCTCGGTTTGTTTGTGTTTATTTGTACCATGCCCTCTACATTGCCAAAACGGTAGGCAATAGACAGTAGACAGTAGACAATATGTGCAGGAGTAGGCCATTCGGCACTCGGAGCCAGCACCATTCAATGTGATCATGGCTGATCATTCTCAATCAGTACCCCGTTCCTGCCTTCTCGATAGCGCCACAATTTTAGGCCCACCCTCCTCACCATTCCGCTGTGGTGTGAATAAACCCACTTCTGTTACTCTTTAAAAACAATTTACCTTATAAACTTTAATAACCCCCCCCCCCCCGGAAGACCAGCGGTAGGACCGGCGCCCGTCCCGGTGTGCCCCGCGCCTGACCTTCCTCCCATGCTGCAGCGCGCCGCAGAGGCTGTGGCAGAGGGTCCAACAAGATGGCCGTCCCCGCCGCTCCCCTTCGACCGCAGCAGGAGAAATGGGGCTGAAGTAAGTGCCTTTTCCCTGTCCACTCTCGCCCACCCACGGCCCCGGGAGACGCGCCCCGCCTGGCAACGGGTGCATGCCGTCGACACCGTTCCCCGCCGCAGATTGTAGCCGAGCTGCAGGGGACGCCTCGGCCCCGCAGGAGAAACAGAGCCGACGTCACTGCTTTTTCCCTATCCCCCTTGCCGACCCACGGCCACGGGGGCCATTACCGCCGGGCACCGGCTCCACGGTTGGGCCGAGGGGAGAGGGATGCAGCGTAGGAGGGGGTGAGGGGGAGTGGTAGAGAGGCGGGGAGGGAAGGAGGGAGGGAGGGAGAGGGGAGGGAGGCGAGAGAGATGAAGTGGATGGGGAGCGGGGGTTGGGAAATGGTTTTGGGGGGAGGTGATGGGGAGGGGAGGGAGGGGAGGGGGAGAGATGGGGAAGGGGTGAAGGGGATGGGAAAGAGTCGGGGAGGGTGAAGGGTAGGTGGGGGTGCTGCACCAATGCAGGAGAGGTTTGGACCCATCGGGTCCACTTGGTCTAGTGATAGATATAACAGCATGATGGGCGGATTGTTGTTACTAATTAAGGCGAATGTCCATCGTAAGCATACGTTTTCCTTGGTTTCTTGCTGAAAACATTATATTATAGAATTTAATATCCATCCCGATAAACATCCTTTGCGAGCGTTTGTTAATATTTTTTGAATGATACTTATTTTAGAAATAACTTCCATGCAGAACAATCATTTCGATTTTAATACAGTTCTACTTTAATAATTAACGTCTGTAAGAAAATCCTGCGGGATTTCTAGTAAAATATTCAGATACATGCTGTTCTACAAAATCTGATATATATTTTTGCCGCACCCCAGCTCAATGCTGACCTTTTCCCACAATAAGACATGAAGGGTTCTGTGTAAGACTTGATTGAAGTCAATGTAGTCTGTCACGATCTTGAACGCAATTGCTGGGAGAGGGATCGCTTCACTGTTCAGCGATAAATAGGTCCAAGATGACTAACATTTCAACCCATTTAACGTCAAAGTGATTAATTTTATTATCAGTCACGTCTATAATTTTCACGTTCTTGTTTTCAGGGTGAATTGCTGCGCAGTTATGATTTGTATGTGTTGGTGAATGAGAGGAGACGGTGGAAAAGGATAGTAATGGCACAGGTTTTTATATTCTCACGTGTCCAGAGATACAGTGAGATACAGCCATATCAAATCTTACTGCACATGAATACAATCAAGTCTTACACAAGAACAACGGATAGAGCAAGGAGCAACATATCAGGGTGTACAATATAGTGTGACAGCATCTTCGTGTTACATTTGCAGGCCAAGAGTTCAAAGTCCGCAATGCGTTTAGGTCGATGATCGCCTCTGGGTAGTCTGATGACAGCGGGGAGAAATCTGTTCCTGATTCTGCTGGTAAGTAATTCCAATCTTTTGTATCTGCCGGAGAGTACAGTTCGGAAGAGAGGCAGTCGGGGTGAAAAAGGTCATTAATAATGTTGGCTGCCTTACCGAGGCAGGGTGCAGTATAGAAGGATTACATGGTGGGTACTCTAGTCATGTGCGATGAATTGGAATATATCCAGAACAGTTTGCATCTTCATGCGGCCTCAGGAAGAGTGGTTCTTAAGTTACATTTAAGAGATTGTCAGGCTCCCTCAGCAACCGCCATCTCCAAGCCTTAGTGTCAAACAATTAATTTATTCGACACTAATCAGCAGTGATCCACATCGTCCACAGTCACCAAAAATGATCACATGATGTAGTTTAACCATGAAGACAGTTACAAGTACTCGAACACAAATGCTGGCGTATTCCCGCCAAGGATTCTGTTTCCTGCAGAAATTTACGACACAATTATTTGGGATTGTGAAGGACCACCTTCCCACAGCTTCCAGCAACGGTGACGTGAGATTGTATTTTCCAGCTACCCTAATAATTTCGCTTGCAATTTTTGTCATTGCCGATTGCAATCCGCCCACAGTAATAGTTGATATTCGGGGAGGGGCGGCGTATTGCTTCTTTTCTTGGAAATGTTTGTTTAATGCTAAGCCAACATTCAACGCTTGAATAAATTGCCAATGATAAAACACGGACGTTTAAACAGATTCTTAAATTATTCTCTGAAGTTTTTCTGAGATACGGCAAAAAAATAAAGGTGTTTGTGCATGTACTCAAACACCTGAGCATGTAACCACATTTTTCCGCTATGGTGAAGGCATCAGTGGAATCTGATGCCCAGAACTCCGTATCTGTGAACTGCACACAGATGAAGCACACAAGGTTTACCATCCATAAGACAATAAAATTCGCGGATATTGCAATCAGTAAAACGATCGATTTCCTTCTGTTATCTGCCTCTTGGTCATTCTGGCCACTCTCTTTGTTGTTCGCTCTAAGTTTGCTCCTGACTCTGTTGGCCTGTATGATATTCTTTATCGTCAATGAATTAAGTAAAAAATCAACACATACGGTGCAAATGGGGTTAATGCTTTTTCAACCCATAAAAAAACAATCCAAGCAGGTGAAGTGTAAAAGCTTGATTTCACATAACAGGACCATGGCTTCTGATTAATTATTTCCCGAGGTTCGAATATGAAGAAGATTGGAATATTTTCCAAAGTGCTTAATAAAAAGATCACTATTATAACTTTCGATGCAGACTTACGAGTACAATATCTAGTCCGTAACGATTGACAACAAATAGCAACAAATCGGTCAAATGTAAAAGCGACAGTTAGCCAGACAGAACAATCGAGCGCAATATACATTAGTAGAACAATCGAAGTGCAAATTGGTGTGTAATTGAGAATCGAATAAGGAAAATATGACTCAGTTCATTCACCATTACGTTAATTAGCAAGACCGCGAGGTCCGCTGCCGCCATTGATACCAGATATTGGATGATGCATTTGGAGAGATCACACCTTCCAGAAGACAGAATGATGATTGGCACCACATTTGCTGCAACAAAGAAATAAAAATGCGTAAACGGGTCTTCACAGGCGAAATAGTGTGTCCCCATGCCGCATTAATTTGGTTATGCCTCTTTATACTCCAATCAGGTCTTTTGAATGAACAAAAACGACAAATTCCACGGGCTGTCGCAATCAGGGTTAATTACATCACACATAGTTACATTGTTTGGCATTTTCATCAGGGGATTGTCCACATTTTAGCAATGGACGCATACACAGGCTAATTATTTTGTACAACAATAGAAACTGATCTCTCACAGTTAAATCATATAATCAGAAGCATACAAGCGACCGAAGGTGCGGCAATCATGATTTTAAAAGAAAATCTGCTTGAGGAAATCAGCGGCCGAGGTACTGTCTGTCGAAGTTTCTCTTCCTCGGCAGTGGAAAAGTGTCTGGACCCGATAGGGCGATTATCCATTTCCCCCATCAATGTTTCACAAAACGCTGAATTCCTCCAGGAGATTGTTTTGAATCAGTATCCCTACCTTCTGTTCAAGACAATACGTTGTTAATTAGATCTGAACGGCGTCGAGAGCTAATCCTTTCGCTAGCTCGAACGTTATAACACCTCACTAGTTTACGGCAGTTGTAACACTGTCTCTAGATCCCTGACATGTACAAAAAGTGTTCAAATACATTTTAGAAATTACATACATAAGTATTCCAGCATCAACTTAAATTCCTTATTTAAAGTATATTAAGTCATTCAAAGTAATGTAAACGTATTTTACTACCCCGGATTGCCTTTACATTGTCAGCATAGTACTGAAATACATAGTACATCCACTGATATGGATGTAGTCAGAATACGATATTGGTTGCCTTGAGTAGACTTGAAGGTCTGTTTCAAAGTGTGGTCATCCTCTGTTTTCAGCGCATTATCGTCCCACGTTACAGTTAGTCGTCCTTTCTGCCGGAAGAGTGGACTGAAAAAGTACCGACAGCAGTGCGCCGGCTCCATTCGGTTTCCGTTTTCAACTTCGAGGAGCGGGAGTTTTCATGTTATGCAATAATGTCAATAAGTTAACGACCCGAATCTATATTACCTGATGTTACTGTTATTGTCTTGTCATCTAGAAAGGAAGAACTGCAGTTGGTGGTTGATACACAAAAGGATCAGCGGATCAGGAAGCATTCTAGGAGAACGTGGTGACGCTTCGGGTCGAGACACTTCTTCAGTCTCAGACTCCATATTATCTGGAGCGATTGCAATGCAGATACATAACTAAAATAAGAGTAAAGACGTAACTCTACTCAATTTCTGTCTCTTCTCCATCGGCCGGGTAGGATATATCTTTTCTCGCCACTTAGCCCCTTATCTCAATAATATTGGGTACTGTCCCAGGAAATTCTGGTTAATACACGGATTCCTGGTAGAGACAGCGTTTCTGTTCGGTAATGTTATGGTCTTTGTTTCTGATATCCTGATGCTATGAAGCGACTCCTTGACCGACACTAGTCCTCTCCGTTTCCGTTCCGCCCTTTCCGTGTGTCAATAGATCCTCAATATTTAAATCGTTGTGCAATTCTCATTCTTTTTTCAGCGACATGATAAACATTGTCTGAAGAAGGGTCTCGACCCGAAACGTCACCCATTCCTTCTCTCCCGAGATGCTGCCTGACCTGCTGAGTTACTCCAGCATTTTGTGAATAAATCGATTTGTACCAGCATCTGCAGTTATTTTCTTAAACATTGTTTGGTGTTGACATCAAATCAAATAACGTATGAGAAACTAGTGATATGTTCTTCAACGTGTTCAACAAAATTCGAGATTAGTTTATAAAGAAACTTAATTACTATGGAAGCTAAATATTCCTGTTTCTTTACATATTCCAGAGTCCATATTTTCCATGCCTTGCGCTTCACATTACAATTTCTCAACGTGGAGAGATATCCGTCCAAAATAGATTAAAATCAGCTATTCCCCTGACCAATAAATCATGGTTCATTAACTCAGAAGTACGCCTCAGTGCCACCAGGATGTTTTTCACTGTCGATCCGCGGATCAATCCGTGTCTACCAAGCATAGCCATCAATCACGAAGACGTTGGTTAAATATGTTCTCTACTTGCCCTTACGGTATCAGTCGAAAGAGGCCCCTACGTCCAGGCGGTAATGCACGTGTCCGCATGAAAACGGCCGCGGGACCGGCAGAGGTCCAGGTTGAAATAGTGAGCCCCCGTGGGAAGGTCTTTGCGCTCCTACCATAGGGTTTAAAGCTGGAATTGATAGGATTCTTTGATTTTGTGCTGCAAACATTGCCAGTCACGGAAAACTCACCTCCCAAATCTGCAACGACGCTGAGCAGACGATAGTCCATGGAATTAAAGGTAAAAGAGGACGAAGCACTGCATTTTCATGTAGCCCATTTGGTACAAGGACACAACCCTTCTCTGTTCAAGCAGGCCACAGTTTAAGAATAAGGGGTAGGCCATTTAGAACGGAGATGAGGAAACGCTTTTTCAGCCAGAGAGTTGTGAATCTGTGGAATTCTCTGCCTCAGAAGGCAGTGGAGGCCAATTCTCTGAATGCATTCAAGAGAGAGCTGGATAGAGCTCTTAAGGATAGCGGAGTCAGGTGGTATGGGGAGAAGGCAGGAACGGGGTACTGATTGAGAATGTTCAGCCATGATCACATTGAATGGCGGTGCTGGCTCGAAGGGCCAAATGGCCTACGCCTGCACCTATTGTCTATTGTCTATTGCCTATTATTGCTGTAGCGGAAAGGGATGTTTATTGCTGCTGTAGTGGCATAACTAAAGTGGGAATTATAGCTAGGACATACGAAAAACTTAAAACTTCATCAGCACGATGACTCATTCCAGTGCAGGCACGACACTCGCACAATAGGTTACATTGATAATGACATGTATTTAAAAAAAAAAGAGTAATGTATTGAATGAGCATGAATAATAGCTTCATTAATTGGACCGTTTTTTCCATATACCTCTCATCACGGTTAAGTTGGTAAGCTGTAAACAGATATTTCATCATTTACATTCGTCAACAACTGACAAATGAGTCAGCCCCCATAAAAGTTATATGATTTTAAGGCATTTTAGATGCATTCAATGTCATTCATCTTCAACGCGCGGTGCCCTTGTTTGTTGCACCAAGTTTTCATTCTGCATTGAAAAAAATAAATTCTGTCATGATTCAATAAGAAACAACATCTGCAGCTGGAAGTGCGATATAACAATAATATGATTTTTGAAGACAATCTGAAAATTTGAAAATCTGAAAATTTGACAGATATACAGCACAAATCAATACATCAAATAGCAGATAGTGAACGAATGTAGTGGGAATCACATGAATCGTCAACAATTAACCATTTTATATTGTTTTAATAAATATGTAGGGGGTGAATTATTTTTAAGTGGAACATGGCAAAAGTCGGATGTAACTTTGAGTTGAGAAAGTTGTTAACCTGCATGAGTTCCGTCTGCTGCATTCGTTGTTCGACATATGACCCCATCTGCATTTTTGAAACAATACATAGAGGAGGTTCCCTTATTGCTGGGTACACCCGCTCTGTGCCAACTCGAGCTCCCATTTCCGTGTAATTTTAACTTTCGTTCCATCCCCCATACTAACCTGCCCGACCTCCAGTGATGTGCATCATCCGGCGTAACGTGGAAGATGAATATCTCATATTCAACCCAACAGTATGAACACTGAATTTGCTATTTTGATGTAATCAACGTTCCCGGTTAGACTGGCCTCACACACTTGCCCGTCCCTCTTATATTCTTCTCCCAACCAACTAATCTCCACACCGATTCACATCTCCACACCTCCCCAACTGACTTCACAATCGCCGACTGGCCTCACACACTTGCCCGTCCCTCTTATATTCTTCTCCCAGCCACCTAATCTCCACACCGATTCACAGCTCCACACCTCCCCAACTGACTTTACAATCGACGACTAGCCACTGCTTGACCATTTTCCACCTGCTTCAATTTCACGGGATTCAATGTGCGCCTATCAACTACCACCTGCACCACCACGCCTGGTCCAATCTACCCAATAAGGCTTTCTCCATCTAGTTCCAGGTATCACTGACCTAAATCTGTTCATACCTCACCTTCCAGTTTGGTCTCATCTGTAAATTACCTTCGCCATGTGGATCCATCGATTACAGTCAATCATTTCCCAGCCTCCGCCCAACTCAAACGCTTCCCCCATGTACGATATACCAACCATCCACACTTATGGAGTTCCAATTTCATCTCGCGTCTCAATCGTGTACATAAATGTATGGTCGGAGCCTGGTGTATAATTTCATGTATTTTCCCTCACTAAGAAGTCGCAACTTACAACATCAGTTATAACACTCTTAAAATATCCTGATGAATGAATATCCGCCAATTCAGATGCCAAGGATCTTATTAAAAATGAATTTACTGTTTCCTGTAATTACACAGTGCCTTGGTGTTTAACGCAATTGCAATCTAAAGTGGTTCATATCAATGCAATTGATGACCAGTGACTTCCATCCTCTGTGAGTCACCTCTAATGGCTGCATAGCATTTAATTGTAAATAACAGAAAAAGGCAGCAGAAAGAGAAAGCAGTGAGTTTCTTCCGCCAGGTGCTCTTTCGTATCGAAAATGTCACCGAAGAAATATATAGATCCGAATGTTTTTTAGGAATTTTGAAGAAAAGGCCACCGGTAGGTGTTTTAATACTTTGCTTGCTCTGAATAGGAGTAAAGCGAAGATTTTCGCTTAGTACCCGTCCGGCGACAAACAGTGGCCAGATTCACGGCAAGATGGCTACACGTTCGGTGGAGAGACACGAAACCGGCTCGAATCAGATGTTCATTCCAGAACTTGTTCTCAAGTATATTATCAAACTGAAAAATATCCATAACCGAAACATTATCTGCCCATTCGCTCCACATAAGCTTCCAGGACCGCTTCGTTCCTTTGGCTCTGCGACACTTTGGCGGCACGGTGGCGCAGCGGTAGAGTTGCTGCCTTGCATCCCCAGAGACTCTGGTTCTATTCTGATTACAGGTGATGTCTGTACGGAGTTTGCACGTTCTCCCCGTGACCGCGTGGGATTTTTCCGAGATCTTCGGTTTCCTCCCACACTCCAAAGACGTGCAGGTTTGTTGGTTAATTGGCGTTGTATAAATATAAATTGGCCGTGGTGTGTAGGATAGTGTTAATATGCGGGGATCGCTGATCTCGAACTCGGCGGGCCGAAGGGCCTGTTTGCGCGCTGTATCTAAAAAGTAAAGTAAACTAAGCTTTGCGTATGATTCCAGCATCTGAAGCTTCTTTTGTCTCCCCCTTAAAGCCACCCATTCATTTGTGTGTATTACCGATGAATACGAGTCGATAGATTTTTTGGCGCCACAGTTATCTGTAAAAACTCGCAAAAACTATGCCGTTTTTGGAAAAGGCCTCAAGGAGATTGAGGCCAATTACTGTCGATAGTCAACCCTCTCAGCAAATGATTTCAGGTGGCAATTCATTAAAATTTCACAATTCCGCTGTTGTTAGCTATAGTTGTCAGGCTCAAGGCCATATTACAGTAGATACCTAGAGGCAGCAATCACAAGCGTCTTGTCCATGTATTGGATGACATCACTACTACTGAGCATATTGATGGCACATATTGCTTCTATTCATTGGTGTTTAGAAGGATGAGAAGGGCTCTTTTGAGACGATTAAAATTATTAAAAAACTAGACAGCCTAGAAGCAGGACAAATGTTCGCAATGTGGGGGGAGTACAGAACCAAGGGGCACAGTCCAAGAATAAAGGGGAGGCCATTTAAAACTGAGGTGAGAAGAAACTTTTTCAGCCAGAGTTGTGAATTTGTGGAGTTCTCTGCCTCAGAAGGCAGTGGAGCCCAATCACTGGATGAATTTAAAAGAGAGTTAGATAGAGCTCAAGGGGCTAGCGGAATCAAGGGATATGGGGAGAAGGCAGGGACAGGTTACTGATTGTAGATGATCAGCCATGATCACAGTAAATGGCGGTGCTGGCTCGAAGGGCCGAATGGCCTCCTCCTGCACCTATTTTCTATGTTTCTATGTTTCTATACATACTTTGATTGATATATGTATGAGTTCACCGGACTCCCTCTGCAATTGTAGGCCTAAATATCGAAAGGTACCGGTGATCTCCCTCCAAACAAATGACCGCCCTGCCTTGTCCTTTCAATGCTTTTGAAGATCTCCCCACAAAAATTAAACTTTCGTCCTCCACTGGCAATGCTTTTTAACTATATTTCCAATGTACAGCATCAATGTAGCTAACAACATCGGAATCGTGAGAGTGTAATCGTTTGTCTCCTGGAATCATTTGCTTAGTGGTTTGTTGCTACCGCCGATCGCTAAAGGATGAGTACGGGCAAATAATTTTGTTCATTCTTGAATATTTAGACGAAGATTCTCGAAAACAGCGACAAGGGAGGTAACATATGCTGGAGATAGAGGCATGAAATCACTCAGTGAATGAAGCAGAATTTGTGCAGGTAAAGGGATAGCAAATGCTTCAGGCCTGGACCTTGCATTCCGATGTAAATTTTGAAGGAATGTTAAGGCAATCTCCGTGTTATATTGCAGCTTTTATTCTGATTGCTGATGACATTTGGGTCAGATCATTGCTAAGGAGCTGTAAAGCACGGAAACAGAACCAATCGACCCACTATGCCCATACCGAGAAAGTTGGCATACTGGGCCGGTCCCATTCGCCTACATCTCCCCTATATCCCTCCAAATCATTTCTATTCATATATCTATCCAAAATGTTTGTTTTAATTCGTAAATGTATTCATTTATTTTGTTTCCCCCTGGTGGCTCTTTCCAGATACAGCCAACGCTCAGCATGAAATCTTTCTCGCTGATGTCCATTTTAAATCTCACCCCTCTCATCTCAGACATATGCCTTCTATGTTTGGAATCCTCTTTTGGGAAAATACCAATCAGCGTTTACACTATCCATACACTGCTGAACTTGTCCAAGTCGTTAAGGCGAGCTCGAAGATTCCTGCATTCGCAGGGGAAACTCCTTGCGTATCGAACCTCTCCCTACAAATCCCAGGTAACATCACAGTGAATCTCTTTAACGCCATATCCAACTTAATGACATCCTTCCTGTAGCTGTGCGATCGGAACTGCACACCTTACCCGGATTCATGGAGTCATAGAGTGCTACATCGTGGAAGCAGGTCATTCGGGCTAACATTCCGAGACCGCTAACATGTCCTAGCTACACCAGTCCCACCTGCTCTCGTTTGGCCCATATGCCTCCAAACCTGTCCTATCCATGCACATGTTGAACAGTTTCGTAAACGTTGGGATAGCCCCTGCCTCAACTACCTTCCCGTGCGGGTTGTTCCATACCGCCACCACCATTAGTGTGAAAAGGTTACCACTCAGATTCCGATTAAACCCATGTCCTCTGGTCCTCGAGTCACCCCCGCTACGTAGGAGACGTTGCATCTACCCATTCTATTCCTCTCATTAGTTTAGACGCCTCTATCAGATCCGTCCTCATCCTCGTGCGGTCCAAGGAATAGGGTCCCAGCGTACTCCACCTTTCCATATAGCTCATACCCTCTAGTCCTGCAAATTCACCGTAAATCTCCTCTGTACCCTTTCCAGCTTCAGTGTCATCTCGCCAACGACTTATATATCTGTCTTATAATGTGCCAACTTCTCTACTTAATATCCTTCCCACTAAAGATAAGCGTGCCAGGGATCCTCTTCACCAACCTGTTACCTGACTTGCCATTTTTGGGGAACCTGCGCCAGCTATGCCACATCCCTATGTTCTCTGACACGCCATAGTGCTCGACCATTTACTGTGTAAATCCAAGCCCTGGTTTGAAATAACAAAGTGCAACTTCTTGCATTTGACAGTTAAATTCCTTCCGATATTCATCGTCCCAGGTTCCCAGTTTATCTTGGTCCCCTGTAAAGTTAGGTACCTGCGCATGCTGTCTTCTGTGATGCCAATTTTGGAGTCATTCAAATAATTGACATGAAAATCTTTAATCTATATATGATACAATAGTGAGCCTAATACTGACTCTTGTAGCACAGCACTGTCACATAACTTGAATTAAAACGAAAATAACTTATCTTTCTAACTTTTGTTTTCAACAATGGAAAACTCATCGACCTGGAACGACAAACGCGTGTCTCTCTCCAGAAATGTTGCATGTATGTTTGGTTAATCTTTTTTTAAATTTAATTACTCGAAAACTATGTTTACATTGACAAATGGAAAAGTACTCACGTTGTCGTCATAGGTATTGAGATCACTACAGTTAATTTCTGTAAACTTGTCCGTTCGAACAATTTTAATTCAGGTCAATTGGGCCGTAACTCATTATGTATAACCTTGGTCAGATATTTCTTGGATTTGAAACAAAAGAGTAGATTGCTTGCTATGCGGAGGCTGAGTGCGGCTTCATAATCGCGCATTATGATGTGTGTGTGTGTGTGTGTGTGTGTGTGTGTGTGTGTGTGTGTGTTTGTGTGTGTGTGCATGTGCGTGTGTGTGTGTGTGTGTGTGTGTGTGTGTGTGTGTGTGCATATCTGATACACAATAGATACGTATTTAACGCAGGGATGGAATCCATATAATTTATTTAAATATATTGGCGAAAGCACAAAGAGGACGTTTCATCATATTTTTCAATTCTTCTCTGAAGGTTCTTTGCGAGGCACCATAAATGAATGCGTTTGTGCAAGTACTCAAAAATCTTAGTTTGTAGCCAATGTTTTCTGCAATGCGGAATGCGCCATTGTCCCCTGACTTCAGTAACTGATTATCTGTAAAATACAGAGAGATGAAACAGGCAAAATTGACCGCCCATAACAGAATGAAACTGCCAGATATTGCCAGCAGTAAAATAATTGATTTCCTTCGGTTTTCAATCTCTTGATCAGTCTGCTTCTTGTCGCTCTGGCTTCCTCTGATTTTTTTTCTGACACTGTTTGCGAGTATAATATGCCTGATCGTCATACCGTTGAACACAACAATCAACATAAATGGTAGAAATGGGGTTAAGATGGTTTCCAACCACAAGAACGCAGCCCAAATAGGTAAAACGTAGAAGCTTAATTTCACATGGCAGAACCATGGCACGTTACCAACTTTTTCTAACGGTTCAAACAGAAAGTAGACTGGTATATTTTCCACTACGCATATTAAACATAACACTGTTATAACCCTCATTGCGTTTGCTTCAGTGCAATATTTTGTGCGTAAAGATTGGTAACAAATCGCAACACATCTATCAAAGGTGAAGGCCACGGTTATCCAGACAGAACAATCAATGGAAACATAAATCAGAGTGATAATAAGGCTACAAATGGGAGTGTAATTGAGAAAAGTGTGTGGGAAGTATGCGTCCTTAGTCCGATCAAGTATTCCGCTGATAATTAAGTACATTAGATTAGCTGCAGCCATCCATACTAGATATCGGGTGATGCAACGAGAGAGACCGCACTTTCCAGAGGATAAGATGGAGATTGTCACCACATTAGCTACAAACAGAAAGAAAATGCATTATAACGTATGCTACTTTACAGGAATAGTCGGTAAATAATTGTTCTATCACAATAGGCATTTTTTAATTCTTCGTTCAACTGTATCTCCAAATCTATCCCATGCATTCAAGAATTTTGACTAATCAAAGCTTTTAAACGCGCCCCTTAATGCAATGAATGTTTTCTCGGCTTCCGGATTTCTTAGAACTAACAGATCCTGGGCATGCAATGACTACTCATCTGGAAACCTTGCCGTGTCTGGAAGTGTCTAGTGAACTTTGTGCATAAGTATTCTGGCAAGTACATCCTGAATAAGTAGGGTGACCAAATCTGCAGACACAAAAAACAAATGAATTCCGGTGAGACTTAATTTCTCCTAGATGTATTTCCTCTCATAATAAAGGCCAATATTTTATTTGATTTGTCTTAGCATTGGTTTGTCTTTGGTCGCTCAAAAGTAAGTACACAAAGGGATCTTTAAACATCAACACTTCTTATCTCCTCCTATTGAAAACAAGCTACTTCATTCTCTTTTGCGCCACAGATTGTTTCTGCGCATTTTTCGAATTGTTTTCCATTTAGCGTCATCAATTCACGAACTTAGCCAGTCGCTTCTCTGTTACGTCACCAGCTTTCGTTGGACCGGGGGTCGCATTATATCTGAAGAGTTAGGTACAACGTGCCTTGCTCACTCGGCTCAACACGATCAAAAGCCCATCCCGAATCATTGTAAATTATTAATGTATAATTCGTA
>NC_135971.1:32492844-32659844 GCF_053455715.1 Rhinoraja longicauda
GGGCGGCACGGTAGCGCAGCGGTAGAGTTGCTGCTTTACAGCGAATGCAGCGCCGGAGACTCAGGTTCGATCCTGACTACGGGTGCTGTACTGTAAGGAGTTTGTACGTTCTCCCCGTGACCTGCGTGGGTTTTCTCCGAGATCTTCGGTTTCCTCCCACACTCCAAAGACGTACAGGTATGTAGGTTAATTGGCTGTGTTAATGTACGGGGATCGCTGGGCGGCACGGACTTGGAGGGCCGAAAAGGCCTGTTTCCGGCTGTATATATATGATATGATATGATATGATATGATATGATGGCCGCTCGGGCTGAACTGTAATGTTACGCGCCATTACATATGCACAGTTTTTTGACTTATGATGTCGCAAAAGCTTTATGTACCCCACAATCTACTTGTACCGCAACTTTCAGTGAATTATATACTTGTACTCATAAATCGATTCAGTGTCCAACACTATTCAGGTCACTATCATTATTGTGAAGGTAATGCCCTGGTTTGACTTCCCATAATGCTATCCTCATATTTATCTACATGAATAGTCATGAGGCATTCCTCAGACCACCTGGCCAGCTGATCAAAATCCTGTTGTATTTCTCGATAACCCTCGTTACTGTCGAGGATACCACCCATGATAGTGTCATCTGCAATCTTGCCAATTATGTTTGTGTATTCTTATCCAAATCATCGATAAAACACGACCAACTATGGGCGCAGCACCGATCCGTGAGGCAGGCGACTCGTCACAAACAACCCGATTAACTCCCTTCCACCACCACCTTCTACAATTCAGTATCCAGTTAACTATCTCTCCCTGGAACCAATGGGATCTACCTCCCAGAGCAGCCTACCACGTGGAAACCTATTGAGTGCGTTGCCGAAGACCACATAGGCAATCTTATGTCTTGCTTTTCCATGAACCCATTCTTAAATAGAGGCACACCCTTAGCCACGCTGAAGTCATGTGGCACCTCATCCATGTCTAACGATGATTTATATATCCGCAACGGGTTCCATACTGACAATGTCATCTCCTTATTGGAGCAAACAAACGCAGATTCATTAAACTCTTTACAGAAAATATTCACTCCTGCTAAATACACTCTGAGACAAATTCCCCATCTCTGATACTCCTCTCCCACTTGCCCCTCTGTATATTTGGCTTCTTGTGCGCTTTCAATGAAACATAAGGAAGGACCCGCGAACAACTTCATCTTCACATTGCAATTTCGAGGGCATTCAAGGGCTTCTGATATTTGTACTCCCCACATCTTACCCGAGATGGTCAGGGCAGAAGACTCTCTGATATTCTGTGAAGTAAATCATTGTTTGCTATCTTCATGGACATTGTCCGATCTGCTAATGTTTCAAGCACTCGCTTCCTAGATTTGCTGCAGTTTGTTATCTGCATCTTCCATAGATTAGAAATCCCAGCTCTCCCCGCACGCGCATTCACATACCCGTGAACATGCACGCACACGCATGGGTATAAATGAGAAGCATTCGCAAACATTCAACAGCAGATATCAGGGTATTTATTTATTTATCGCCCTTGACCCTTCCCAAGGACGGATCTTTCGTTCAATGATGTCCACCCATCTCCCATCTCCACAACTTAAAACACGTTCAATACGTGATGTGTTCTCGGTACAGAGAAACGGCAAATACAATTATTCTTCCGTCGATCTGCCTACTTTCCAAATTGTATTGAGCGACTCCACTTTCACGTGACCAAATGGGGAATTATGCCTCTCTTTATGAAATTGCCATGGATTTTATTTTGTGGGTGCAGCAGGTTTTTAAAAAATAAATTTGTTTTTTAAAAAGAAATATGTTACGTAAACCTTCAAAAAATGCAATGGGTGGTTTTGATTTGATGGACTCATTTTTACACGATGGAAAATAATATCTCCCACGATTATTTAGGAAATTCATGTTATGCACTAAAGCCTTATTTCCTGTCAGTTACTGAGAGTATCGGTGAGAAGAACTGCATCAGTTGGAATTTAATGGCCAGTGCTCGTTTCGTGTTATCACGTCACCTAATACATTGTAGCACATTGTGAATGGTAGCAAACCTATGGATGATAATATTCTTTAATTCTTCTCTGAAGTTGCGCTGCGACACCACATAAATGAACGTGTTCGTGCAAGTACTCGTAAATCTTAGCATGTAACCAACCTTTTCCGCAATGGTGAAAGAGTCGTAGTAATCTGTGGCCATCAACTGAGTATCTGTAAACTGTATAGAAATGAAGCAAGCAAACGTCACCATCCACAGCAGAATAAAATTGCTGGATATCGAGAGCAATAAAATGATTGATTTCTTGCGGTTCTCAATCTCTTGATCAGTCTGTTTTTTATCATTGTTCATTGCACGGAGTTTGCTCCTGATGCGGTTGGTCAATACAATATTCCTTATGGTCAAAGAATTGAACAGGAATATCAACAGAAACGGAGTAAATGGGGTCAAAATGGTTTCTAACCATAAGAATGCAAGCCAAGGAGGTGAGGTGTAGAAATTTGATTTTACGTGACAGGACCATGGCATTTTGTCAATTATTTCACGAGGTTCCAATGCAAAGTACACTGGAATATTTTCAGAAATGCAGAACACACAAATCACAACTATAACTTTTGATGCAGTCCTTCTAGTGCAATATTTTGTTCGAAACGTCTGGAGACAAATGGCAACAAACCGATCAAAGGTAAAAGCGACAGTGAACCAGACAGAGCAATCAATGGCAAAGTACACGAGCGCTAGATTAAGGCTGCAGATTGGAGTATAATTGAGGAATGAATGTGGAAAGTAAGCCTCTTTAACATGATAATTAGTTGTGCCAAATATTAAAAACATGAGATCAGCTAATGCCATCCATCTCAGATATTGCGTGATGCACCCAGACAGGCCGCACTTTCCCGAGGACAGGATGTAGAATGTCATTAAATTAGCTACAAAAAAAGATAGAGAAGCAAATTAGCTCAAGAAGAACTGCAGTGAATTCTATCCATCCATCCATCCATCCATCCACCCATCCATCCATCCATCCATCCATCCATCCATCCATCCATCCATCCATCCATCCATCCATCCATCCATCCATCCATCCATCCATCCATCCATCCATCCATCCATCCATCCTTCCATCCATCCATCCATCCATCCATCCATCCATCCATCCATCCATCTATCCATCCATCTATTTATCTATCTCTGTCTGTCTGTCTGTCTGTCTGTCTATCTATCTGTCTGTCTGTCTGTCTGTCTGTCTGTCTGTCTGTCTGTCTGTCTGTCTTTCTGTCTGTCTGTCTGTCTGTCTGTCTGTCTGTCTGTCAGTCCGTCCGTCCGCCCGTCCGTCCATCCAACCGTCCGTCCGTCTGCCTGTCCATATCTCCCTTATTTAAAAGTATATATATATTGTGTAATCTATCTAAATATTACTAAAACTCATCTTGTTTGCGTGTGTGTATATTTGCATGTTTTGTTCCGGAAATACAGCCAAAACGGTACAGAATAGCGCCACAATTTTTGGCGTACCTTACTCACCATTCTCCTGGGGATCAAATACATGTGAAATTTAATTTTTTTTCACACTTTAAAATCACTTTTTAAAGTTTAGTTTTCTAGATCTCCCTTTGTGAGTAAATTGGCTGCCACAATAATGTTCTGAATCAGTGTATTTTGGAGCACAATCAATATAAACTGTATGAAATAGACACCAAACAGAAACCCACTGTAAACACACATGGAAAGGTTAAGTGGTCAGTTTTACAAAACATCATTTTGTAAGTACTTTTGTCCATCCTATAATCAAGCGATTCCTCTAAGCATCCTAGAAGCAAGCAACCATGCAAATATAATCGTTTTGCTGCACTATCAGATCCGCTGAGTATCATCAGCACATTGCGTTTTACACCAGATTCGAGAATTTGCAGTTCCTTGCGTTTCACTAATCATGTCGGTGCGGTTTCAAATGATGCTTCGCAGGCAACTGTCATTTACTTCCATTGAACTTGGAATCTCCTTTGACCAAACACGCTGTTCCGCATTAATCTAACTGCTGCGTTTACACCGTATTTTTTCGGTGATAAGTCTGGTTCAATGTTATAACATGCGTCTTTCTATTCAATCAGCCCCTTTCTCGTTGCGTTCCTGATTATTACAGAAGATTACACATTCATCTTCCTGGGCGAACATCCACGCTCAATCCATTGAGCCTATAAGTGTGTCTTCGTATGATAGGCTATCGAGCAAATTGATTGCCACACTTCTGAAGGTATGCTTATACTTATTTCAATCCACGAGTATTCTAGATATTTTATTTTATTCTGAGCGGCAGAAACGCACTAATTTAACAATCGTAAGCGAAGGTAATTCTCAACGTAATCCAGCAGGACATTGTGAATTATTTGCTCTTTCAATGACAAGTCGAATATCTGTTTGCTTCTGCTGGTGAACTCCAGTGAAAATGTGCCTTCCTATGTTAGCTTCTTACGCCGACAGGAGAAACACATGAAACTATGTATTATACAATTACAGTATTCTAAAAGTATCTTACCAGGAATCCCAATTATCGCAAGAATAGGATAGAAAATATATTCCAGCAGTCGGATTGCAGGCAGTTCCATAGTGGAAATGAGGATACGCGTCCGGTTAGTGCAACAAAAAGGTGAATTTCCTTCTTTCCATTTACGTCTTGCTAATATATTTGAGAAACCTCGGGTGAAAAGAGCGCAGCGCCGTCATTGGTCGTATTCGCTCACCTGATCATTTTAATGAAGTCAAGATTCATTTACTTCATTTACAACATGATAAATTGCGTAATAATGCTCTGGCACTTATTTTCGTTAATAGATGGAAAATGAGTCAGAAGATTTTAATATTCAGTTAACGTTCGAGGACATTGACCAAATATACGTACCTTCTCGTCTTATGTTTATGTTTATTATTGTCACATGTGCCGAACTACAGTGAAAGGATTTGATTTGTATGTTATTTCAACAGATCAGAGATACTATACATAAATGCATCCAATTAAACTGAAATAGAATAATCGTAATTAATTTAACCGTAATTAATCTATTAGCCAAGTACGTTTTGCCATAGTCATACCAAAAAAACCCCACCAAGACACACAACTACATAAAAATTAACATAAACATCGACCACGTCGGCTCCACCACATTCCCCAATGTGACGGGAGGCATAACGTCTAATGCTCTTTGCTCCTTGTCTCCCGCGGTCGGGGCAATCGAATCATCGTATCGGAGCGGTCGAAGCCCCTGCGGCTTAGAGCTCCCGAAGTCAGTCCCCAACCAGTGACCGCGAACTCCACGATGTTAAGTCCGCAGGATCCTGCAGTTGGAGCTCCTGAGCTCGTTCCCCAGCAAGAGGCCGCCAGTTCCTGGATGTTAAGCCGTAGCGCGGACCGAGATACGATCTGAAATATAGTCGCATATCCGTCGAGGAAAGAGATCAACCCCCTCCTCCACCCACATAATACAAAACTAATAGTACACTAAAACATATTTTTAATAAAGACTAAAAACAACAAAGTAGTAAAAGCCGAGACAGACAGTTGGCAGAGGCAGCCATTGTTCCCCACCAGAGCAAAGGGCAAAGTATCAACCGAACATTTAGAAATGGTGCTACATTTTCAAGGAGTACCCTCTCACCTATTCTCCCTTCTCGAACATTCCTCCGCCACCATGATACCCCGCTCCCTCCCGTTCAGCATTTTACCTTCGCTTGATCTGTCCATTCTTCGGACAGAATGACCGACTTTTCAATCAGCCCCTAAAATTTAACGTGTACCGTGATAACTGACCAGGCTTCGTCCCGTCCACCGCCTCCCTTTTCCAGCTTCCCCCCTGTCCCAATCAATCGGAAGAAGAGTCCGGAACATTCTGTACAATCCGTCCACAGATGTCGCCTGACCCATTGGGTACATCCGGCACTTTGCGTTTTGCTCCTGCATGCTGGGTCCTGTGTTTTTACCACCCTAAATACCATTTTTGAGAACTATCCGTCCGTGCACTTACGTCTCGCACTTACGTATATAGTACGACCCGAGGCACCGCTATTTATTGTGTAAGGCCTGCCATATTTAACCTCCACAAAGAAAATACCTTGCATTCGACTCAGTTACATTTAATTTATCATTCTCTCGCACACTTCCCCACATCGGGTATATATTGTTTTATTTTGCATAATTGTCCTTGAAAGTAGCGACAACTGACATGCATATATTTTTCACATAGTGATTTTACTGTTTAATTAAGACATGCATCTCAAAGCTTTGGAGAAGGTGTGTGCCAAAGTTGCAGAAACGTCGATTTCCGTACTTTCTTTCTGCATTTGCTGATTTCGATTCGCTAATATTTCCTGGCGTTCTGCCCTTAGGTCGCATAGCAAGCTGAATTAGCGAACCAGTGACAGGAGCATATTCATTCATAGACAAGACAGCGATGCCTATATATGTGATATGGTTTTCGATACTCAAACGGAATCCCCAATTTAAAACAAATCCGCGTTGTTAAACAGGATACAGAAAATGCTTTCATTCTTGTGAAATGAGTTGGAACCCGGAATCTAGAAAAAATCGGCTTATGAACAGGCCCTTCGGCTCGCCATTTTTGCACCGAGCATGATTACAATCGAAAAGCTTCACCACTTGACTGTACCTGGTCTATCTGCGTCTATTCAACGCTCATTCGCATGTCTGTCGAACTGAATCCGAACGTTAATTTTGTATCTGTATTAACGATTTCCCTAACATATTGATGTGATGAGCTATCGCCATCTATTTCCAACAAATCATCGCCAGTATCTCCGTCACGCTACTTCCTCTCTCACCTTATCATTTTTTGCGCTGGCAAAATTGCTCTGAATAGGAATCCTACACCCCATTCTCTAAAATAGGTTATGCTCATCCTCTGACGCTGCAGAAAAAGCAATCCATTTTTGTCCTACTTCTCCTTGAATAAAATTAGCTTGAATTCAGTCGTCTCAATCCTGCACTTCCACAGCCCGGTGCGAACCACACCCCCCCCTCCCCCCCACCAACTATCTCGGTGCCATCCCACCTCGTTCCGTTCCACCAAAATCGCTCGCACCCGCTTTACATTTTACTCCTCTTTCAATCAAGTTGTCTGATTATCTAACACAGTTTAATCTCATTGTCTCCCTTTGTCCCATTTAGTCATGCTTTGTTCAACTACATTACTAGCCTTTGCCCACACATCTTCCAATCACCCCCCCCCCCGCAAATCTCTCCACATATTGGTTGCCAGGCTAGATCCCGCAACCAGCACTTTTCCAGCCCCTCCGCAGCCTCGCTACTTCGATCAGTCTGAAGTTAACAGAAGAAAAACGTTGCCTATCCCTATCTCCAGAGATGTTGCCTGGTCCGTTGAGTTAGGCTAGCACATTGTGCGGTATGGAAGCTTCCCGTACCCCAACTCCCCGTGACTCTCTGTGACGTGTGTTGCCACATCCAGGAAGGGTTGTTGTTGCACTCTAGGGTCCTTATGTAATCTATGTTCCGCAGTGCCCTAGTATTCACTCTATTCCATCATCTGATCAAAATGGTTGACAAACTATATCACCTGACTCTTATAAGGGGAACATCAGCCACCTGGAGATCACTGAGGGATGTAGATTCCACAGTTTAACGGAAAGTATCATGTAACACACCAAACCATGGTTATATCAGGGGTAGGAAAAAAGGGGGTCGCTATTCTTGGAGCAGTGCATTTTGTGACGCCGTTCAGATGGGCCGTTCAGAACAATGAGATTACACGTCTAGCCAGAGCAGTTATATTTATCCATTTTTGCGGTATTTATGTCAAATTTTCAGACTGCATCACAGTTTTCAATATCCGATCATGTTTATATCACACATCCATTTTTGGATTTTTTTTGTTAATTATTCGAGGAGGAAATAAAAGAAGATGCACATGTAAACGCAATGTAACGAGCGAGAACAGCGATCGTTCAAGATAAATGGAGGCTATGCCATGGTAACATGGTCTGAAAAGCTAACAAATATTTTCGACTCTGACTCATTTGTCATTTATTGACGAATGTAAATGATGAAATATCTGTTCACAACTTACCACTTTAAACGTGATCAAATGCATATGGTAAACACGGCCCAATTAATGTACCTAAATAAGCCCAACTATCGTGCTTGCTGATTGCACTCTTGAGATTTCTCAAAGACTTAAGCAACAGCTAAATTTAAAAGCAGAAGATCCGTGTGGCTGCGGAACTAACCGGATACGTTTCACCTCCGATCATGCAACCTGTAATACTGCAGACGGAAGCTATTTACTATCCTATTCTCAGAGCAATTGGAATTCCAGCTGAGTCAATCATACCTGGTTTTCTAAGTAGATTTTCTAATGGCGATATTAATAAACAATGGAAAAAATCTGGAAATAAATATTTTAGGTTTTTAGCAAATTAGTAATGCAAGCATCTGTCTGAAATTTTAAGAACAGTTTGACTGCTTCTCGTCAACAATGTAACCTATTGCTCGAGAGCCGCGCATTCGCGGACATGAACCAGCATGCTTACGAAGTTTGGAATTTCTCCTATAAGGGGCAGAATTATATATAAGAAAATAACTGCAGATGCTGGTACAAATCGATTTATTCACAAAATGCTGGAGTAACTCAGCAGGTCAGGCAGCATCTCGGGAGGGAAGGAATGGGTGACGTTTCGGGTCGAGACCTTTCTTCAGTCTGAAGTGAATAAAGGGGCAGAATTATATTTCCCACTGTAGTGATGCCCACGCAGACTCTATAAAGCACCCTCTTCCGCCACAGTAAAACTGGTCTGTTTGAACAATAATGGATCGCACCGTTCTAACGAAGATTCTAACATGAGAAGGCTATGTTTCATACTTTTCATTCCACGCATAATCCTCTACCCAGAACATTACACAATCGGAAGGTAAATTTACGGTGATTAGTAATGTTTGTTGCTGAACGTCAAACATTATTACTATTTATATCTTTGAGCTTTATTCTAGCAGCGTAAAGGCTGCACAAACGTGTTCATAGAGACTCTGCATTTCAATCCGCATCTGTGCACGAGATGCTGCCTGCCCTGCACACGCACCCTTGCAGACAGAGGCGTTACAATCCGGATGCTGCCTCCTTCTTTCGACTGACAACTTATTGACACGCTACACGTATTTCAACAACAGGAAGGAATTTCTGATTAATGGCAATGCTTAATGGATCCGGTCCTGATCCGCGATTTATTGTTCAGACTAATAACTAATTTAACTGTTTTCCAATGATATCTTTCCACGTTATTATTAGAACCAAACGTGGAGACATGGTTATACGAAACTCAACGACGTGGAAAATAGGGCCACTGCAATATTTTAATGAAAAAGGACAGTCAAGTCATTGCAACAATACATTTACTGATAAAGGAATCATTCTGTTAGCCAAACACGATGAAGAAAATATCGCTGATATCCCTTACATTGTTCCGCTCGGTTACAACGCCAAACAATGTTTATCATGAAGCCGAACGGGGCATGATCATTGCATAGTGATTTAAATGTTGACGATCTATTTACACACGCAGACGAAGAGGGGGAGGGGAAGAGAGAGAGAGAGAGAGAGAGAGCGAGCGAGCGAGCGAGAGAGAGAGAGAGAGAGAGAGAGAGAGAGAGAGAGAGAGAGAGAGAGAGAGGGAGGGAGGGAGGGAGGGAGAGAGAGAGAGAGAGAGAGAGAGAGAGAGAGAGAGAGAGAGAGAGAGAGAGAGAGAGAGAGAGGGAGAGAGAGAGAGAGAGAGAGAGAGAGAGAGAGAGAGAGAGAGAGAGCGAGCGAGCGAGAGAGAGAGAGAGAGAGAGAGAGAGAGAGAAAGAGAGAGAGAGAGAGAGAGAGAGAGAGAGAGAGAGAGAGAGAGAGAGAGAGAGAGAGAGAGAGAGAGAGAGAGAGAGAGAGAAAGAGAGAAAGAAAGACAGAGAGAGAGAGAGAGAGAGAGAGAGAAAGAGAGAAAGAAAGACAGAGAGAGAGAGAGAGAGAGAAAGACAGAGAGAGAGAGAGAGAGAGAGAGCGACTTT
This sequence comes from Rhinoraja longicauda, assembly GCF_053455715.1. Lineage (NCBI taxonomy): Eukaryota > Metazoa > Chordata > Chondrichthyes > Rajiformes > Arhynchobatidae > Rhinoraja > Rhinoraja longicauda. The sequence continues at coordinate 32,502,933 of NC_135971.1, forward strand.
TGCCATTGGAGTCCATCCGTAGCTTGGCATGGCAAGAAAAAGAATCCACAAGCATCAGAAGATTCAGAAACAAATAGTATAACCACACAGCAAGGAACCTCTATATATTTACGTGATGTCGACTTGTGCCCAAAGATTCCGGGAAGGGCAGCTAATGTTACTGAGATGACCAAGAGAACATGTATCGGAATCATCAGATAAAGAACAAACAAAAGTTTAGTCGAGTAATGTCGTAATTTTTCACTTAAATTATGTATGTGTATTTGCAGTTACCTTAAGTAATTGAACAGGGTGTTGAAGACCGGTCCATATAGATTCGATACGTTATCTTGTTAACAGTATAACCAAGATTGGAAACTCTCAAGTGGAAAGCGGAAATTGGAATCGTTTACAAGCGAAATAAGCAGGTCCCATATACCGACGCTTGGCCCATGTGCTTCAAAAAATCTTTAATATGCCTGTCCAGTTGTTTTTTTAACGTTTTAGCCGTTACCTCTGGCAGTTCGTTCCGATACCATCATACTCAGTGCCAACATGTTTACATAATGCTTTTGGAGATAACAGCAGACCAGCGCCTGCACTACTTATCATTGAGGCGCATTTTGCGGTCATAATATAGATTATTAAGTGACCTCGAAAGTATTCAAACTAAAAATAAAGCAGCTGTAAAGACCCAGAATATGAGTTTAGAAAGAATTGGCAAAATAGAAACTCGGTCCTCTTGAACTCCAGCAAACATTCACTTGATTGAACCACAATTACTTTTTAACTGTTCGGGTGTAAATATCTACCCGACTTTATTGATTTAAAAAATATCATAGCTCTCAATAAGGCTGCATGTAGAGCGGCGTTGGTTAGAACTTCCCGATGTGTCTTGCGCCAGTATTTGATCGTTTTTAATTTAATTCAAAAGAACAGAAGGGAATGTAAAAATGCATGATCGAAAACAAGTGGCTCAAGGGTGGTTTATTTCATTATTTGAGTCCTGTTTATGCAGTTTTACATCTCTTTTACAGCGAATGTGGTGGCAATCATCATCCTGTCTTCTGGAAGATGTGGTCTCTCCAAATGCATCATCCAATACCTGGTATCAATGGCCGCAGCCGACCTCATGGTCTTGCTAATAAATATAATGGTGAATGAACTGAAAGAGGCGTATTTTCAATATTCGTTCTTCAATTACACACCTGTTTGTACTTTGTTTGTTCTACTCATATACATTTCGCTTGATTGCTCTGTCTGGCTAACTGTCGCTTTTACATTTGACCGGTTTGTTGCTATTTGTTGCCAGTCGTTACGAACAAGATATTGTACCCGTAAGTTTGCTTCGAAAGTTATAGCAGTGGTTATTTTGTTCAGCACTTTAGAAAACATTCCAATCTACTTTATAAGAAAATAACTGCAGATGCTGGTACAAATCGATTTATTCACAAAATGCTGGAGTAACTCAGCAGGTCAGGCAGCATCTCGGGAGAGAAGGAATGGGTGACGTTTCGGGTCGAGACCCTTCTTCAGACCCGAATCTACTTTATATTTGAACCTAGAGAAATAATTAACCAGACGCCTTGGGCGTGTTATGTAAAATTAAGCTTCTACACCGCACCTGCTTGGGTCGTTTTTTTATGGCTCGAAACTGTTTTAACGCCGTTTGCACCACATGTGTTTATTTTTCTGCTCAATTCCTTGACCATAAAGAATATTATACAGGCCAACAGAGTCAGGAGCAAACTACGAGCGAACAATAAAGAGAGTTGTCAGAACGATCAAGAGGCAGATAACAGGAGAAAATCGATTATTTTACTGATTGCAATATCTGCCAATTTTATTCTCCTGTGGATGGTAAATCTTGTGTGTTTCATCTGCGTGCAGTTTACAAACACCGAGTTTTGGTTCTCAGATCCAACCGATCCCTTCACTATTGCGGAAAAGTGTGGTTATATGCTAAGATGTTTGAGTGCTTGCACAAACACCTTCATTTATGCTGTATCGCAGAAACATTTCAGAGAAGAATTCCAGAATATGATTAAACGCTCTAGTTTTATCATTGGCAATTTATTTAAACGCTGTATGGTGGTTTAGCAGTAAACAGACGTAGCCAGACCAAGTTTAATGAAAGCTGGTTATTTGATTTGAACTCGTATATCCGTGAAATCAATAGCACTTACGCCATAATATCTCTAACCTTGATACTAACTCTAATGATGTAGACGCTATTATCTTCATTTCTCAGCTGCGAGACAAAACGATTTTTGTTTAGATCCAAATACTGTAACTGAACCAAACACATCTGATTCATTAAACTGGTAAAGTCAACAATAGGCTTCAAAATGGTTAAAACCAAGACACGTAGGTCCTAATTTTAAATTAACACATCGGGTTCAGAAGACGGTTTAAATCTGTGCGTTGCAGTTGCCGAAAACAGGGAAGCGATACGGAGGAAATAAATAAATGTCTATGTTCCGACAGACCTCACAGTGACTGACATTTCGAAAAGTATCGTTGGCAGCTGACAAGCAATAAAGGAGAGATTTATTCACAAAATGCTGGAGTAACTCAGCAGGTCAGGCAGCATCTCGGGAGAGAAGGAATGGGTGACGTTTCGGGTCGAGACCCTTCTTCAGACTGATGTCGGGGGTGGGACAAAGGAAGGATATAGGTGGAGACAGGAAGATAGAGGGAGATCTGGGAAGGAGGAGGGGAAGGGAGGGACAGAGGAGCTATCTGAAGTTGGAGAAGTCGACGTTCATACCACCGGGCCGCAAACTGCCCAGGCGAAATATGAGGTGCTGCTCCTCCAATTTCCGGCGGAGATAAAGGAGAGATGTTGATCGCAGGTACTTTGTCTGTAAGAGAAGGAAGAATATAAATTAGGAAAGCAAAGGTACAATTAAATGGAACACAAGCATGTGATGGGAGGAAAATGTGCGATTGAAAGCAAAGCAAGCGTTGTAAACGTCTGTTGAATATGAGGCTGACTACATGGACGGTCTGGTAAGGAAACCTTGTTGTTCTCTGGGCTGGAGGAATATTGGTGAGTGTGGAAATGAGGGAAATTGAATATGCACTCTCGAGACACCATTGGGCGTTTGTGGAGGCTAACTGCGAAAAATAAAGTCATTTGGGAAGCAGTTCGTTTGAATATTTTGTAAGCAAAAACGCAAAGCGGTGGATTATATTTCATGAATTTCGATAGGCTATCCATGCTCTTCATTTCCCCGTGAAACTACCCATGTTCTATAGCGCGTTCCTTTAACGATCTGTGTCTCTTTTGAAAGCCTGTATCTGCAAATCAGTATTGTTGGAATGTTGCGGCAGAACAGACAAGCCAAAGGATAGATCAGAGCGAATGACATGACCAATTTAGAGGTACATGTGAAGAGGTGCAGCCAAGAAAGCTATTGGTGTATGTGGGCTTACAAATTGAGATAGTAGTGAGGCGAAGGATAGGAAGCATGAGTTAGAATTTGATCGTGTGGAACTGTTTCGGCGTAAGATGATACTCGAGGAAAATTCACTACAAAGAAAGGAAATACAATTGTAACAATGTACCATAAATGGAGAAGGTAGACAATTTGTTAAATCTCATCATCTGCTCTGGCCACGAGTTACAGATATCACACACATTGTGTAAAATATTGCTCGTTCCGCTGATCTTCCGAATAAAATTTATTTAAGGATAAAAGCTTTTTCATATGAGCTTTTTATACTTCTTAGAATTTTAAGTATATCTATCAGCATACCACCCCCTCCCCCCACCCCCCCCCCCCCCCCCCCCCCGCCACCTCCGCTCCAGGTGACACAGGATGATCCGATTTATTCCCATAAATAAATTATTCCAATCCTGCCAGCATGCTGGTAAATCACCGTTGCGCTCATCCATGCACAACCATAAGCTTCAGAGCTGGTGCAGAACGCAGATGTAATAAATGAACTAAGTGCGGTCTTATGTGTATGTTGTAAAGTTGCAACATAATTATCCAGTTTCTACGACCCAGGAAGTGAAGCCGGCCTTTGGCATTATTCTCTAACCTGTCTACCCATTTTGAGGGGACAGTGGGCAGGAAGACCAAGGTCATTCTGTGTGTCACCATTCCTTCTCTCCCGACAATTTACTCCATGTGTCCCACATCGATTTCCCTTCCTGAAGTGCAATACCTCTGACATGTCGAGGTTCAATGGAATTTACCATCGCTTTGGCCCACGTTACATCTGTTTAATATCCTGCTCGATCCACGGCATAACCAATTCTCAAAAGTACTGAATATACTTCCGACTTTCGCACTTTTGCCGTTCTCCACATCAGAAGCAACAGGAGTTGGGCGGGTCTAGAGCCAGGGGCCACAGTCTTATAATAAAGGGGACGCCATTTAAAACTGAGGTGAGAAGGAACGTTTTCACCCAGAGAGATGTGAATTTGCGGAATTCTCTGCTAAAGAGGGCAGTGGAAGCCAAATCACTGGATAGATTTAAGAGAGAGTTAGATAGAGCTCTGGGAGCTAGTGGAAACAAGGGATTTGGGGAGAAGGCAGGCACGGGTTATTGATTGTGAACGATCAGTCATGATCACAATGAATGGCGGTGCTGGCTCTAAGGGCCGAATGGCCTCCTCCTGCACCTATTTTCTATGTTTCTATGTTTCAACCTGGCTGAGGGACTTCTTCAAGAGGCAGCCAAGATGCAGGAAACAAGATAATAATAGGAAGAGTACGTGGCCTCTGCGGGGATGTACAAAGGGATGGTTGGGATTGATAGGGACGTCTGCGATGCAAGATTAAATTGTTTTCGTTACCATCATCCCAGTATTGTACGTTCCTTCTGCGATTCTTAAATGTCGCTCTGAGGATGATGGGACGAAGTATCCCTGTTTTCCCAAGGCACGTTCGCCGAGCATCAAGATGGTTTCGGGACATGTATCTTTAGAAGAAATTTCTATTTTCACGACTTCAGTAGATATTGGCAGAGGAAGATCGTTGAATGTTAATGGTGTTCGGGAGGCAATTGTTGTCCGGAACAGGATTTCCCGTACAGGTAATTGAGTGATTTGATTTATTATGTATCATGGGGATCATGGGGACATGCAACAGAGAAGCACGTCAGTCGACCCATGCTGAGCGCACCGACCCTCAGTGATGGCAACACTGCGAAGAACGCGATGCCCAGTTGCTTCTCCTCATAGGCAGAGCTCGAAGTAATTTAGGTAAAATGAGTAAATTATGCGTAAAGGCAACGCAACATTGTTGCTTCTGTGAAGGACCAGGTATTTGTACTTATTCACTTAATGCAGTTTGATCTCTGCACTAACTAATCCTGATGGTTGCATAACTTCACATTAACAGAGAAGGCTAGTTTATTACACTCATTGCCATCATATTCCTACTGTACTACGGAGACAAATGTTCCTTCTCTTTTTCCGCAGTTCTGGAGAACTAGCTCAAGAGCCGCAGACACGAAATATTAGCTAGAAACATAGAAACATAGAAACATAGAAAATAGGTGCAGGAGTAGGCCATTCGGCCCTTCGAGCCTGCACCGCCATTCAATATGATCATGGCTGATCATTCAGCTCAGTAGCCTGTACCTGCCTTCTCTCCATACCCCCTGATCCCTTTAGCAAAAAGGGCCACATCTAACTCCCTCTTAAATATAGCCAATGAACTGGCCTCAACTACCTTCTGTGGCAGAGAATTCCACAGACTCACCACTCTCTGTGTGAAGAAATGTTTTCTCATCTCGGTCCTAAAAGACTTCCCCCTTATCCTTAAGCTGTGACCCCTGGTTCTGGACTCCCCCAACATCGGGAACAATCTTCCCGCATCTAGCCTCTCCAACCCCTTAAGAATTTTATATGTTTCTATAAGATCCCCCCCAGTCTTCTAAATTCCAGCGAGTACAAGCCCAGTCTATCTAGTCTTTCCTCATATGTAAGTCCCGCCATCCCAGGGATCAATCTGGTGAACCTTCTCTGTACTCCCTCTAAGGCAAGAACGTCTTTCCTCAGATTAGGAGACCAAAACTGCACACAATACTCCAGGTGCGGTCTCACCAAGGCCCTGTACAACTGCAGCAGAACCTCCCTGCTCCTAAACTCAAATCCTCTTGCTATGAATGCCAACATACCATTCGCTTTCTTCACTGCCTGCTGCACCTGCATGCTTGCTTTCAATGACTGGTGCACCATGACACCCAGGTCACGTTGCATCTCCCCTTCTCCCAATCGGTCACCATTCAGGTAATACTCTGCTTTCCTGTTCTTGCCGCCAAAGTGGATAACCTCACATTTATCCACATTATATTGCATCTGCCATGCATTTGCCCACTCGCCTAATCTATCCAAGTCACTCTGCAGCCTCCTAGCATCGTCCTCGCAGCTAACACTGCCACCCAGCTTCGTGTCATCCGCAAACTTAGAGATGTTGCATTCAATTCCCTCGTCCAAATCATTAATATACACTGTAAATAACTGGGGTCCCAGCACTGAGCCTTGCGGTACCCCACTAGTCACTGCCTGCCATTCCGAAAAGGACCCGTTTATTCCTACTCTTTGCTTCCTGTCCGCCAACCAATTTTCTATCCACCTCAACACTGAACCCTCAATACCGTGTGCTTTAAGTTTGTACACCAATCTCCTATGTGGGACCTTGTCGAAGGCCTTCTGAAAGTCCAGATATAACACATCGACTGGTTCTCCCTTATCCACTCTACTAGTTACATCCTCGAAAAATTCTATAAGATTCGTCAGACATGATTTGCCTTTGGTAAATCCATGCTGACTTTGTCCGATGATTTCACCACTTTCCAAATGTGATGCTATCACATCTTTAATAACTGACTCTAGCATTTTCCCCACTACCGATGTTAGGCTAACTGGTCTATAATTCCCCGTTTTCTCTCCCTCCCTTTTTAAAAAGTGGGATTACATTAGCTACCCTCCAGTCCTCAGGAAGTACTCCAGAATCTAAAGAGTTTTGAAAAATTATCACTAATGCTAGAGAATAATTACTTCTATTCCACCATTTTTCTGTTACCATTTCAGATTTCCAACTAATACGCTGTTGGTGTTTAGATTTTCTTGCTCTGCGTCTGGAGGCGTGTAGTGTTGCCCTGGTCCTAACGGTTTCCTGAGCCGAACTCACCATTATACATCTCAAGAGATGCAGAATTTAGGATTTCATTATGAATACGCTGCATGTATTCAAAACTCCAATAACACTGGTACAATATTCCAAGCACTACAATAAGACTGTTTTTTTTACCAATGTAGCACAATTTCAACATACCTGAATCATTATAAATTGCACGTGCATGTTTAAAACTTCGTATCTGAATTAGCTAAAAGGAACGAAGAGTAACAGTTTTCCAACTAAACAAGAGAATAACGGTTCACAAGAAATTAGTGAATTTCTTCGACAAGAATGCTTTGTGAGAAAATAAATAAAACATTATGTATTGCTTCTCGTTTTAAGTTTATTGCAGAATGTGTTAACGGCAGTTATCCAGAAGGATAACAACAAAATATGACATTAGAAATAGATCACTGATAATGCTCATATCAGTATCAAGGTTTCCCCGAGATATAAATAGACCTCAGTCGGCGACTGGTGTGTTTGCTGAATTTAACCAGGAAAATAGATTCTGTCCGACTGAAGGATGGCACGGGATCCCGTTTATAAAATAATTTCCGGTTCTAGATTCAAACCCTTGACATTCCTGTTAACGTGCCTGTTAAAACACATTATGGATATATTTGGGATTTGAATATAATTGTTTACGTCACACCCTAAAAGGGAAGTGCAGCGAAATTCGCACAGGGTCGGCGACGCAGTTTATATGGTTTATTAAAATATGGATTGTAATTCAGAAAACGCCTCTTACGCGGGTAGAACAAGGACGACGGAAATAATCTTCTTAAAAAGTAATGATTTGTCCGGGCTTCTCATGGATAATTTAAAAACGCTAAAGGACGCAGACATATTGATACAAAAGTCAAAATTGAAGATGAACATAAGATTAGAATCAGCTATGTATGTTCAGGTTGTCAGGCAATATCGATTGGAAACTCCAGATCAGCAGGAAGTTTTCAGTACAGGATAAATGTACCAACTTAAATATACGATAATATCTGATCGAATATTGCTTTTGACAGATGTGATCCTCATCCTATTACGTTGCTTTCTCTACTGATTGACGAATTTTTGGGTCGGGACCATCCTTCAAACTGTCCAAGGGTTACCAATCTGAAGAAGGGAACGTCAATTCCCTCCCCAAATGCTGGTTGACCCGAGTTCCTTCAACCTTCAATGTCGGGAGCCACGACCGCCCCGACGTGGCAACTTCAACAGCCTGACCGCGGGAGAAGAAGGCAGGGAAGAGAGAAGACATTCTGGCCTTCCGTCACAGTGAGGATGTGACTGGAGGAGACTCACTGTGATGGATGTTTATTTTTGTTTGGTGTTGGTTTGTGATTGTGTGTTATTGCATATTTTTATTGCTTATTTTTATTGGTCTTATTGTTGGACTGTGGGTAATTTTTCATTTCACTGCACATTTATGCGTATGTGACAAATAAATTGACTATTGACTATTGACAACCTGCGTTTCCTGATATTGGTCGGATATCAGTAATAGACAATAGACAATAGACAATAGACAATAGACAATAGGTGCAGGAGTAGGCCATTCAGCCCGTCGAGCCAGCACCGCCATTCAATGCGATCATGGCTGATCACTCTCAATCAGTACCCCGTTCCTGCCTTCTCCCCATACCCCCTCACTCCGCTATCGTTAAGAGCTCTATCCAGCTCTCTCTTGAAAGCATCCAACGAACTGGCCTCCACTGCCTTCTGAGGCAGAGAATTCCACACCTACACCACTCTCTGACTGAAAAAGTTCTTCCTCATCTCCGTTCTAAATGGCCTACCCCTTATTCTTAAACTGTGCCCCTTGTTCTGGACTCCCCCAACATTGGGAACATGTTTCCTGCTTCTAATGTGTCCAATCCCCTAATTATCTTATATGTTTCAATAAGATCCCCCCTCATCCTTCTAAATTCCAGTGTTTACAAGCCTAATTGCTCCAGCCTTTCAACATACGACAGTCCCGCCATTCCGTGAATTAACCTAGTGAACCTACGCTGCACGCCCTCAATAGCAAGAATATCCTTCCTTAAATTTGGAGACCAAAACTGCACACAGTACTCCAGGTGCGGTCTCACCAGGGCCCGGTACAACTGTAGAAGGACCTCTTTGCTCCTATACTCAACTCCTCTTGTTATGAAGCCCAACATTCCATTGGCTTTCTTCACTGCCTGCTGTACCTGCATGCTTCCTTTCAGTGACTGATGCACTAAGACACCCAGATCTCGTTGAACATCCCCTCTTCCTAACTTGACACCATTCAGATAACAATCTGCCTTTCTATTCTTACTTCCAAAGTGAATAACCTCACACTTATCTACATTAAACTGCATCTGCCATGTATCCGCCCACTCACACAACCTGTCCAAGTCACCCTACAGCCTTATTGCATCTTCCTCACAATTCACACTACCCCCCAGCTTAGTATCATCTGCAAATTTGCTCATGGTACTTTTAATCCCTTCATTTAAGTCATTAATGTATATCGTTAATAGCTGGGGTCCCAGCACCGAACCTTGCGGTACCCCACTGGTCACTGCCTGCCATTCCGAAAGGGACCCATTTATCCCCACTCTTTGCTTTCTGTCTGTCAACCAATTTTCTATCCATGTCAGTACCCTACCCCCAATACCATGTGCTCTAATTTTGCCCACTAATCTCCTATGTGGGACCTTGTCGAAGGCTTTCTGAAAGTCGAGGTACACCACATCCACTGACTCTCCCCTGTCAATTTTCCTAGTTACATCCTCAACAAATTCCAGTAGATTTGTCAAGCATGATTTCCCCTTCGTAAATCCATGCTGACTCGGAATGATCCTGTTACTGCTCTCCAAATGCTCAGCAATTTCGTCTTTTATAATTGACTCCAGCGTCTTCCCCACCACTGATGTCAGTTAGATATAAAATTTTAACTGCAAAAAAAGATCATTCCCTGTAGGAACAACTACACTTCAGAAAATGTTTGAATGGATTTAAGAAATGGATAAATCAGAATATCGCAACTCGTCTCATGTTACGTCTCACCACTTTTAGATATAAGACTTAGGACTAACGGAATCAAGGGATATGGGGATCTAGCAGGGACGGGGTACTGATTTTGAAAGATCAGCCATAATCATATTGAATGGCGATGCTAGCTCGAAGGTCCGAATGGCCTATTCTGCACCTATTTTCTATGTTTATGCTGATTTCCCTTGGTCTGCACTCGCGCAATCTGAACCCTGCTGCAGGATCTCGAGCCGCCAATCTCCAATCTCAATCTCAATCTGCTGTGTCTGTGTTTTCTGAAACATTTGTCCTCGCTATTGAACAACAAAATAGACAGTAAACCACAACCCGCCCACGGCGCCGTTACTTTCCAATTTATCCCATTACTGCGTGCGGAGTACTATCGGCAATGAGAAATATTGCCACCAATATAATACAGAGAACATGAAAATGAAATCTCACTGCGCCGTTGCTGGGAATTGTGGTTCGGCTGCCCTTCAGGAACAAAAATAATCGTGTTGCAAATAAAGGTGGAAAGATAATTTTTGCCAGGATTTCTACTTGAGTATCTTTCATTTCCATCATGGAAACGTGATAATCTGTGGTCATTGTTTGGCAACGGTAATCAATGCAGGGCACCAGTGATCATTCGAGATTAAGGCCCTGAAGGCCGTCGATGTCATTAGCTGGGGGAGCATGGTAATCTCATAAATGTTTCTTGGGACGCGTGTATCACAATTTTCTTCGTCAGTAATGTCTCACGTTATATGGACGAGAAGCTTGACTGTCCAATCGCAATAACACTGCAGACAGACTAAAAGATGTCTACGTCATTACCATAATCCTGTGAGGTTCACTGGCAATTTCAGCCAGCTGGAAAACTCAGGCGTTACACCTCTCAGCAGACTACTGATAATAAAGTGAACATTTAAGAATCAATTCTGGTGTGAAGATAGGGTGGAAGTTTGTTTCGTCTAATCCCGCTGAATGTGACCGTGCGTTGCCATGCAAAACAAACTGTAGGGTTACGGCGGCAGCATTTGCTGAGAAACAACATCATTACATTCATTTTGTTTCGGTATGATAAAAGCCTGTAAACTTACAGACTTGTATTCGCAAGTTGCTTGAACATTTCTGATCACCACGCTTCTAAAAAATAATTCTTATTTGAGGGAATGTAAGCCCGTGCTTCTCTTTCTGTCTTCAATATATTGGTAATTTTGGACAAAGAAGAAATAACGCCTATGTAAATCATATGGCTGGAGTGCAGTGTCCCTGACATCCACAAACATAACGTGTCTAAATCCGGTGATCATGATGAACATTACCTCCAGCCTCAGGGTCACCCTTGATACATTACAATTTGCCTACCGTTTTCGGACAATTCATCGGACGCCATCTCCATGGCGCTACGGTTGTCATCTCTAGAGCACCTGGAGAAGAAGGTCTACTATTTATGGTCCATGGATCCACAATCGATATCATAATCCCAACCAAACCCATCTTCAAATTCCTGCAACTTGCAGTCATCACGCCCTCTGCCACTGACTCCCTCACCCATACACACAATCAGAAAGGGTAGGCGACAAATCATCATCCGCGATCATTTTCAAAATCGACGCACAGCAAAGCCGCGCCTCTTACTATCTCCCCATACATTTACGGCTGTGTGGCCCGATCTTGCTCCAACTCCATTTACAGGAGTGTAGATAATTACACCATGGTCGGCCGGATCTCACAAGGAGACTGAGAACTTCCTAACATGATGTCAAAACAACAGCCTCTTCCCTCATGTCAGAAAGACGAAAGAGCTAGGTATTGGATTTATGGAGAGAGGTGGAGTACATGAACCAGTCTGCATCAATGGCGCTGAGTTAGAAACTAGGTGGACAGACAGGTGTGTTGAAAGAGAGCACTGGAATGAGAATTACAATAAATTGGAAAAGTCGTCCTTCGGTCCAATATCTCACAAGGTATCACCTAAAAAAACATAATTCAATCCGCTGCAGAAAGACTAAAAGAATGAAGATTTGTTAAAGATGGTATAAAATTAACGATTGACTTGAGTGCGAGTGCATTGGATCACAGTAATTATAAACAGCTATGTTTTTGTTATGCTTTGTGCAATATTTCTGTCACATATTCAGACTCTTTCACAATCTCGGTAAACTTGATTGTTCATATAATCATAGATATCCCCTCAGATTTTAATTGCACATGATACTTGCAAAACTGAAGAGAATGTGCACATTGAACTTATTGGGGCAGCTAATGAAGAGATTTCAAAATAAACCGCAATAAAGCGTCTACAAAAACTTTTAAACCGATGTTTCATGTATTGACGATTTCAACTGATGAAATATGTGTCGAAAGGTTAACATTTTAACAGTGATGACGGGCATGAAACAAACAACCTAATTAACGTGATCGCGATTGAATAGTACCAATCACCTTGCATGTTGATTCCTCCCTCGATGTTTCTGTAAAGTATAAGTAAGAGGTCAATTTGACATCGGGAGTTCCGTGTGCCCATTGAACTGACGAGAAAGGAATGTTCCAACTACATATGGAAAAGCCGGCACTCCTGAAGACCGAGAGTATTTATTATCCTATCCTTGCAATCATTGGAGTCCCAGGTAGGTGAGCCATGCAACGGGTTTACAGATATACGTTGAAATGCTAACAGACGATATGAAACATCATAGCAAATATATCTGAAAAGATTAGTTTTCTATGAAATTATTAATACAAACAGCGTACTGTAAAAATAATGCTTCTCGCTACCTGATCCGAAGTATCGTGCTTAGCTCACTAATGTACTGGAGCTAACAATCATGTGAAAAAATGATTGAATTTCTCTGTCCGTAAAATTATTTTTATAAGTAATAGAATATTTTATATATTTAATATCAGTTAAGTCCATTGGACACAATAAGCCCTCCTTCCGCTCCTCATACACAGTCTACCTAACACTGTCCTCTTGCACGCTTCTAAAAGAGGTCTGCATATAAATGCAGTGGTTCAAGCCTTTTCTATTTTCATTCCTTGCAGTTGATTTTGCTTAGCTTCATTATACGACGAACAAGTAACCGTACGGCGGCTTGCTGCTGAGCATTATTGATCGTAGCTGATTTTAACTTTAGACTTCACGGTCGAAATACAACAAAAAAAATTGTCGAATGCTCTTCTCTGTATTCTGGAGCACTCCCCATTGAATGTCAATCATGCAAGATAGTCCTTGCGCATGCGATGATCGCAGATGCCTCCATCCGCCTGATAACATATCGCGAAATAAAACATGCAAGTAGAGGGATCTGCCGGTGAGTATCCATAAAACTGACGTCTTTTTATTTCCACTGTGAATCCTCAACTAAATTAGTTCATGGATAATTGAGGCTGAGCACCATCGTTTATTTTGAAGCTTTGTAACATTTACAGAATGCAGAAACATTATTTTGAAGCTTTGTAACTTTTAATTACAATTTGCACAAACTAAAACTCTCCTGATTTGACCTACCAGTTTGAATAGCCGTGATTTGCCCTTCAGAGTAATGTGTAAATTCAATCTATTGATGAATATATTACTTGTGCCTAATACTGAAATAAAAGATGATAATTTGTTATAAATAACACAGAACACCTGAAAGAAGACATCACAATACAGTAATGCACAGCGAAGAAAGCAAATTCGCCGTTGCATTTCAGGGAGGTTTAACTTTTACATTCAGTAGACATTCAAGAAGAAAGGTAACACCTGTTGTTTTTAGATTTTTCTGTCAGATTTAATCGCTACCATTTTTGTTTTTGTCGCCGAGATGGGATTAAAGTATTGACAATTCATCTGCAGACTGTGAAGGGTTGTGTAGCGGAGATTGTGGCATGCTCCAGGTTTAGTAGTTTGGGTCGATGTGTTGCATGGTAGTGCTTTCACGAAATTTTACATGCATCCGGAAATCCAGAGGCACTAGGCATAATCATTTCCAAGGGCAATCTCACTCTTTACTCATGGTGTTGTTTAATAGTGTAGATATGGTTATTGGACATTATTGAGCTGAGAGGGCGTTTAAGTTCGAATTCAATCCATCAGACCAACAGCAACCACAGCTCGAGACATTTCATCGTGTTGCTTCTTTATATGTTTACATATTTGCATGTTTTCGAGATTACCAAAAGTGAACGCAAACCTCTCCTAGTGCACGTATTGTCACAAGTCCACCAGAGTTGTTCCGGGGATGGGCGCGCAGGGTAAGGCTGGGCCTTACATTTATGTTTCCGAGTGGATTCGCCTTGCAAGATAGAGGATGATGCCACGTATTCAGGGCTTTGCAAACTGCAAATCTTTAGCGGGATGATGCTAACCTGCCAGTCAGTGCAATGAGTCGGGATGTAAATGCGTTGAAGGCCGATCTGTGAACCTATTGGCAAGATGTGCCTCTGCGGTTCAGATATGCTGCCCGGTTTTTCTTGGCTCAAGAAGCAACTGTCTACCATCTGTGATTGACTGAATTTCAAAGCATCAGGACACCACCGAGAGGAGCTGGCGGACTGATGACGGCCCTTCTGTCGTTCATTTCTGTATTGACAGAACACGCGTGTTTACAATTGGAGCAAAGAATAGAGTGTATGAGCACAATTTGTATCCTCCACCAATTTAATGCCATACAGCCAGATAACAAAATGTAGCGTGACAAAATTATCTGAATATGGTCCTAGTCAATGTGGCGACAGTAATTAAAGCAGGTGATTGCCCTTCCATTTCTCAATATGTTTGAATTATTTGGCACAAGCCTAAGATGTTTAAACTAAATCATTTGTTTTAATGCTGATGTGTTTCATTATTTAGTGTGTTAAATCTATTCCAATATTTTCTTGCTTGCCTTGAGCCTTTGGAGGTATTTCACACAAAAACTGTCGATATCTGTTGAGTATCAAAGGTTGTTCGGCTTTTCCAAAGTCACGACCTCAGTCCGTGCTACATGTGCCGAATTAATGTATGAATTAATTCCGTGGCGGATATCACACGTAAGCCTGCTTGGTCCGCCATATCGGAACTAAAACGTGCGTACGTCGAGTCTAAGGGGAGAGAAATGGACAGCAGGCGACTATGAAAATTTTAAAGATTATCCTCTGCTAATTTATTACATTTGAGGAAAGGAATGAGAAATACCAGAAGTGTGTATGCTTCGGAGGGGAACAATTTACATACAGCTGCGAGCTCTAAACGTCACATTTACACATAAGATGCGAAAATTACACGTATGTGGTTATCAGTGGGGAGGCGCGTGTGCGACGGTATCCACGAGAGAAATTAAAGTAACATGAGTGCCAAACACGTGAAAATTAAAATCTGAAATGAATAAGCATCCTTGGTCGTCGGGTACCCACCTGCAAATGACCTCTGGACTTCAGGACAGGCAGGCTCCTGCCACGTAGAACTGGTTATAACATCTCCACAAGGCTGGTTCACAACACTGCTACTGCTCGGGGCTGTGTGCTCAGTTCATGCTCTACTCCGTATACATCCATGCGTGTTTGACCACGTACGACGTTAACTCGGTCTTTATGTTAGCCGATGATACTGACGGGAACTTCGACAAGAATGATGAGACGAAATAGAGGTAGGAAATCCGGAACAAAGTGTCAATAATTCAGGACACCTATCTGGCCGTTAACATTTATGCGACACAGTTGCGTTTGAACCAAAAGAAGCGAAGAGGACAGAACATCGCCCCATCTCATCTCTAGATGTGGTCAACATGTCATGTTCTGTGGCATTAATATCACCAGAACCATAGCTGGTTTCTTCGTGGAGATGCGGTAAGAAGAAAACGCATCAGCATATATTCGGCATGTCCACGAGTATTCTCTGCAAACCAGGCAGATGCGCTGAACACAATATTTCCACGAATTCGTTCTCAAGCAGGTAGGCAAAGTCACAGTCTTTAAATGCCTGATCATGCAGTGGGTGGTGAAACACTGAAAATCTGCCACAGAGTTGCCGTTTTCTTCAGTCCAACGGGCATGCTAGATGGCTGCTGCCCAGACCATTCCGTTATCCCTCTTTTGCCTTCTGTAACGTCTATATTTAATGAAGGATTCTTCTCCACTGCTATCAATCTCCACACCACTTTCAGGGAGGCAGCGCCATATGTACTTGCTCTTAACTCTCCATTATTCTGTTGTCTCGTTATTGTTACTTAGTGTTTACTTTTGCAATTCATCAAGCTGAATTACTATTTTTGTATCATTGTGACGTTTTAAATTCGGTCGGTGGTACATTTTTATTGCTTTTACCCTTACCGTACGCTATTATCTGTATGAGCTACATGATTTCACTGCATCCAGTTTCTTTGACAACAACGTAATGTGAACCGGTGGTATTTCAAGAATACCTCATAGCCGTTCAAAGCCGATCATATCCGCTTCGGATAAAGCCGTGATATTTTGGTCGCCTGTTGATATTCACTGAACTGACAAACCGCTTCGATAATATGTCGCACATAATATCCACGCAATCCTTTGAAAACCGCACCATGTTTTAAAAAAGAACTTTATATTTTGCAAGGAGCAGTAAACATGAGGGGGTTTCAGTTTAAAGTATTTTCACCATTAGAATGTTAGCTCGATGACCAAATCTTTTTATATTAAGTGAGCATCAGATCTGCTCCAACTGTAAACCTGGGTGATATAGTTTGGTATTCCAGTCGTAAAGGCAAGAAAGATACGTACACGCATGACAAATTGAGGCAAATGAATATATATTTCGCGGGTTATTTCGTAATGCAATTTTCTTCTTTTGTTTGCAGCAAATTTGATGGCAATCCTTATCCTGTCGTCTGGAAAGTGCGGCCTCACTAGATGTGTCATCCAGTATTTGAAATCAATGGCGGTAGCCGATCTGCTGGTACTGGTTTTCAGTGTAATTCTGGCTGAGATTAAAGAGGAATATTTTCCACATTCATTCCTCAATTACACCCCCATTTGCAGGCTTGTTATTGCACTGATTTATATTTCACTCGATTGTTCCGTCTGGCTGACTGTCACTTTCACATTCGATCGATTTGTTGCTATATGTTGCCATTCGTTACGTACAAAATATTGTACCTTGAAGACTGCATTGAAGGTAATAACAGCGGTGTTTATGTTCAGCGTTTTACAAAATATTCCAGTCTACTTTGTATTTGAACCGCGGGAAGTAATTAATGAGGTGCCATGGTCCTGTAATGTAAAATCAAGTTTCTACACATCACCCACGTGGATCGCGTATTTATGGTTTAAAACACTCTTAACTCCATTTGCGCCATTTGCGTTGATCTTTCTGCTCAATTCCTTGACCATAAAGCATATTATCATGGCCAACAGAGTCAGGAGCAAACTCCGAGGGAGTAATAGAGAGGCGTGTCAGACTGACCAAGAGACTGAGAACAGAAGGAAATCGATCATTTTACTCGTTGCAATATCTGGAAACTTTATTTTCTTATGGATGGTAAACCTCGTGTGCTTCATCTGTGTACAGGTGACAGATAATCAATTTTTGACAACAGATTACGACGACCCTTTCACCATTGCGGAACATAGTGGCTTTATGCTAAGGTATTTGAGTACTTGCACAAACACTTTCATTTATGCTGTTTCTCAGAGACACTTCAGAGAGGAACTGAAACATGTAATTTCACGTCCCTTTCTTGTCATTGCTAATATATTCAAACGTTGGAAATAGGTTTAACACAAAGGGAATTTCATCCAAAAATGTTGATAAGTGATAATTTGAGAGCACCCATACATTACTGTAACATGTAATAACTATCGTCGTGGTATCCTTTTCCACAATTTATTGGGATCTACCCCCCCCCCCTATTTTTGTACCCATGAAACAATAATAAACCAAAGTGATATTTTTGAAATATAGTGTAGGTAATTGAAATAGTATATTTGTTTCAATTTACTGATCCCATTTATGGCCACAACTTAGTTTGAAGTCCATTGTCTATCATCAGAACCAGAAAATCGTTCAAATCAGTATAATATGGTTTGTTACAAATCGGGCGGAATTAAAGATAGACGGATTTTTTGTTTAAAGATCTGTGGGGTCTGACGGGCTCCAAGGTTGGCTGAAAATATAAATGATGTTCCTTCCCACTGGGCTATTGTGAGCTTTTAAAAACTATTTAATCTAGCCTTAAACACAGTTCTTCTTGTTTTTGACTTTCAATTCTGCATGTGCCTCTTACAATTTCATTTTATTGTGTCAGGTTTTCCCGGTTCTCCCATTTCACGGCACAATAATAATAATAATAATAATAATAATAATAATAATAATAATAATAATAATAATAATAATAATAATAATAATAATAATAATAATAATAATAATAATAATAATAATAATAATAATAATAATAATAATAATAATAATAATAATAATAATAATAATAATAATAATAATAATAATAATAATAATAATAATAATAATAATAATAATAATAATAATAATAATAATAATAATAATAATAATAATAATAATAATAATAATAATAATAATAATAATAATAATAATAATAATAATAATAATAATAATAATAATAATAATAATAAACATTTATTTTATATAGCGCTTTTCAAAATACTCAAAGACGCTTTACAAAACAGTCAGGACATAAAAACAAACAAACGAACAAAAGATTTGTCCTGACGGAGATGCGGCGAACAAACAGCGCCAGCGTCCTCTCACGTCAGGGTCCGGCAGTAAACAATAAAGAACATAAGACACACAATTACAATTTAACACAAACAACCATCACAGTGATTGCTCCAGTCACACCCTCGCTGTGATGGAAGGCAAAGAAAAGTCTTATCTCCTCCTCATTCTTCTCCCGTGGTCAGGCAGTCAAACTGCTGCCACGAGGCGATCGAGGCTCCCGACTTTTGAAGCCCCCACCGGGCGATTGAAAGACCCAGGCCGAGCCGAGCAGGCCGATGAAGGTCCTAAGCCCCCACCGGGCGATGGAAAGTGCCGCGGCCCGAGCCACCCAGGGCGATGAAGGGCCTGCAAGCGGGTCGATCGAACCTCGCGCTTCGGGGCGGTCGAAGCTGCTACGGCTGAAGCTCCCGAAAGCCGGTCGCCAGCCAGGGACCTGCGATCTCCCGATGTTGCGGTCTGCAGGGCCCGCGGCCGAAGCCTCCGAGATGGTAAGTCCAGACCCTGCGACCGGAGTCTTCAAGGTCGAACCCAGCTGGAGGCCGCCGACTCCACAGTGTTAGGCCGTAGCGCAAAACGGAGATACGACACGTTAAAGGTCGCATCTCCGTTGAGGAGGAGATTAGAAAAAAAGGTTTCCCCCACCCCCCCCCCCCCCACCACCCCCACATATACAGAGCTAAAAATTAATCAAAACATACATTTAAACGATAAGAATAGACTAAAACTAAAAGACAGAGAGACTGCCGGTGAGCCGCAGCTGCAGAACGCAGCCACGCCCCCTCACTGGGGCATAAAAACAAACAAATGAACAAAATACATTTTGCCTTCTTTACCCCATAAGTATTTGATTTCGCAAAATTCATTACTTCGCATATCTTGGCAAGTGCCAAAGATCCGTCAAGGTTTCTATCTGTTCGATATTCAGCTGCAGCCTCAGCTAATTTTCCACGCGGTCCACAACATTCATATTGTTCCTGTCTTCCTCAAACTTACTAATGATATATCCAACATTCGCACCGAATTAGTAATTGATATGAAAAAAAATCAAAGATCCAACAATCCAACAATGTTTGCGTATTTTCTAATGAGATAATAAACCTTCCACCAACACCACGGGGCCCTTATCACCAAAATGGCAAAATTGTATTGACCTTCCTGTGAATTAAATAGAGCACCGCTCTAAATTGTGGGATCCTGTTAAATGTCTTAGTAATATCCATTTAGGCATTGTTTACTGCCTTCATCCATATTATTATCCATATTATCAAATCACATTTGTGAAGAGTTCTCTCGCACAATTACGTGCTGACTATTCCTGATGAAAAATTGTTTCAGATTTAACTTTTCTTGGACCATAAGACTTTCAAACATTCGAATAGAATTAGGTTACTCGACCGGTTGACTGCCAGTTTCTGTTTTTTCCTCTCAACCGCATCCTCCTTCATTCTCTCGGTAACTTTCGACGTTCTTACTGATCAAAGACATATGGATCGGTTTATAAAGTACCCTATGTCCTGACCTCTACATCCATTTGTGGCAAGGACTTTCACATATGCACAGGGACTTCCAAGTGCACTCCATACCGTGATATGATCCATAACAGGTAAAAAAAACTTATGTTCCCAAGCTACAACACCATTAAAGGTTTGCATTGTTGCCGGATAGGAAAGCTAAAATGACTGTGGTGGAATGAAATAAAAAAGTGGAAGCAACAACCTTTACTATTTCTCCACCCGAACATTGCCTGTTGCTCGTCCCACAAATATTGTTTCTCCAGCATTTACTGTTTTCAGTTCAGATCGGCACATTTGTTACTTGATATTCAACCTACTATCTGACTGAAGGTGGCAATTGTATAGTTTAACTAACTGCGACTCTCAAACTAGTATCAATTAAAGAATAAGTTGTGTAAAAGTATCTGATGAATAGATTGTGTGAAAGGATCATAATGATTAAAGGAACGCGATTAAATTGCCGTCAGTGCCTATTATTGTGGGCTATTTTTTTTCACTGCGAGTTTTATGCTACTGCCTCTTATGATTGTACTATTGACCGGAATGTGTCTGGCTGTCATTATATTAGAAGGAGCAAACATAAAAAATATTTGGTAAAGTGTGTTCAAATGACGCATTGTCGTATATGCTATCCTATGTTTCTTGTCCGTGAACACCTGATTCATTTAGAGGATGCGTTCGCTCCAATGTACAATGATCTATTGCTTTACATTGCAACAACTGGCAAGATCCGTTCCATGTGATTATGACGGCAGTTATTTAATCTCACAAAAGTTTATAAATATCGACATGAATAAAGCTTTATCGAAAGGTTGGCTGATCAGACTAGAAAAATAATCTATGTGGCAGTCATGCATACAATTCGCTTCATGTATTATCGTCAATAATATCACTATTACACTGGGGTGATGCAAGAAGCTATCAGGTTATATTGAATAGACGGCATCTGAATATTTTAATAGAAATGCCATATGCGTTCCTTGCAGACCATAATTGTTATCTCGTATAAAGGTATTAAAAATCGAAATTATTGTTCAAAATTGAAGATATTTCCAAGAGAAATATCATTGCGATAATGTTAGCATCCGTTCTGAAATCTGCAACATAATATTTGCAGCAAGGAAAAAGGAAACGTTGTGTTCATGATGGATGACCTCTTTCTTTCGTAAACGTAGTCTTTCCACTGCTGTCATGCGTGGATCCTCACCCACATCTCATCTGCGTCTTGCAATTCTGCTCTCTCTTCCCTTGCCTCCGCACGGAACTAAAAAATAGTTCCCCCGGTCCTTCGCCTTCACACCACCAGCCTCCCAATTCAACACATTATTCTCCATTCCCCGCCCCCCCCCCCAACACACACACTTTCCCATCCCAAATGTCTCTTGCCATTAGTAAAGACCGCTCTCTCTGCAACTCCTTGGTTCATTCATCACGGCGCACCCAAACCACCCTCTCCACAGATACTTTCCCCTGCAGCACAGGAGATGTAACACCTGTCAGTATACCTCAGGCCTTACATCCGTCCAAGGATACCAGTAGTCCTATGTGAGAGATATGTTCACGTGCACCTCCACTAACGTCACCTGCTGCTTTTTGTGCTCCCGCTATGGACTCCCATACTTCGGCGAGACTAAAGGTTGATGAGGCGACCATTTCACCGAATACTTGCTCTCGGTCAGTGAGGTCGTCCACCATATTCCAGTAACTAAACAATTTAACTCGTTTTTTTCCATTGCCACACGCATTCGTGTACTTGGCCTCCTCCATTGTCAGAGTAGGGCCATACGTAAACTGATGGAACACCATCTCATAATCCGCTTGAGTATTGTACAGATTAACGGTGTTAACACGGAACCGTTTAATAATTAGTAACTAACCGGAACAACGACTCCCCCTTTCTACCTCCACCCTCCAACCCCTCTTCAATGTGCCCCAACTGCATTCGAAGGAATGTCTCCCTTCCCTCGCTCCACGTCAAACCATCTGCCAATCACCCCCTTTACCTATCCAACTGCCATGCCAGACTTTGTCCCACCCTCACCTCTCTACCAGCTTTCTACCCAGGCACAAGCACAATCTGTGTGAACAATTCCCTGACCTGAAGAGTTAACGAACCAAGTTCTCCATAAATACTGTACGACGCCGTAAATTACAACAGCAATTTGGATCTACAACATCTGCAGTTTCTTGCATCTTCATATGTGTGAATATATTGGACTAGTAGTTAACTCGTGCTAAACGGAATCCCGATATAGCACCACCTTCCCTGATAATTTTGACCGTACACGCCAATTCATCTTCCGTTTTATGCATCCCCATCTCACACCAATTTCCACCTTGAACGTACTTCTCATCTTTCTATCTATTCTTTCAGTTCATCACGCTCTGTCACATTTGATCTGATGATGGTCCTTCGCATAATATTGTTCACGGTATGACGATTCCCACCGCTTCCACGTCAACCATCTATCACCCTGGCACACTTAGACAAAGTTGTCCCACTTGGTCCATCCAGGTGCTACAAACAAGAGACAACTAACCTACCAACTCGAACGTCGTTGTGATGTAAGAAGAAGTCGGAGCATCCAGGGGAAACCCACGCAGTGACATGAAGACTGAGCAAATTCCAGACAGACATCATCGAGATGAATGTCAAACTTGGGTCAAGAGCGCGATAAGCCAGCAATTCTCTTCCGCCCATTACTCAGCCCACCCACTGTAGCTCTGCCGTCCCCCTCCCCCTTGGCGTGAATGTCCAAACGTAATCGTACGCACTTAACACTTCACGTTAAATAATTATGTCAGCATCAATGCGATACCGCCACAGAGCATTCGGAACGAACCATTCACACTACAAATCACCGATTCACTCTTTCATCACCAATCAGTTTGCTTCCAAGGAAAAGTTGGTATGAAATCGTATGATCCGCCACGGCTGTTCTTTTACCTCTCCTCTTTCCAACATTTAAGTACTAACAAACCCCTTGCCTGCAAAACCATGACTAACTTGTACTTTTTTGGTAAATTCGGGTTACCAACTTCGGCGCCAACGGTGTTGTCTGACCTGCACTGGAAATATCAAAGATAGATTCAGTAGTCCCTTTTCAGAACTCAAGGGGAAGATGAAACTCGGATTCCATTGACCTTCATCTCTCTACCCTGAACCCAGTCAGTGCTCTGTTCATTTGGCCGCAGGCATTGTTCCTGATGTCATTTTTGCAACAACAAAAACACGCTTTGTTCCTGGCAAAATATAATGTTTTCATTGACCTCAACGAAATATTCCACAGTCATATTGGAGCAAACCGGGCGAGGTAATTAGCAGCTCCCAATTCACTCTCAATATGCTTACCCGCACGACATGTTTTGCCTGGCTTTCCAAAGATGTCAGGAGCTCCCTTTCAATTTGAACGTTCTGCGGGCATATTCTTGTGGCTCTTGCAATACGTCATTAATTGCCATTGCTCGTAACATTTTCCATATTCCTCTCCATCAGCCTCTATCTCCAATCAGATGAACCATGACTCGCAAGCCTGGAGCTCCGTTATCATCTCATACCAACACCTCTTTGGTGACCCTCGGATTATTCTTGATCGAACTTTGCTGGCTTTAAGAAGGGTCTCGACCCGAAACGTCACCCATTCCTTCTCTCCCGAGATGCTGCCTGACCTGCTGAGTTACTCCAGCTTTTTGTGAATAAATCGATTTGTACCAGCATCTGCAGTTATTTTCTTATATATTTGCTGGCTTTACCTTGCACCAAACGTTATTCCCCTATCATGCATCAATACATTGTAAATTGATCTATTGTAATCATGTATTGTTTTTCAGCTGACTGGTTAGCACGCAACAAAACATTTTCACTGTACCTCGGTACACGTGTCAATAAACTAAAACGTGAGTCTTTCCTGCTCCTCATTTTATCATAATCTTTCCACGCTGAATAGATTCGCGTTTCGGGCTACTATGGACCATCAAATATGCATGTGTTACAATGAGCTTTCTGTGATGCATTGTCCTCGGATATTGCATGACATGAGAGTATTCTCAGCAGTTTCCGTTTTCACTCAAGAACCGATGTTCCCACTGATAAATGGAAGAACCCTCCCCCCTTCCCAATCTCGCTCTCCCACTCACACACACACACACTCGCGCACACATGTTAAGTTGGTGTGAAAAATACTTTCTGTTAACATAACCACACATTTACTGAAATATTTATTTCAAGTAAAACAAATCGCGATATAGTGCCTGTGATTTGGATATGCTTTTTCAGGATAAGAATATGTATGGCATTGATGTAAACAGGAACAACGCTAATATATTACGCATTGTAAATTTAGGTCTGTGCATCGCTAATTAAAATTCCAGTTGAATGTGCATATGTCCCCTGGGTTTATCAAGCTTGAGTTTATCGTTTACTTCAATAATTTCGAAAGAAAGACAAGAGGCCGTTTAATAATTTTCTTCATTTCATCTCTGAAGTTTCGTTGGGACGCAGCATAAATGAAGGTGTTTGTACAAGTGCTTAAAACTCTTAACTGGGATCCAGTTTCTTCTGCAACGGCGAATGGGTCTCTGTAATCATATTTCATTAGTCGATTATCGGTAAAATGTAGAGCAACAAAGCAAACAAAATTTACCGTCCACAATAGAAGGAAACTGCCAGATATCGCGAGTAGTAAAATGATCGATTTCTTTCGGTTCTCAATTTCCTGATCCATATGGCACTTCTGACTTTCATTTTCCCGTAGTTTGCTTCTGATTCTGTTAGCCCGTATAATATGACTTATAGTTAAGGCGTTGAACAAGAAAATCAACACAAATGGTAGAAATGGTGTTAAGATGGTCTCTAACCACAAGAATGCAGCCCAGATAGGTAAAGTATAGAAGCTTGATTTTACAGTGCAGAACCAGGGCACATTGTCAATTACTTCACGTGGTTCAAGTAAGAAGAAGACTGGCATATTTTCAACAATGCATAATAAACAAACAATCGTTATAACCGTTGTTGAATTTTTTTTAGTGCAATACTTAGTTTTTAACGACTGACAACAAATAGCAACAAATCGATCAAAGGTAAAGGCCACAGTCAACCATACGGAACAATCAATAGCAATATAAATTAGGGTCACATTGAGACGGCAGATCGGTGTGTAATGTAGGACTGAACGTCGAAAAAACGCATTATTAATCACAAAAAGAATTGGACCAAATATCAGATGCATAAGGTTCGCTGCCGCCATCCATACTAGATATCGGGTGATGCATATGGAGAGACCACACTTTCCAGTGGACAGGATGGAGATTGTCAATATATTACCTGCAAAGAATAAAGGGAATTGCATTAAAACGTACCTTGTGTCGCGACCAATCGAATTTATATTGTCTTTCTTCCACATGTTGAATTCTTTCCATTGCTCATTTATCCTCATTCTCGTTAAATCCATGGAATGAATAATGACCAGGAGACGATTTTCTAACTCAAGCCTATTTCCTCGAATTTATGCATGAAATGGGGCTATTGCGGAAAGCATCGCAATTTGGGATTGTTTTTTTTCTTTGATATTTCCTCTGGAACAATCATTGCGTTTTCCATCTGCAGAAAATTAACTGTGCTGGCGTGAATCGACTGTGAGAATGATGAGAATGATAGGTAAAGTAGCCGATGTCCATTAAGTATTTCTATCACAGGTCATGTTGTGTGTTTATTTGCAGATTAATTTCTAACTTTAAAGCTGCGTGTTTTAGAAAATCTTATACAATCGTTAATATTTATTAGCAGTTTCTTTGGAAATCAATCGTCATGTTTAAAATATCCTCGGTATGTTCTCACATTCTCACATTACTATAATATAGTAACATAACCCGAACAAGCGCTGCACAACAAATAGTTATATCGGCCTTTGAAATATTCTGCAAGTATAATCGAGAAATGAGTGTTAGAAATGTGTTGTGTTAACGTAAGGTAACATAAAGTATCTCAACCTTGGGGACCGCCGTCCCAGAAACCATTAATTAACGGATGCCGCTTTTGGGAAAAAAACACATTTCCACACGGAGAAGTGTATTTGAATATCAGATCACACATTTTAACAGATCGTGATAAAATCAAAATTGACATTTTGACATGATTGTTCGTTTGTTGCATTTTTCTATTCCGCATTCTATTTCCGAATAAATCAATAACCTTTTGGATTTCTGGCAGCAATAGTTCAAGAGATGTGTCAAACAGTAATATCATATTATATTTTATATCTATGTTTCGTCAAACTGAAAATACAAGTTAGTGTCAAACGGGTAGCTTCCACGTTCAGGACAATTAAGTATATTCGTTCGCAATTGAAACAACATGCTTGGCGGATTTTGCCCTACCTCCACAACAGGTCCCCGCCAATGCCCTCGCCCTGGCCGTGAACTTATGCGTGGAACACATGGATAAGAAGTACACCTACGCCAGACACATATTGACCGACTAGAGCTGTGCTTTCAATACAATTACCCCAACAAACCTATCTCCAAACTCCTGGAACCTGGAGTCATCACTCCACACTACAACTGCATCCTCGAATTCCTAACCACAGATTACAATTAGAGAGAATAAGTGACAAATCGTCCTTTATGGTATTTCTCAATATTGCTCATGACTGTGGAGCATAATACTAATCCATATCACTCTACATATTTGCATATGATACTACAGTAGTGGGTCCGATATCGAATAGTGACCAGGCGGAATACAGAATGGAGTTTGAGAATCTTGTAATTTGATGCCAAGACAGCAACATCTTCCTCAATGTCAGGAAGACAAATTCGATGGTGATTGACTTTAGGAA
The DNA here is from genome assembly GCF_053455715.1 of Rhinoraja longicauda. NCBI lineage: Eukaryota > Metazoa > Chordata > Chondrichthyes > Rajiformes > Arhynchobatidae > Rhinoraja > Rhinoraja longicauda. The sequence continues at coordinate 32,530,105 of NC_135971.1, forward strand.
GAAGGGCGGTAGACACACCCCAGTCCACATTGATGATACCGACACACAGGTGGTCGAAAGCTTCCAGTTCCAAGGTATAAATACCACCGGTGATTTGCTCTCCTGCATCGAAGCAATGGCTTGGAAAGCACATTAATGGCACTACCTCCTCAGAATGAGCAATTTCAGTTTGGCTCCAACAACCCTCAACAACGACTACACATACGCCGTGGAAAGCAACTTATCGGGATGCAACACAGCTTGGTTTCGGAACAGCTCAATTCACAATGCAAAAAATTGCAGAGGGTTGCGGACGTAGCCCAGACCATCTCCACAATCAACCAGCCTTCCATCGACTCCATGTGCACTTCACACAGCCTCAGCAAGAAAGCCGACAGAATGAATAACCAATCTCTTCCGAGCACTCTCTCTTTCTTTCTCTGCAATCTAGCAGAAGATAGATAAGTTTGAAAACGCATATGTCCAGATTCAGTAACAATTTATTTCCAGCTGTTATCAGACAACAGAGCGATTGTCTCATCGGGTTGACAGCGGTCCTGAACATACACTACCTCACTTCCGACCTTTCAACTTCCCTTCATCTGAGTTTATGTTATATCTTCAACGTTTTTTATTTGCACTGACTGTTAACTGTTATACACCTCATTATTTATCTTCACACTGTGCGCGGCTTGGTTGATTGATGTTTCGCATTGTTCTTGACTGAATAGCACGGAAACAACAGCTTTTCATTGCATCGCGGTACAAGTGACAGCAATAAACTAAACTGAACTTAACTAAGCTAAAGGAATGCATCTCGTTTCTAATTATTTTTCCGGCAACGAACAAGGTGATGTCTACCAATAATCAGAAGGAGTAATTTTCTGGTCGTGGAAAGAAATCATTTCTCTCTGCTGTTTGGACAGGAATGCAACAAACAGTTCGAATCTTCATTTTTCCAGCACTCTGCACGAAGTCAAATCAGCAAATGTGGCTGGATTGCTCAACCAAACGCAAAGCGAACGCGATGCAACATTCGAATCAATTGGACTGCTCCTGAGAAATAGTCAGATTCGGTCATTGATTGCTTGGTTGTATCTGTACCGTATTTATATATCCAAATTAACCCACGCCTCATACGTGGCAGATTCGTTCAATGGCAGTTATCTATTTCGGCATGCCAAGCAGGTTAAGGCGTACATAGAAGAAGTTGACGGAAGTGGCTTACCAGGTACTCCAATTATTACAAGAATAGGATAGTAAATGCGATCTACCAATAATTTTACGGGCAGTCCCATAATCGATGAGATGCGATGTTTCCAGTTAGTTGCAAAGGCTTGCGAATCGCTTACTTTTATGTCTAGTGTCTCATTTATATCTCAGGTAAACCTCGAGGGTATAATGTGCCATGCTAATTATTGGCAATGTTTATGACATTTGTGATACAGTGTGTCATTGATATTTTAGTACGCATGCTCAATAAAAGTAATGTGATTTTAAGAGGTTTTATAATATTATTTATGGTAGAATTGCACTCATTTCGATGTACGTGTGGTTACTTGCCGGGAATGGAGAGAAAAGAGTTCCAATGCGGGCAGATGTGATTTGTAAAAACATTGAGAGCCTCTTCTGGGTTGTTTCATGGTCTACGCTCAAAATGCATTGAGGACATTGGACTTGCTCTCTGAAACTGCAACGCTAGAATGCTGTTAAACTATATTTTGTTGTGTACTGTTTCTCTATTTGCACTTCTATGGTCCTTTGTTGTACGTTAATACTGCTTAATTGTGTCATGTAAGGTTTTTTTAGTGGATGGCACACTGTCAAACATGACATTAACAAACCAAAGCAATTGAATCTTTTTTCCACAGCGGAAAAAATACAGTACAATTGCATAAAGTGTTCCACATGACTTGTGTGGAATAGCGAAACAAAGTCCGTGCAAAATGATTTATAACTATTACGCTTCTGAGCATGTGCATCAAATGGGAGTTCCCCATATTATATCAAAATAAACAAAATATATATTGTTGGACAAGATGCATAAAGGCTGGCATTCTATCAATAAATGTAAGTTGGGCTGAAATAATAGGTCGGACAACGGGTTGGATCAGCGACTAAGCTTGCTTGACTTTTAATACAAAAAAACAGAAACACCTTGATAAAACCAATGTTCTATCCTTCAGTCTCAAATAGAAGTGATGGCTAGCCGAAACGACGCGGATGTAGGCGCCAGCTCGCTCCCTCCCGCGTATTCCTGCCTAACGTTTAATAATTCAAGACATTTTTGAAGAACTGAGAGGAAATGAAAATTAGAGCCCCTGTGAGATTTTTTACAGAAGGAAAGTGGCTCACCCTAATTCAGCGAACACTCCTACACAACCTGGGGTGTCTCCATTTGTTGCAGGGACAGGGCGGAATATTCGGGCAAGGAGAAAGGCCACGGTGCCCGTTTTTATTGCCAATGCTACGTCGTGCATTGTTGTGACGGTCCTCGCTCAATTCCCCATTACCCGGACTACAGAATATTCCGTTCCATTTTATGTACCGAGTGATTTCACTTCGATCATCGTGTCCGCAGTTTACAAACTAGCACAAACCACCGCTAACGTGGCACTGGCCGTATTACACTCGCTGTTCAATTCCTTTCAGACTACAAATACAGAAGTTCTGTTCAATATCACCCCTGACTTTACTCAAACTAACTTATGGAAAGTATACCCTAAATCCCGTTAGAATGGTCACGCTCCACGCAGGAAGTTAAAACTCTTGATCACTGCTACACCACATCATTCGCATTCGACAAGGTTCCGCAGCATTCGAGAAGGGTCTCTAGAATTCAGCAAAGTTCCGCATGGTAGGCTGCTCTGGGAGGTTAGATGGATCCAAGCAACAAGTAGCTGAATGGATAGAAAATTGACTTCATGGGAGGAAGCAGAGCGTGATGGTGGAAGGTTGTTTTTTGGACTGGAGACCTATGACCAATGATGTGCCTGAGGGTTCGGAGCTGGGCCCATTGCTGTTTGACATTGATATCATTCGCTTGGATGAGAACGTACTGGCATGATTAGCAAATCTGCAGATGACACAAAATTGGATGGTTTTGTCGATAGTGATGATGATTATCAAAGATTTCAGCAGTATCTTGATCAGTTGGCCAAGTGAGCTGAGGAACGATTGATGGAATTCAATACAGAGAAATGTGAGGTTGCATTTTGAAACGTGCTGGCTTTCCAGAGCCAGCAAATCCTTCCTCAGGTATGATGCCCAAAATTGCTCACAATACTTCAAATGTGGCCTGACCAGCGCCTTATAGATCCTTGGCATTACATCCCTGTTCTTCTTTTCTAGCCCTCTTTAAATAAATACTAGCATTGCGTTTGCCATTTAGCAGCGATTCGACTTGCAGAATAACCCTTTGGGAATTCTGCAGAAGTACTCCCAAGTCCCTTTGCACCTCCGATGTCTGGATCCTCTCCCCATTTAGAAAATAGTCTACGCCTTTATTCCTACATCCAAAGGCTTGACTCCACACTTTGGAACACAATAGTCCATCTGCCACATCTCTGCCCACTCTCCCAACTTGTCCAAGTCCTTCTTCAGAGTCCCTGCTTTCTCGACACAACCTGCCCCTCCGCCTATTTTCGTAGCATCCGCAAACCTGACCCTAAAGACTTCAATTTCCTCATCCAAATCATTAATATATAATGTAAAGAGTAGAGGCCCCGGCAACGACGTCCTGCGGAACTCCGTCAGTTAATGGCAACCGATCAGAAAAAGTCCCCTTTATTGCCACCATTTGCCTTCTGCCATTCAGCCAACCTATAATCCATGCTCGTATCTGCCATTTGATACCATGGGATCTCATGTTCCTTACTAGCCTCACGTGTGGCACCTTATTAAAGGCTTTCTGAAAATCTAGGTAAGCAACATCCATTGACGCTCCTTTCTCTATCCGACTATTTACTTCTCCAAAGAATTCCAACAGATTCCTCAGGCAGGACCTCCCCTTCACAAAACTGTGATCATTTCGCCCTATTTGATCATGAAATTCGAAGAACTCTAAATTCTAAGAATGCTAAGAATTCAAAGAAAAATGGCGGCACTGTGGAGCAGCGGTAGAGTCGTTGCCTTACAGGGCTTGCAGCGCCAGAGACCCGGGTTCGATCCTGACCAGGGGTGCTGCCTTTACGGAGTTTCCACGTTCTCTCCGTGACCTCGTGGGTTGTCTACGAGATATTCGGGTTCCTCCCACACTCCAAAGACGTACAGGTTAGTAGGTTAATTGGCTTGGGTTTGTATATTTGGTATAAGTGTAAATTGTCCTTTTTGTGTGTTTAAGATAGTGTTAGTGTACGGGGATCGCTGGTCGGTGCGGACTCGGTTGGCCGAAGGGCCTGTTTTCGCGCTTTATCTCTAAACTAAACTAAACTAAACTCCGTAACCTCTTCGTTTGTAATGGACTCTAAAATCTTACCAACCACTGAAGTCTGAGTAACCGGCCTGTAGTTCCCATTCTTCCGTTTTGCTCCCTTCTGGTACAGCGTGGTAACATTGGCAATTTTCCAATCGTCTCTAGAACCGCTCTTTACTCGAGCGATTCTTGAAATATCACTATAAACGGCTCCACAATCTCTAAAGCGGTCTTTTTCATGACCCTAGTGTGCAGTCATTCCGGTCCAGGTGACTTATCCACCTTCAACCCTTTCAGCTTCCCAAGCACCTTCCCCATAGTAATAGCCACTCCACTAACTTCCACTCCCCAACAGATGAGTCTGGTCATCTGTTAAGGCTACTTATGTCAGCTTACCGGTAGAGAATGTCGCACGAGCCACCAATGCAACGTGTCAGTCGACTGGAAGATGTTAAATACCATTTCACCTAACCTCACTAAATACATTCCAGTCGTTCCAGTTTCCTCCAGAATTGCCTTGTCAACTGCATGCCAAGGACGCTAATTTGGGTCTAACTTAAGGAAAACACCAGAGATGATTATTGTCTGCTTATGTCCAGATCCGATGATATTAAGATCGGTGTACACACACTGGACAAGAAGACGAACATCTCCGAACGGATGCCTAAATAAGATGCCCTATTCAACCTATCGGATGCCAGGGGACTAAAGTTCCACCTTGCGCATTTGTCCACCCCTCCCCTCATGTTTGCCCTTACAACGCGACAGAAGTCAATTCTGCTTTTACAAGTGAAAACTCCGCGAAAAAAATTACAAACGTTTGCATAAAATACAAAGAACATATACAGGTATCTATTACAATCGCCGATAGTTAATCCGACTAGTACATTTGACGGAGATAACTAAAACAAGTGGCAGTGCAAAAAAAGCTTTTGGAACTCAAATGGGACTTCTATGTGAACTGTGCTTTCTACTTGCATCACGAAAGTTTGCCAATAGTGTGTAATTGGATATTTGTAATTCCAGGATATGAATAAATTATGGGTGGGAATGGGATGTGTAAACGGAAGAGGAATTGTAGCGACTAGATTTATTTCTCATTCATTTTCCATCGAACGGGGAATCAATAATGATCTTCATTAAACGTGTTCCTTAGTTTATCCTTCTTGAATCGGGACTAAGGTCCCACATAGGAGATTAGTGGGCAAAATTAGAGCACATGGTATTGGGGGTAGGGTACTGACATGGATAGAAAATTGGTTGGCAAACAGGAAACAAAGAGTAGGGATTAACGGGTCCCTTTCAGAATGGCAGGCAGTGACTTGTGGGGTGCTGGAACTGCAGCTATTTACAATATACATTGATGACTTAGATGAAGGGATTAAAAGTAACATTAGCAAATTTGCGGATGAAACAAAGCTCGGTGGCAGTGGGAACTGTGAGGAGGATGCTATGAGGATGCAGGATGATTTGGACAGGTTGTGTGAGTGGGCAGATGCATGGCAGATGCAGTTTCATGTGGATAAATGTGAGGTTATCTACTGCGAAGGTTGCAAGGTGGACACATACGGATTAAAATGTTAGGCGGATCCTCACGCCTACCCGGCCGCCCACTGGTCGGGATCGCGAACCTCGCTTGATTCGACCGTCTCTTCAGACCCAGGTCGTCGAAACTGCCGGGTCAAATAGCTTCCCTGACTTGATACTTCTTGATGCGATTTCTCCCCCAGTTGCATTAAAATCCGTGGTCTTCATAGCGACACCGCTGAATCGTGCGGCCATTTCTCATATACTATCAACACCACGTCCTTTTCTCCCACAGCTGCACGCCGCTTCATACAGCTCCGGGCCCAATACATACATCGCCTCCACGAGCACCTCCCCTAAATGCCCTCCTCGGTGCTTAAATCTGATCCCGAAACCAACCCTATCGGGTTTCCGCCAACCCTTCTGACATCCTCATCTCCAAAGACGAACATTGTACCACCAAGGCCATATCTCAACGTGTTCTGATGTTGTGTTGAACTTCTATCGCCTCAAACAGCCTATTTTTCCTTTAACACCGCTCTCCGCCAGGGGGGATAGGTAATCTAATGACGTCTACCATTGGGTCTCAAGGTTAAGTTGGCTATAATTTCTCCGACCCTGCTTCTTTCAAGGGCGCCATCTGAGATACCTTCTTTTTTCAGTACACCTGTTTTCCCTCTGCTGCCACGCATGGACTCCTCACTTGTCAACTCTCTACTGCAGTTCTGTTCTCGCTCCCCATCCCCAGAGGGAATAAAGTTAGCGTTTCTCTATTCCTTACCCTTTACCTCACCAGCCTCCGCACCAATGATATTATTGTTCGACATTACCGCAACCCTCAAAGTGGTCCGCCCTTCCCCCCACATTCCCGTCCCCACCACTTTCAGCTTTACGCACAGACAATGACCTACACAAATCCTTGATTCCGTCATCCCTTCACGAACAGACTGCCCCGCCGTCTATACGTTCCCCGGTAATCGCAGAAGCTGTAACGCCTATTCCTGCACCGCTCACAGGCCTTCGTGCTGGCAGCCTTCACTGCTCCCTCTGTCCCCTCCCATGTATCCATGCGAGCAAGGGTAGACTAGGTGACTCTTTGTCCGATCACCCGCTCAGTGCCTGCGACGGCCGGCTGGACATCTCGCGTGCTCCCCTATTTAACTTTACCTCCCCTATCCTTGCCAGAGCGAAGCTGCACGCGAACAGGAGGAACAGCACCACATATTTCTCTTGGGTAGCTTACAACCCAAAGGTTTGAACAGTGAGGTCTACAATTTGACGTAAAACCCCCTTTCTGTTGTCACCTTCTCCCCCCGGTACGCAACGATTTCCCCGTTGATGTACCCTCCCAATCACCGTCCTGTTACACTCCCTTTCGTACACGCATGTCCCATCTAGGAGATCCCATTTTACATTTATGTCTCCTCTTTTCCGCTATCCCTTCCATGTAAACATTTCTGCCCGGCTTTCCACTTCACTACTCAACTCCCATTATCTGACACCTTCGTCTCCTTTTCACCTCTATTATTTGTTATTTACACCACTCATCTTCTATCATCCAACGCCCATCAACTATAATATATCGTCTCATTATTGGCCTGGTTTTGTTTTGCACCAAGCCCCTCATTTCTAGCATTGTCTCCATCCAATTTCAATCAACGTGCCGAAGTGTTGTGTCCCGTTTGTGCATTCCATCCATAAATGTTGCTTAGCCGCGGGATTCAAGATTCAAGATTCAAGATTCAAGATATCTTTATTTGTCATCCAAAAAACAAGTTTTTTGGACGAAATTTCGTCACCCACAGTCCAACAATAAGAGCAATAAAATAAGCAAATTACACAACCCCAACCAACACAAAACCCCCCCAAAAAGAAACATCCATCACAGTGAGTCTCCTCCAGTCCCCTCCTCACTGTGATGGAAGGCCAGAATGTCTTTTCTCTTCCCCTGCCGTCTTCTCCTGCGGTCAGGCTGTTTTCGTTGCCATGTTCCAGGCTGCGCCGGACGGTGAAATGTCCGCAACGGGCCGACCCAAGCCCCGCTGCAAGTCGGGGCGGTCGGGGCTCCCGACATTGAAGCCCCCGCCGACCAGAGAAAATTCCGTGGCCTATTTCAGGCCGCGCCGGACGTTGAAATATCCGCGGCGGGCCGACCCAAGCCCCGCGATCCGGGGCGGGCGAACACGCTGCCGCTGCCGGAGCTCCCGATGTCGGCATCCACGCGGCCCGAGCCTAAGGCGAGTCGCAGCCGCTCCCGCAGCCTCCGAGAACGGCCGGCTCCGCTGATGGTGAGTCTGGTCCGCGGGCTCTGCGAACCAGAGCCCTGGAGGCCGCCAGCTCCAGGAGTTTGGCCGATGGTAGGCCGCAGCAGGAACGGAGACCCGACCTAGAAAACAAAGGTCGGGTCTCCGTTCGGAAGGGACAAATATACAATTTTACAGTTCCTCCCTCCCCCCCACACACACACATAGTACACAACCACAAAAACACGACATCACATTTACAATTAAGACAAAATCCCCCAACAAAAACACAAAGACAAACGGACTGCAGGTTGGGCAATTTGAGCAATTTGAGTGTTGCTGAAGATTTCACCACCTGTTTTCTCTTGTGTCTTTAGACAATAGACAATAGACAGTAGACTATAGACAATAGACAATATGTGCAGGAGTAGGCCATTCAGCCCTTCGAGCCAGCATCGCCGTTCAATGAGATCATGGCTGATCATTCATAATCAGTACCCCCTTCCTGCCTTCAGCCTATACCACCTGACTCCGCTATCTTTAAGAGTTCTATCTAGCTCTCTCTTGAAAGCATCCAGAGAATTGGCCTCCACTGCCTTCTGAGGCAGAAAATTCCACAGATTTACAACTCTCTGACTGAAATTTTTTTCCTCATCTCCGTTCTAAATTGCCTACCCCTTATTCTTAAACTGTGGCCCTTGGACTCCGGACTCCCCCATCAATGGGAACATGTTTCCTGCCACTAACGTGTCCAATCCCTTAACAATCCTATATGTTTCAATAAGATCCCCTCTCATCCTTCTAAGTTCCAGCGTATACAAGCCCAGTCGCCCCAGTCTTTCAACATACGACAGCCCAACCATTCCGGGAATTAACTGTGTGGTTGTAGATTTCGTCTCTCTGTCTATAGCACACAACAAAGCGAAGTCACTTATTTTATCCAACCAAACTAAGAAACCTCACATTAGTTTCAGTTATCTGGGCAGCGTTCTTGTGGTTGGAAACCAACTTAGCACCATTTCTGAAACTTGTGTTGATCATACTGTTCACCGCCTTAACAATAATTCACATCTTACGGCCAAATAGAATCAGAAGCAACATCCGGGAAAGGAAAGTGAGGAATGCCAGACGGATCAAGGAATTGATAACTGAAATAAATCAATCATTTTATTATTCGCAGTTTTTGACAATTTCCTTCTGTTATGGATGATCAATTTTGCCTGTTTCATTTCTCTCTGTGTCACCGATCATGAAGTGATGAAATCTGATTACATGGACGCATTCACCATTGCGCAAGAAACTATATTTCGGTTAAAATTTTAAGGATTTGCACAAACACCTCCACTTATGGTACTTCTCAAACCAATTTCAGAGAAGAAATGAAGAAAATAATCAAACGGCCGCTTGTTTTTCTTTGTAGTTTATTTATCGAGCCACATAGAGCTTTGCAACAATCCCCTGCGTCCCCAACATGTGTGATTTGAATTTACTCAGATTAGTTGCATTCGAAATGACCTGATCGATCGGATATGGAATCATAAATGGTGGGAGTTATTCAATACGGAAATAAAACATTCGGCCCGGCTCCTCCACACCGCCCACGGTGACTATCTATAATAGTCCTATTGACCTGCAGCTAGCACATACCAATTCAAGTTGGTTCGATGCACGATCACCCTCAAGTTGGATTTAAACGGTACGGTAGCGCAGCGGTAGAGTTGCTGCTTTACAGCGAATGCAGCGCCGGAGACTCAGTTTCGATTCTGACTACGGGTGCTGCACTGTAAGGAGTTTGTACGTTCTCCCCGTGACCTGCGTGGGTTTTCTCCGAGATCTTCGGTTTCCTCCCACACTCCAAAGACGTACAGGTATGTAGGTTAATTGGCTGGGTAAATGTATAAATTGTCCCTAGTGGGTGTACGATAGTGTTAATGTACGGGGATCGCTGGGCGGCACGGAATTGGAGTGCCGAAAAGGCCTGTTTCCGGCTGTATATATATGATATGATATGATATGATAAACATTGGAAGTGTAACCGCATCTAGACGGTATTACGAAATTGTGTTGTATTCCTCAGTATCTGAATACGTTTTCAACGCATTGTTCGGTTTGACGAAAGAGCATACGAATCATAAACAAGTGCACTTTTCCTCTACGTTTTGTTCAAAGGAACGCGACATGATTATTTGAAGCGCGAAATACAATTACATTTGCTGAGAAATCCATACTAAATTATTCGGGGCACGTTGTATCAAAATAGGCGTTACCACTGGCAGCTGGGAAACCGCTCCCTTCTCAGAGCGATCACGTGGATGAATCGATCCAATCGTACTGCCGCTCGTTAAACCCAAGAGTTATCTCTGATATATAAATAACAGGTAAATGTGAAGGCAGGAGTTCTACATGTCTGGTCCATACCAACGGAAAGGTACATTCTAGTTGATAATGGGATTCGCTTCAAAGTTACTAATAGAAAACATTTACAATCTTATTCTTGTAACAATCGGCGTTCCTGGTAAGCCACATTACATTTGTGTTATGGGTATAATTGTATTTGCGTTTATAAACTCTTTTATACTTTGACATGGATAACTGAAGGCGAAAATAATTAACCATAATTTTGTCCTCAGAGTAGAAGAATGGTCGTTCCAAGACGATGTACATACTCCTTTCTAATGTCAACAAGTGTAATTATCTATCCTATAGTTGGAAGACTGGACAGGTTCCACGGCTCTGAGGACCCTGAGACCGCCGACGGCGTGTCCGTGTGGCTTCGCCGATTCCGAAGCAGCTTGATGGGTGATTGTAAACCGCAGTATAGCTCATAATTCGTTTGTTATAATTCCGCGGACAGCCAAGCCTTACGTCACCTCGTGAACGCAAAATTTTCAAAGCGGTTTTGTTGCATTCATTTCTATACATTTTACATCGTTAGTCAGAGTGTGGTTTATCTGTGGAATTCTTTGCCACAGAAAGCTCTGGAGGCCGTCAGTGGATATTTGTAAGGCAGAGATAGATATATTTTTGATTCGTACAGGTATCAGTGGTGATGGGGAGAAGTCAGGAAAATGGGGTTTGGAGGGATACATGGATCAACCATGGCTGAATGGCGGAGTAGACTCGATAGACCGAATGGCCTAATTCCACTCCTATTCCTTATGACCTTATGTATCCGGAACAGTCTTGCTGCCATTCGTGATTGCCAACCGATTAATTGATCACTTCGTGACAACAAAAGAGTTTGATCACTGTCTAGGTCGGCACACTTCATGGTGAAAGGTGGGAAACGATTTGGCCGTTTCATAGTTGTACATATTTGCAGACCAATACGCTCACAGATGCATATCGTGCAAATTTGAATAAATCGTGAGACTTGTTTCTAATTTCGCCCATTGGAGCCAATACGAATTATACATTAATAATTTACAATGATTCGGGATGGGCTTTTGATCGTGTTGAGCTGAGTGAGCAAGGCACGTTGTACCTAACTCTTCAGATATAATGCGACCCCCGGTCCAACGAAAGCTGGTGACGTAACAGAGAAGCGACTGGCTAAGTTCGTGAATTGATGACGCTAGATGGAAAACAATTCGAAAAATGCGCAGAAACAATCTGTGGCGCAAAAGAGAATGAAGTAGCTTGTTTTCAATAGGAGGAGATAAGAAGTGTTGATGTTTAAAGATCCCTTTGTGTACTTACTTTTGAGCGACCAAAGACAAACCTATGCTAAGACAAATCAAATAAAATATTGGCCTTTATTATGAGAGGAAATACATCTAGGAGAAATTAAGTCTCACCGGAATTCATTTGTTTTTTGTGTCTGCAGATTTGGTCACCCTACATATTCAGGATGTACTTGCCAGAATACTTATGCACAATGTTCACTAGACACTTCCAGACACGGCAAGGTTTCCAGATGAGTAGTCATTGCATGCCCAGGATCTGTTAGTTCTAAGAAATCCGGAAGCCGTGAAAACATTCATTGCATTAAGGGGCGCGTTTAAAAGCTTTGATTAGTCAAAATTCTTGAATGCATGGGATAGATTTGGAGATACAGTTGAACGAAGAATTAAAAAATGCCTATTGTGATAGAACAATTATTTACCGACTATTCCTGTAAAGTAGCATACGTTGTAATGCATTTTCTTTCTGTTTGTAGCTAATGTGGTGACAATCTCCATCTTATCCTCTGGAAAGTGCGGTCTCTCTCGTTGCATCACCCGATATCTAGAATGGATGGCTGCAGCTAATCTAATTTACTTAATTATCAACGGAATACTTGATCAGACTAGGGACGCATATTTCCCACATTCTTTTCTCAATTACACTCCCATTTGCAGCCTTATTATCACTCTGATTTATGTTTCCATTGATTGTTCTGTCTGGATAACCGTGGCCTTTACCTTTGATAGATGTGTTGCGATTTGTTACCAGTCTTTACGCACAAAATATTGCACTGAAGCAAACGCAACGAGGGTTATAACAGTGTTATCTTTAATATGCGTAGTGGAAAATATTCCAGTCTACTTTCTGTTTGAACCCTTTGAAAAAGTTGGCAACGTGCCATGGTTCTGCCATGTGAAATTAAACTTCTACGTTTTACCTATTTGGGCTGCGTTCTTGTGGTTGGAAACCATCTTAACCCCATTTCTACCATTTATGTTGATTGTTGTGTTCAACGGTATGACGATCAGGCATATTATACTCGCAAACAGTGTCAGAAAAAAAATCAGAGGGAGACAGAGCGACAAGAAGCAGACTGATCAAGAGATTGAAAACCGAAGGAAATCAATTATTTTACTGCTGGCAATATCTGGCAGTTTCATTCTGTTATGGGCGGTCAGTTTTGCCTGTTTCATCTCTCTGTATTTTACAGATAATCAGTTACTGAAGTCAGGGGACAATGGCGCATTCCGCATTGCAGAAAACATTGGCTACAAGCTAAGATTTTTGAGTACTTGCACAAACGCATTCATTTATGGTGCCTCGCAAAGAACCTTCAGAGAAGAATTGAAAAATATGATGAAACGTCCTCTTTGTGCTTTCGCCAATATATTTAAATAAATTATATGGATTCTATCCCTGTGTTAAATACGTATCTATTGTGTATGAGATATGCACACACATAAATCACAATGACCGATTATGAAGCCGCACTCAGCCTCCGCATAGCAAGGAATCTACTCTTTTGTTTCCAATCCAAGAAATATCTGACCAAGGTTATACATAATGCGTTATGGCTCAATTGAGCTGAATTAAAATTGTTCGAACGGACAAGTTTACAGGAATTAACTGTAGTGATCTCAATAACTATGACAATAACGTGAGTACTTTTCCATTTGTCAATGTAAACACTGTTTTCGAGTAATTAAATAAAATAAAATTAACCAAACATACATGCAACATTTCTGGAGAGAGAAACACTTTTGTCGTTCCAGGTCGATGAGTTTTCCATCGTTGAAAACAAAAGTTAGAAAGATAAGTTATTTTCGTTTTAATTCAAGTTATGCGACAGTGCTGTGCTACAAGGGTCAGTATTAGTCTCACTATTGTATCATATATACATTAAAGATTTTCATGACAATTATTTGAATGACTCCAAATTTGGCATCACAGAAGACAGCATGCGCAGGTACCTAACTTTACAGGGGACCAAGATAAACTGGGAACCTGGGACGATGAATATCGGAGGGAATTTAAATGCCAAATGCAAGAAGTTGCACTTTGTTATTTCAAACCAGGGCTGGGATTTACACAGTAAATGGTCGAGCGCTATGGCGTGTCTGAGAACATAGGGATGTGGCATGGCTGGCGCAAGTTCCCCAAAAATGGCAAGTCAGGTAACAGGTTGGTAAAGAGGATCCCTGGCACGCTTATCTTTAGTGGGAAGGATGTTAAGTAGAGAAGTTGGCACATTATAAGACAGATATATAAGTCGTTGGCGAGATTACACTGAAACTAATGGTGGTGGCGGTATGGAACAGCCCGCACGAGAAGGTAGGTGAGGCAGGGGCTATCCCAACGTTTACGAAACTGTTAGACAAGTCCAGGGATATGACAGGTTTGGAGGCATATGGGCCAAACGAGAGCAGATGGACTGGTATAGCTAGGACATGTTAGCGGTCTCGGAAGGTTAGCCCGAATGACCTGCTTCCACGATGTAGCACACTATGACTGGATGAAACCGGGTAAAGTGTGCAGTTCCGATCCGAAACCGGATAAAGTGTACAGTTCCCAGCCACAGGAAGGATGTCATTGAGTTGGATATGGCGCTAAAGAGATTTACTGTGATGTTACCTGGGATTTGTAGAGAGAGGCTGGATAAGCAAGGATTTTTCCCGGTGGAGTGCAGAAATCCTCGAGCTCGCCTTAATGACGTGGACAAGATCAGGAGGGTATGGATAGTGTAAACATTCATTGGCATTTTCCCAAAAGAGGAATCCAAACATAGAAGGCATGTGTCTGAGATGAGAGGGGTGAGATTTAAAATGGACATCAGCGAGAAAGATTTCACGCTGAGCGTTGTCTGGATCTGCAAAGAGCCACCATAGGGAAACAAAAGAAACGAATACATTTACGAATTAAAACAAACAGTTTGGATAGATATATTAATAGAAATGATTTGGAGGGATATAGGGGAGATGCAGGCGAATGGGACCGGCCCAGTATGCCAACTTGCTGGGTATGGACCAATCGGTATTGGTTCAGTTTCCGTGCTTTACAGCTCCTTACCAATGGTCTGACCCAAATGTCATCAGCAATCAGAATAAAAGCTGCAATATAACACGGAGATTGCCTGAACATTCCTTCCAACTTTACATCGGAATGCAGGGTCCAGACCTGAAGCATTTGCTATTCCTTTTGCCTGCACAAATTCTGCTTCATCCACTGAGTGATTTCATGCCTCCATATTCAGCATCTGTTACCTCCCTTGTCCCTGTGTTCTGGAATCTTCGTTTAAATATTCAAGAGTGAACTAAATTATTTGCCCGTACTCATCCTTTAGCGATCGGCGGTAGCAACAAACCACTAAGCAAATGATTCCAGGGGACAAATGATTACACTCTCACGATCCCGATGTTGTTAGCTACAGTTATGCTGTCAATTGGAAATATATTGACAATTATTGCCAGTGGAGGACGAAAGTTGAATTTTTGTGGGGAGATCTTCAAAGTTTTCCAGGGTACTTTTCAGGACGGTTCATTGAAAGGACAAGGCAGGGCGGTCATGTGTTTGGAGGGAGATCACCGGTACCTTTCGACATTTAGGCCTACAATTGCAGAGGGAGTCCGGTGAACTCATACATATATCAATCAAAGTATGTATAGAAACATAGGAAATAGGTGCAGGAGCAGGCCATTCGGCCCTTCGAGCCAGCACCGCCATTTACTGTGATCATGGCTGATCATCTACAATCAGTAACCCGTGCCTGCCTTCTCCCCATATCCCTTGATTCCACTAGCCCCTTGAGCTCTATCTAACTCTCTTTTAAATTCATCCAGTGATTGGGCTCCACTGCCTTCTGAGGCAGAGAATTCCACAAATTCACAACTTTGGCTGAAAAAGTTTCTTCTCACCTCAGTTTTAAATGGCCTCCCCTTTATTCTTGGATTGTGGTCCTTGCTTCTGTACTCCCCCAACATTGCGAACCTTTGTCCTGCATCTAGTTTGTCTAGTCTTTTTATAATTTTATACGTCTCAAAAGATCCCTTCTCATCCTTCTAAACACCAATGAATAGAAGCAATATGTGCCATCAATATGCTCAGTAGTAGTGATGTCATCCAATACATGGACAAGACGCTTGTGATTGCTGCCTCTATGTCTCTACTGCAATATGGCCTTCAGCCTGACAACTATAGCTAACAGCAGCGGAATTGTAAAAGTTTAATCAATTGCCCCTGAAATCATTTGCTGAGAGGGCTGTGACTATCGACAGTAATCGGCCTCAATCTCCTTGAGGCCTTTTCCAAAAACGGCATAGTTTTTGCGAGTTTTTACAGATAACTGTGGCGCCTAAAAATCTATCGACACGTATTCATCGGTAATACACTCAAATGAATGGGTGGCTTTAAGGGGGAGACGAAAGAAGCTTCAGATGCTGGAATCATACCCAAAGCATAGTTTACTTTACTTTTGAGATACAGCGCGCAAACCGAGTCAGATATCAGCGATCCCCGCATATTAACACTGTCCTACACACCACGGACAATTTATATTCGTACAAAGCCAATTAACCAACAAACCTGCACATCTTTCGAGTGTGGGAGGAAACCGAAGATCTCGGAAAAATCCTACGCGGTCACGGGGAGAACGTGCAAACTCCTTACAGACATCAGCTGTAATTAGAATAGAACGCGGGTCTCTGGGGATGCAAGGCAGCAACTCTACCGCTGCGCCAAAGTGTTGCTGATCCAAAGGAATGAAGCGGTCCTGGAAGCTTATGTGGAGCGAATGGACAGATGATGGATATTTTTCAGTTTGATGATATACTTCAGAACAAGTACTGGAATGAACATCTGATTCAAGCCGATTTCCTCTCTCCCCACCGAACGTGTAGTCATCTTGCCGTGACTCCGGCCACTGTTTGTCGCCGGACGGGTACTGAGCGAAATCTTCGTTTTACTCCCATTCAGAGCAAGCAAAGTATTAAAACACCTCCAGGTGGCTTTTTCTTCCAAATTCCTAAATAACATTCGGATCTATATATTTATTCGGTGACATCTTCGATACGAAAGAGCACCTGGCGGAAGAAACTCACTGCTTCGCCCTTCTGCTGCCTTTTTCTGATATTTACAATTAAATGCTATGCAGCCATTAGAGATGACTCACAGAGGATGGAAGTCACTGGTCATCAATTGCATTGATATGAACCACCTTAGACTGCAATCGTGTTAAACATCAAGGCACTGTGTAATTACAGGAAACAGTAAATTCATTTTTAATAAGATCCTTGGCAACTGAATTGGCGGACATTCATTCAGCAGGATATTTTAAGAGTGTTATCACTGATGTTGTAAGTTACGACTTCTTAGTGAGGGTAAATACATGAAATGATACATCAGGCTCCGACCCTACATTTCTGTACACGATTGAGAAGCGAGATGAAATTAGAACTCCTGAAGTGGGGATGGTTGGTATATCGTACATGGGGGAAGCATTTGAGTTGGGCGGAGGCTGTGAAATGAGTGACTGTAATCGATGGATCCACATGGCGAAGGTAATTTACAGATGAGTCGAAGCTGGAAGGTGAGGTACGAACAAATTTAGGTCAGTGATACCTGGAACTAGATGGGGAAAGCCTTATTGGGTAGATTGGACCAGGCGTGGTGGTGAAGGTGGTAGTTGATAGGCGCACATTGAATCCCGTGAGATTGAAGCAGGTGGAAAATGGTCAAGCAGTGGCTAGTCGTCGATTGTAAAGTCAATTGGGGAGGTGTGGAGCTGTGAATTGGTGTGGAGATTAGTTGGTTGGGAGAAGAATGTATGAAGGACGGGCACGTGTGTGAGGCCAGTCTAACCTGGAATGTTGATTACATCAAAATAGCAAATTCAGTGTTCATACTGTTGGGTTGAATATGAGATATTCCTCTTCCACGTTACGCCGGACGATGCACAACACTGGAGGTCGGGCAGGTTAGTATGGGGGG
Source organism: Rhinoraja longicauda (assembly GCF_053455715.1). Classification (NCBI taxonomy): domain Eukaryota; kingdom Metazoa; phylum Chordata; class Chondrichthyes; order Rajiformes; family Arhynchobatidae; genus Rhinoraja; species Rhinoraja longicauda. The sequence goes on from NC_135971.1 coordinate 32,547,916, forward strand.
TGGAACGAGAGTTAAAATTACACGGAAATCGGAGCTCGAGTTGGCATTGCGAACAGAGCGGGTGTACCCAGCAATCAGGGAACCTCCTCTATGTATTGTTTCAAAAATGCAGACGGGGTCATATTTCGAACAACGAATGCAGCAGACGGAACTCATACAGGTTAACAACTTTCTCAACTAGAAGTTACATACGACTTTTGCCAAGTTCCACTTAAAAATAATTCACCCCCTACATATTTATTAAAACAATATAAAATGGTTTATTGTTGACGATTCCTGTGATTGCCACTGCATTCGTTCACTATCTGTTATTTGATGTATTCATTTGTGCTGTATATCTGTCAAATTTTCAGATTGCAGCACAGTCTTCAAAAATCATATTATTGTTATATCGCACTTCCAGCTGCAGATGTTGTTTCTTATTAAAAACAAAACACGCAGAATGAAAATTTGGTGCAACAAACAAGGGCACCGCGCGTTCAAGATGAATGACATTGAATGCAGCTAAAATGCCTTAAAATCATATACATTTTATGGGGGCTGACTCATTTGTCAGTTGCTGACGAATGTAAATGATGAAATATCTGTTCACAGCTTACCAACTTAACCGTGATGAGAGGTACATGGAAAACACGGTCCAATTAATGGAGCGAAATAGGTCCAACTATCTTCCTTGCTGATTGGTCCCTTGAGGTATCTCAAAGATATAAAGTTTACATCTTAATTTAAAAGCAGAAGATCCATGTGGCTACAGAACTAAGCGGACAGGTTCCCACACCGATTATGAAAACTGCAATCCTGCGGACGGAAAGTATTTACTATCCTATTCTTGGAGCAATTGGAATACCAGGTACGTCAATCATAGCTGGTTGTCTCGATATATCTTGACGCGCTCGACTATCGAGATTAAAAACAACTGAAATGTATCTGAAAAATATTTTCGGTTTTCAGCAAATTATTGATGCTCATTCAGCACTTTACTGTTTTTAAAAAAAAGTTTGAATACTTGTCATTATCAATGTAACCTATTGTGCGAGTGTCGTGCCTGCACTGGAATGAGTCATCGTGCTGATGAAGTTTTACGTTTTTCCTATAAATCCTAGTTATAATTCCCACTTAATTATACCACTACAGCAGCAATAAACACCCCTTTCCGCTATTGCAATAATGGCCTGCTTGAACAGAGAAGGGTTGCGTCCTTGTACCAAATGGGCTACATGAATATGCAGTGCTTCGTCCTCTTTTCGTCTGCTCAGCGTCGTTGCAGTGTTGGGAGGTGAGTTTACCGTGACTGGCAATCTTTGCAGCACAAATCAAAGATTCCTATCAATTCCAGCTTTATAACTTATGGTAGGAGCGCAAAGATCTTCCCACGGGGGCTCGCAATTTCAATCTGGACTTCTGCCAGCCCCGCGGGCGTTTTCAGGCGGACACGTGCATTACCACCTCGACGTAGCGGCCTCCTTTCGACTGATACCGTAAGGGCAATTAGAGAACATACTTAACCAACGTCTTCGTGATTGATGGCTATGCTTGGTGGACACGGATTGATCCGTGGATAGACAGTGAAAACCATCCTGGTGGCACTGAGTCGTACATCTGAGTTAATGAACAATGATTTATTGGTCAGGGCAATAGCTGATTTTAATCTATTTTGGACGGATATCTCTCCACGTTGCGAAATTGTAATAAGAAGCGCAAGGCATGGAAAATATGGACTCTGGAATATGTAAAGAAACAGGAATATCTAGCCTCCATAGTAATTATGTTTCTTTATGAACTAATCTCCAATTTTGTTGAACACGTTGAAGAACATTTCGCTAGTTCCTCATACGTTATTTGATTTGGTGTCAATACCAAACAATGTTCATCATGTCGCTGAAAAAAGAATGAGAATTGCACAACGATTTAAATATTGAGGATCTATTGACACACGGAAAGGGAGGTACGGAAACGGAGAGGACTAGTTTCGGTCAAGGAGTCGGTTCATAGCATCAGGATATCAGAAACAAAGAGCATAACATTACCGAACGGAAACACTGTCTCTACCAGGATGCCGTGTATCAACCAGAATTTCCTGGGACGGTACCCAATATTATTGAGATAAGGGGCTAAGGGTCGAGAAAAGATATATCCTATCCGACCGATGGAGAAGAGACAGAAATTGAGTAGAGTTGCGTCTTTACTCTTATTTTAGTTATGTATCTGCATTGCAATCGCTCCAGATAATATGGAGTCTGAGATTGAAGAAGTGTCTCGATCCGAAGCGTCACCTATCCATTTTCTCCTAGAATGCTTCCTGATCCGCTGATCCTTTTGTGTATCAACCAGCAACTGCAGTTCTTCCTTTCTAGATGACAAAACAATAATAATAATATCAGGTAATATAGATTCGGGTGGTTAACTTATTGACATTATTGCATAACATGAAAACTCCCGCTCCTCGAAGTTGAAAACGGAAACCGAATGGAGCCGGCGCACGGCTGTCGGTGCTTTTTCAGTCCACTCTTCCGGCAGAAAGGACGACTAACTGTAACGTGGGACGATAATGCGCTGAAAACAGAGGATGACCACACTTTGAAACTGACCTTCAAGTCTACTCAAGGCAACCAATATCGTATTCTGACTACATCCATATCAGTGGATGTACTATGTATTTCAGTACTATGCTGACAATGTAAAGGCAATCCGGGGTAGTAAAATACGTTTACATTACTTTGAATGACTTAATATACTTTAAATAAGGAATTTAAGTTGATGCTGGAATACTTATGTATGTAATTTCTAAAATGTATTTGAACACTTTTTGTACATGTCAGGGATCTAGAGACAGTGTTACAACTACCGTAAACTAGTGAGGTGTTATAACGTTCGAGCTAGCGAAAGGATTAGCTCTCGACGCCGTTCAGATCTAATTAACAACGTATTGTCTTGAACAGAAGGTAGGGATACTGATTCAAAACAATCTCCTGGAGGAATTCAGCGTTTTGTGAAACATTGATGGGGGAAATGGATAATCGCCCTATCGGGTCCAGACACTTTTCCACTGCCGAGGAAGAGAAACTTCGACAGACAGTACCTCGGCCGCTGATTTCCTCAAGCAGATTTTCTTTTAAAATCATGATTGCCGCACCTTCGGTCGCTTGTATGCTTCTGATTATATGATTTAACTGTGAGAGATCAGTTTCTATTGTTGTACAAAATAATTAGCCTGTGTATGCGTCCATTGCTAAAATGTGGACAATCCCCTGATGAAAATGCCAAACAATGTAACTATGTGTGATGTAATTAACCCTGATTGCGACAGCCCGTGGAATTTGTCGTTTTTGTTCATTCAAAAGACCTGATTGGAGTATAAAGAGGCATAACCAAATTAATGCGGCATGGGGACACACTATTTCGCCTGTGAAGACCCGTTTACGCATTTTTATTTCTTTGTTGCAGCAAATGTGGTGCCAATCATCATTCTGTCTTCTGGAAGGTGTGATCTCTCCAAATGCATCATCCAATATCTGGTATCAATGGCGGCAGCGGACCTCGCGGTCTTGCTAATTAACGTAATGGTGAATGAACTGAAAGAGTCATATTTTCCTTATTCGATTCTCAATTACACACCAATTTGCACTTCGATTGTTCTACTAATATATATTGCGCTCGATTGTTCTGTCTGGCTAACTGTCGCTTTTACATTTGACCGATTTGTTGCTATTTGTTGTCAATCGTTACGGACTAGATATTGTACTCGTAAGTCTGCATCGAAAGTTATAATAGTGATCTTTTTATTAAGCACTTTGGAAAATATTCCAATCTTCTTCATATTCGAACCTCGGGAAATAATGAATCAGAAGCCATGGTCCTGTTATGTGAAATCAAGCTTTTACACTTCACCTGCTTGGATTGTTTTTTTATGGGTTGAAAAAGCGTTAACCCCATTTGCACCGTATGTGTTGATTTTTTACTTAATTCATTGACGATAAAGAATATCATACAGGCCAACAGAGTCAGGAGCAAACTTAGAGCAAACAACAAAGAGAGTGGCCAGAATGACCAAGAGGCAGATAACAGAAGGAAATCGATCGTTTTACTGATTGCAATATCCGCGAATTTTATTGTCTTATGGATGGTAAACCTTGTGTGCTTCATCTGTGTGCAGTTCACAGATACGGAGTTCTGGGCATCAGATTCCACTGATGCCTTCACCATAGCGGAAAAATGTGGTTACATGCTCAGGTGTTTGAGTACATGCACAAACACCTTTATTTTTTTGCCGTATCTCAGAAAAACTTCAGAGAATAATTTAAGAATCTGTTTAAACGTCCGTGTTTTATCATTGGCAATTTATTCAAGCGTTGAATGTTGGCTTAGCATTAAACAAACATTTCCAAGAAAAGAAGCAATACGCCGCCCCTCCCCGAATATCAACTATTACTGTGGGCGGATTGCAATCGGCAATGACAAAAATTGCAAGCGAAATTATTAGGGTAGCTGGAAAATACAATCTCACGTCACCGTTGCTGGAAGCTGTGGGAAGGTGGTCCTTCACAATCCCAAATAATTGTGTCGCAAATTTCTGCAGGAAACAGAATCCTTGGCGGGAATACGCCAGCATTTGTGTTCGAGTACTTGTAACAGTCTTCATGGTTAAACTACATCATGTGATCATTTTTGGTGACTGTGGACGATGTGGATCACTGCTGATTAGTGTCGAATAAATTAATTGTTTGACACTAAGGCTTGGAGATGGCGGTTGCTGAGAGAGCCTGACAATCTCTTAAATGTAACTTAAGAACCACTCTTCCTGAGGCCGCATGAAGATGCAAACTGTTCTGGATATATTCCAATTCATCGCACATGACTAGAGTACCCACCATGTAATCCTTCTATACTGCACCCTGCCTCGGTAAGGCAGCCAACATTATTAATGACCTTTTTCACCCCGACTGCCTCTCTTCCGAACTGTACTCTCCGGCAGATACAAAAGATTGGAATTACTTACCAGCAGAATCAGGAACAGATTTCTCCCCGCTGTCATCAGACTACCCAGAGGCGATCATCGACCTAAACGCATTGCGGACTTTGAACTCTTGGCCTGCAAATGTAACACGAAGATGCTGTCACACTATATTGTACACCCTGATATGTTGCTCCTTGCTCTATCCGTTGTTCTTGTGTAAGACTTGATTGTATTCATGTGCAGTAAGATTTGATATGGCTGTATCTCACTGTATCTCTGGACACGTGAGAATATAAAAACCTGTGCCATTACTATCCTTTTCCACCGTCTCCTCTCATTCACCAACACATACAAATCATAACTGCGCAGCAATTCACCCTGAAAACAAGAACGTGAAAATTATAGACGTGACTGATAATAAAATTAATCACTTTGACGTTAAATGGGTTGAAATGTTAATCATCTTGGACCTATTTATCGCTGAACAGTGAAGCGATCCCTCTCCCAGCAATTGCGTTCAAGATCGTGACAGACTACATTGACTTCAATCAAGTCTTACACAGAACGTACCATTCCCTTCATGTCTTATTGTGGAAAAAGGTCAGCATTGAGCTGGGGTGCGGCAAAAATATATATCAGATTTTGTAGAACAGCATGTATCTGAATATTTTACTAGAAATCCCGCAGGATTTTCTTACAGACGTTAATTATTAAAGTAGAAATGTATTAAAATCGAAATGATTGTTCTGCATGGAAGTTATTTCTAAAATAAGTATCATTCAAAAAATATTAACAAACGCTCGCAAAGGATGTTTATCGGGATGGATATTAAATTCTATAATATAATGTTTTCAGCAAGAAACCAAGGAAAACGTATGCTTACGATGGACATTCGCCTTAATTAGTAACAACAATCCGCCCATCATGCTGTTATATCTATCACTAGACCAAGTGGACCCGATGGGTCCAAACCTCTCCTGCATTGGTGCAGCACCCCCACCTACCCTTCACCCTCCCCGACTCTTTCCCATCCCCTTCACCCCTTCCCCATCTCTCCCCCTCCCCTCCCTCCCCTCCCCATCACCTCCCCCCAAAACCATTTCCCAACCCCCGCTCCCCATCCACTTCATCTCTCTCGCCTCCCTCCCCTCTCCCTCCCTCCCTCCTTCCCTCCCCGCCTCTCTACCACTCCCCCTCACCCCCTCCTACGCTGCATCCCTCTCCCCTCGGCGCAACCGTGGAGCCGGTGCCCGGCGGTAATGGCCCCCGTGGCCGTGGTTCGGCAAGGGGGATAGGGAAAAAGCAGTGACGTCGGCTCCGTTTCTCCTGCGGGGCCGAAGCGTCTCCTGCAGCTCGGCTACAATCTGCGGCGGGGAACGGTGTCGACGGCATGCACCCGTTGCCAGGCGGGGCGCGTCTCCCGGGGCCGTGGGTGGGCGAGAGTGGACAGGGAAAAGGCACTTACTTCAGCCCCATTTCTCCTGCTGCGGTCGACGGGGAGCGGCGGGGACGGCCATCTTGTTGGACCCTCTGCCACAGCCTCTGCGGCGCGCTGCAGCATGGGAGGAAGGTCAGACGCGGGGCACACCGGGACGGGCGCCGGTCCTACCGCTGGTCTTCCGGGGGGGGGGGGGGGGGTTATTAAAGTTTATAAGGTAAATTGTTTTTAAAGAGTAACAGAAGTGGGTTTATTCACACCACAGCGGAATGGTGAGGAGGGTGGGCCTAAAATTGTGGCGCTATCGAGAAGGCAGGAACGGGGTACTGATTGAGAATGATCAGCCATGATCACATTGAATGGTGCTGGCTCCGAGTGCCGAATGGCCTACTCCTGCACATATTGTCTACTGTCTACTGTCTATTGCCTACCGTTTTGGCAATGTAGAGGGCATGGTACAAATAAACACAAACAAACCGAGAGGTTTTGTAGTATATAGATATCAACTGTCCTCTAACCCACAATTCCTCTGTGCCCCATAGTTTTGGACTCTTGTGCCTTCACCCCATCTCCCCTCCCCCGACGCAAAAACGAATTCTACTGGTCCATAACTCTCACCCAACCAGCCGTGTCCAACACATTATTCTCGGACATATCTGCCGCCTCCAACTGTCACATTTTCTCATCTAACCAATTTCCCGTCTTCTCCAGATACCGCTCACTTCATCCCTTACACCCCTTCGTGGGCCACAGCAGGCCTTCCAGGTGAGGCAGGGGTACACGTACACATCGACTAACTTCATCTACTGCATTGTTCCCGATGTGCCCTATTGTACATTGCGGAGACTAAGTGTAGACGAGGCGATCATTTCACCACACACTTGTGCTCGGTTTGCCAAGGTCTGCTGGCTATCCCGGTTGCTAACCATTTTGACGTCCCTTTCCATTCCTACACTGACGATTCTGTCGTAAGCCTCTACCGCTGTAAAATGAAGGAACAACACTTCATTTTCCATTTGGGTAGCTGACAACCTAACGGTATGCACTTTGAATTCTCCAAGATTAGGTAATCAACCTCCTCTCCCGCGCCCATTGTTATACCGCCGCTAATCGCTGACCCTTTTTACCTTCCAACCCATTTCCACCCTACCCACCATCGCCGTCCGCAACCAACTGTATTATTTCCCGTATCTACACAACTCACAGCACTTTAATCTTTATATCACACCACCTATCTTTTTTATAACCTATATAACAATATATCCCAAGCGTTTATGTAAACAAGACAAACGCTAATATGTTACGGAATGGACATTCAGACGTATGCTAATTACACCTTTAATTCATCTAAATGTGTACATGTTTTATGAGTTTATCAAATCGTGTAATCTACTGGAATAAATTACAAAGAAAAACAAGTGGCCTTCTAAAAATTGTCTTCAGTTCTTCTCTGAATTTGCTTTGGGAGGCAGCATAAATGAAGGTGTTTGTGCAAGTATTTAAAAATCTTAACTGGAAACCAGTTTCTTCCGCAATGCTGAATGGATCACTGTAATCAGATTTCATCAGTTCGTTATCGGTAAAATATAGAGAAATGAAGCAAGAAAAATTTACCATCCACAACAAAAGGAAACTACCAGATATTGCGAGCAGTAAAATTATTGATTTTCTTCGGTTTTCAATTTCTTGATCCATCTGGCCCTTCTCGCTTTCCTTTCCACGGAGCTTGCTTCTGACTCTGTTTGCCCGCATAATGTGACTTATAGTTAAGACATTGAACAGGGGGATCAACACAAAGGGCAGAAATGGAGTTAGGATGGTCTCCAACCATAAAAATGCAGCCCAGATAGGTAAAGCGTAGAAATTTGATTTCACATTACAGAACCATGGCACATGGTCAATTATATCGCGAGGTTCAAGTAAGAAGTAGATTGGTATATTTTCTATAATGCAGAGCATACATATAATTGTGATAACCCTTGATGCAATTTTTGCTGTGCAAAACTTCATTCGTAACGAGTGGCAACAAATCGCAACAAATCGATCAAAGGTAAAGGCCACAGTTAACCAGACGGAGCAGTCAATAGCGATATAACTCAGAGTCAGAATAATCCGGCAGATGGGAGTGTAATGCAGAAATGACCGTGGAAGAAACGCGTCATTAATCTGATAAAGAATCGCACCAACTATCAAATGCAGTAGGTTACTTGCCGCCATCCACACCAGATATCGGGTAATGCATCTGGAGAGTCCGCATCTTCCGGTGGACAGGATGAACATTGTCAACAAATTAGCTGGAAACAATTAAGGGAGTTGTATTAAGATGTATCTTCTTCCGGGATCAATCGAAGTTATGTTACCTTTCTTTCCGAGGTTGCAATGTTCATTTATGCACGTTTTATTTAAAACCATGGAATGAATGAAATCAGAATATGCTTTATTATGCCCCGCCTTATTAATCCGAAGATCTGGACTGGATGAGACCATTTCAGGAAGCAGTGCAATTACGCATTTGCTTTTATTTTGTTTCATATTTCCGATCAACAATCATTGCACTTCCCATCTGGAGAAAATTATCTGTGGTTTAGCGATTCAGCGGTGAGCATGATTGGATAAGCATGCTTTAATTGCATTTTTTTCTTAATGGGATATTTACGATTTATAAAGTTAAATAACGTGTCAGGATCGTTTTCTGCGCCGCCGTCGAAACCATCAGCAAACGGATGCTGTTTTTGCAGAACCCCCACAAATTTCTGATTGGAGAATTAAAATTGTATTTTGACTGATCGTGGAATCACCAGTTGACATGTTTGTTTAAAATATGCTTTGTTGCATGTTTTCTATTTCTCTTTCTCGTCCAGACTAAATCAACACCAGTTTGCATTTCTGGCACTGATAATTAAATAAATGTGTAAATTAGTAATGTATTTGTTTTGTATATTTTATCGTCAAGCTGGAAATACAAGTCAGGGTCAAAATCGATAGGTTACTCATTCTGGCCAATTAAGATAGTATGCGTTAGCAGTTGAAACAAAATGCTTTACTAATTGGGAAGATGTGATCCGACGGCTATTGTGGGGAAGATAAAGCATGTTGGAGGAAAAAAACCCCGAAGGGGGCGATTAGAAGGGCCAGAAGGCGTTTTGAAATGTCACTGGCGGATTGGATTCATAAACATCCCAAAGCTTTCTATAGGTTCATTAATCACAAGCGGGTAAACCGGGAGAATGTAGAACGATCAAGGATAAAGGAGGATATATATGATTGAAGTTGGAGGTTGTATGTGAAGTGTTATCATATCATATCATATCATATATATACAGCCGGAAACAGGCCTTTTCGGCCCTCCAAGTCCGTGCCGCCCAGTGATCCCCGTACATTAACACTATCCTACACCCACTAGGGACAATTTTTACATTTTACATTTACCCAGCCAATTAACCTACATACCTGTACGTCTTTGGAGTGTGGGAGGAAACCGAAGATCTCGGAGAAAACCCACGCAGGTCACGGGGAGAACGTACAAACTCCTTACAGTGCAGCACCCGTAGTCAGGATCGAACCTGAGTCTCCGGCGCTGCATTCGCTGTAAAGCAGCAACTCTACCGCTGCGCTACCGTGCCGCCGTTAAACGGGTAGCTTTCACCGTCACTGACAGAGAAGGGCTTGGAGGGCAGTAAGATCACTGTGGAGACTACATAAACATGTTAGAACAGTTTGCGATCTACAAGGAGTTTGTGCCGATGCTCCTGAAAAGAATTAACATAGTTATGTCCGCAAGGTCAAAGATCTATCCCAAGGTGTTAACGGGAGCAAGAGAGAAGAATGTGCGTGCGTCGACGAGAATATTTTCAGCCACAAGCGAGGAACACAGAAGAGTGGCCAAAGTTGTTCTTTAGTTTTTCGGAAGGGTTGTGGAGAGGATCCAGGGAGGAAGATTCAGCGGTAAGTGAACTATTGGAGAGAATTATTCTAGACAGGATTAGCTCGCATTTGGAGGGATTTAATTATGTGAGGCATATGCTCAATGGTTCAGTGGTTCAATGGTCCTTAATTATCACGTGTGTGCAGTGAAATTTGATTTGCCATACAGTCATACCAAAAAAGCAACAAGATACAAACCTACATAAAGATTAAACATACACAGCCACCACAGCGGCGTGTGAGAATCCGTGAGGCACACAGCATAAGCGGAGACCCACAGCCATCAGTTCAATGTCCGGGCTACACACACGCTCCTTCACCGTGATTTGAACAAGGTTGTACCAACCGCTGTCCCTCCCTGCAATCCCTGTCCGCCGAACAGTCAGAAAGCCTTCTACACTCGACAGTAAACTCCGGATGTCCTCATGGCATGATGAGCCCCCAAACTCCGAGATCACCGCACTCACGGCACTTCCTCTGAGTCCTCACCAGCGCAGGCAGCATGCCCATCTTGTTTTTCGGCGACCTCACATTCCCCACTGTGATGGACATTAGACAATAAACAATAGACAATAGGTGCAGAAGGAGGCCGTTCGGCCCTTCAAGCCAGCACCGCCATTCAATGTGATCATGGCTGATCATTCTCAATCAGTACCCCGTTCATGCCTTCTCCCCATATCCCCTGACTCCGCTATCCTTAAGAGTTCTATCTAGCTCTCTCTTGAATGCATTCAGAGAATTGGCCTACACTGTCTTCTAAGACGGAGAATTCCATAGATTCACAACTCTCTGACTGAAAACGTTTTCCCTCATCTCAGTTCTAAATGGCCTACACCTTATTCTTAAACTGTGGCCCCCTGTTCTGTACTCTCCCAACATTGGGAACATGTTTCCTGCCTCAAACGTGTCCAACACTTTAATAACCTTATACGTTTCGATAAGATCCCCTATTACCTTCTTCCTCCTTGTCTCCCGCGGTCGGGGCGGTCGAAGCTCCCGCAGTTGGCGATCGAGGCTCCCGCGATGGGGCCGTTTGGAGCTACCGCCGTCGATCCCGAACAAAGGGACCGCCAGCTCCACGATGTTAAGGCCGCAGTGCGGACGGAGATGCGATACGGGAAAAAGTCGCATCTCCGTTGCGGGAAAAGATTTTAAAAAGTCCGTGTCCCCCCCCCCCCCCCCCCCCCCCCAAATACAAAAGCTAAACATCCACTAAAACATATAACTAAAACAGACTTTAAAACATCAAAATAAGAAAGGGACGAGACGAGGCTGCCACGTACCGGTAATCGGCGCCACCCGGTCGAGTAGACAATCAGAACTTTATTATCAGGGTGCAAATCTCGAGGTTGTAGCAATAAGGTGAGAGGGGGCAAGATTAAGTGGGATCTGCGGGGCATGTTCTTTTTTTACGTTGAGAGTGGTGGGGCCCTGGACAGCATCGACCTCCGTGGTTGCGGAGGCAGGTACCGTAATGGCGATTCAGGCGCTGTTAGATCGGCATACGGAAGTCCAAGGAATGGACGGATGTGGTCGGTGTATAGGCAGATGTGACCTATTTAACTTGCAATCGTCTGTGGCACTGACATTGTGGGCCGAAAGGCTCATTCCTGTACTGTACTGTTCAATGTTCAATTTCACCCCACCAAGAATATCTCTCCACGTAACTTCGGCGCTGTTGCCACATTGCATAACAAATAAAATACATCCATTTTTGAGTGAAGAGATCTCCTCTTTGAGCTTAATTGTAACCGTTCAGCTATACCTGGGGTTATTTTCTAACGTTCACCCCAGTTGACATTTTTCGCAGGATACAAAAGCCAATCATGTTTAGGTAACCCGTTCTTCTCCTCGGGTTATCAGGAACATAACGTGGTTCGGTCATAATGATACCGAGTCGTTTCCCAGCGTCGTTTGGCAATTGTAAATGGAATGAAAAGTCACTTAAGATTTTCTGTGCCAAGTACCAAAGCGGACCATGGAAAAACAGAAAATATACCTTGGGATATTTATCGTCACGAACGTGAAGTTAGGCTCGATTGTCTACCAAATAACATATCTTATATTAAATTATCACAGACAGCGGTTTCAAATTATCGAAACGGTTTTGGAATACATGCAGCGTAGAGCACGAATATAAACATTGGATGACTCTGCAAGGATTAATTTACACAAACGTGACTGGGTTGCTCTGTCACGTGGAATAGGACCCAGATGCAACATTGATATCAATTTCACGGTTCCGGAAAAAAATGTCATAATCATTGTTTGTTTGTTTCTGTCAGTGCCGTTATTGTATGACCAGTTTCATAGTCGTCTATATAAGTATCAGATCTATTCGCAGCCCATTATCAATGTCGGCATATATACATGCACACACACACACACACACACACACACACACACACACACACACACACACACACACACACACACACACACACACACATATATATGGTGGACACAAAGTGCTGGAATAACTCAGCGAGACAGGCAGCATCTCTGGCAAGAAGAAATAGGTGAAGTTTCGGGTAGATCCTGAAGAAGGGTCTCGACCCAAAACGTCACCCATTCCTTCTCTCCATATATATATATATATATATATGCATATGCCAGCGAGCGTAGAACGAGTTATTCAGTGCAGGTATAATAATATTATGTAAATGGCTTACCAGGAATACCAATTATTACAAGAATGGGATAGTAAATGCGTTCTACGAGTAACTTGACCGGTAATCCCATCGTCAAAGGGAAGCGATGTTTCCAGTTAGTTGAAGGAACGGGGATCTCCTACTTTCTTGTTTACCTCTTATTTATATCGGAGATAAACCTCGAGGGAATAGCGAGCCCTGCAATATGATCGGAATTTTCCACTCCCTTTATCATACAATCAAGGTGAATTTTGTTTATTGCCACTGTTTAAGACAATTGGGATGCACTGTATCATTAATATTTTAGCATGCACGCTCAAGAAATATACTGCACGATAAAAGCGTTCAATGCTTATTTATGGGAGACGTGCGCTCGTGTCAATGTGCATGAGTTTCTTTGTGGATGTGCAGGGAATGAAGAGCTATAGATTACTTGCAAGCAGATGGCATTAGTTTACTATGGCATCGTCTTCTGCACTAACATTGTGAACCCGCGCTGAGCTGTTTCATGTTCTATGATCAATAGATTTTGTGGACATCTAACATGTTTCTGCAACTGCAACACTACAATGCTGGAAATTGAATAAGTGCTGTACAATGCTAAATTTTGGGGGTCTGGTGTGTTTTTCTTTGCACTACCATCTCTTTTTGTTGCACGTTTATATGGTTTGATTATATTCATATATGATATAATTTGAGTGGATGGCACGCATATAATGCTTTTCATGGAATGTACACAAACATGACATTAATAAACCAAATCAATCAAACGAAAGCATCGTCACATCTGGAGAAAATTCAATGAAATTCCATAAAGAGGTCCATATAATTTGCCCGTGATAATGAAACAAAATCAGTGCAAAATGTTTTATAAATATTGCAGTTCTGAGCATAGGACTCAGATAGATATTTTTTCTTTTTATACCAAAGTCAAAATATATGTGTTTTATTGATAAAGCTATAGAAAGGCTGGAGTTCTATCAATCAACGAATGTTGGGTTGAAACATTAGATCGGATAACGCACCGGATTCATTGACTTATCATGGCTGCCTTTTCTTTCAGTGCTTTATAGCTGGATCAACGGCAAGTCCATGCAGTCCGCATACTTCTCGCTAACATCCAGTCTGCCTAGACAAGTTTCAACAAACCTGTCGTTTCAAAGGGAATTTAAGGGTACCTGTGTTCTCTGTTGCACTGAACATGGCTTAACCCAACTGAGCTTGCCCTGTTATACAATCTGAGGTTTTCTGCACTTATCGTATGGCAGCGCCGAAGAGACAAGCAGCGGCTTCTCCTTTTGGCCCGTGCCTCAGTGCACTTTTCTGACGATCCCACTCTCCTGGCCTGAAATGGCTGTTCTTACTTTTCCATCATTTTTTATCTACCGTGGGAATTCACCTCAACTATCTTTTCCGCAGTCTACAAACCAGTACAAGCCAAAGCCAACGCAGCACTGGACGAATTCTATACCATTCTATCGCACATTGCTTTCAGACTGAAAATGCAGAAATCCTGTTGAATCTTTCCTGACTGCAGGCAGAACGTCTTTGCGCCACGGGGGATAGTAAAACTCTTCATCACTTCTCTACAACGTTCGAGGATGCCAATCGTTGCTATGCTTTCCGTCCTTTTGGCCAGTCTGTTGCGGCGGCTTACAGATAGTGAACGAAGCATGAGACACCAAAACAAAGTGTACTGTAGCAGCGGTGTAAGGATGCCTCGGTTCCATTTCCGGACTGTTTAGAGACACTGGACTAGAACGCGATCAAGATCACTTGATGCAGCCTCGTCCAGTATATCTCAGTTCTCATTAGTTTCCTCCAGAAATACATTGTCGCTTCCGTTCCATCAATCGCAATTTATATCTGTCTTAACCAAGAATCTGTGATGTAGAGGGAGATTCATTCTCTGCTAATGTCCAGGTCCGAGGATTTCAGGACCGGTAGTCCTCCGGTGTACAAAGGTCCAATGATCATCTCTGCAAAGATGCAACAAGAGATTTCCCAAGAAACTTGATGCTCCATTAAATCAATGGGGTGCCAAGTGAACAAACCTTCACCTTGGAGCTTCCGCTCACTCCCACCCCCACATATCTCTGACCTCACATCGCGAAGGAAGTCAAAGGTTCGAAGGTTCGGAGGTATTTTATTGTCACGTGTACCAATTAAGGTACAGTAAAACTCGATTGACCATACAGTCATACTAAAAAAAAGCAACAAGACACACAACTTGATAAAAGTTAACATAAACATCCAACACAGCGGATTCCTCACATTTCTTACTGTGATGGAAGGCAATAAATTCTAATCTTCTTTTCTCTTTATTCTCCCGCGGTCGGGGCAGTCGAACCATCCGTAGTCGGGGCGATCGAAGCACCCGCAGCCGGCGATCCAAGCACCCGCGTTGGGGCGTCAAATCTCCCGCTTTGACGCTCCCGCAAAGCACCTGCGGCCTGAAGCTTCCGAAGTCTGTCCCTAACCAAGGTGCCGCGAGCTCCACGATGTTAATGTCCGCAGGATCCCGCGGTTGCAACTCCCGAGGTCGATCCCTGACAAAGGGACCACCACCACGATATTAAGTCCTGCGGGCTCCCGCGGTTGGAGGTCCCAAAGTCGATCCCCAGCAAGAGGCCGCAGTGCGGACGGTGATACGATACGGAATATAATCGCATCTCAGTCGAGGTAAGAGATTTAAAAAAGTTTCCCGCAATTCCCCCACTCCCACATAAAACAAAGCTAAAGAACACTAAAACATACATTTAACACACAGTAAATACAACAAAAGGATGAAAAGGACGAGACAGACTGTTGGCGAAGCAGCCTTTGAGGCGCCAATCAGTGGTGATCTCCTTCGACAAATGTAAACTAACGGGAAGCTGCCAGCGCGGACGGAATCCCTGGGCGAGTTCTGAAATCATGCGACAATACACTGGCCTCAGTCTTCGCTGCCATTTTTAACATCTCACTTCAACATTCCACTGCCCCCATCTGGTTCAAGGAAACTTAAATCAGTACAGTCACTAAATAAAACCAAAATGCCCTGTCTCACACTGCCGCTCAGCACATTTACCGTCAACCATTATAAAGTGCATTGAAAGATTGGTAATAGCCCACGTCTGCACCGTTCAGCAGGATCATATTTACTCCCTGAAATTTGCCACAAATGGCTTATGGATCATCCCATCTCTCTTGCAATCCACCCAGCTTCTGATCCCCTTGATAGCAGCAATATCTGTGTTGGAATGTTATTCGGTGATACAAGTTCATTGGCAACACCAGAGTAAAAATAAGATCAGCCCTAAATATCTCAACCTTGGTTTTAGGGCCTCCATCTAAAGCCGTCTTTATTACTTCCTGACCGGCAGACATGAGTAGTTTACAAAAGGTCATAGCATTTCTCCACCATGACAGTAAACATCAGTGATACTCCGTGGCGTTTGTTCAGTCCCTCTCACTTCTTGCACACCAATAACTGTGACTACATACAATGGAAAATCGATCTATGTACACCGACACTATTGGTGTCGACAATATTGACTCATTTACATATTGAATGAGAGGAAATGTTGGCAGGAGTTCAACAATCATCTGTATTCTGTCAGGAAATCAACCTTAACTGATCAAGATGACAGAGTTCGTCGTTGACGTAAACAGGCGGGAGGGTGAACATAACACGTCCTGTCCTCATCAACGAGCCCACTCTACAGATTGTCCGGGGCTTCGTGTTCCTGAGCATCCGTATCATTAGCAACCTATCCCGATTCTTTACAACTGAGGCGGTCATAAATAAAATACATTAGCGGATTTATTTTCTTGTGCCTGAGAACATATGGCGTGGGCTCGAGGATTCCGCCGAAATTCTACGATGCTCCATCGATGACATTCCAACTGGACTGCCAAATATTCCGGTCATGAACGTCTGAAAAACGGTCAGAGAGCAGTGAACAGACTACAGTCAATCATTCCTTCCATCCAGTTCAATATCAAAGTACGTTTCACCAGAAGGCCAGAAGTATCGTCAAGCATTCCTGCTATCCTGGTCATTGCCTTTTCTCTTCAACTTTCTCGGAGAAGATGCAAGAGCTTGAAAGTTCGGATTACCAGACTTAAGAATAGCTTTTTTTTCCTCCCTGCTATGCAACTACTGAAACAATCTCTTGTTTCGCAGCCCCTTCCGGGATATGCCGCTACATATCTTACTCATAACGTTCCCTCATTCCGTTAATCCGTTGTTGTGCGCTCATGTGGCCAACACCACCTAAGGTGTTCCACACCTGCACCATTCTGCTGCTTCGCACGCACTGTTGTATTTATTGTAGCATTAAAATTCATAAATTATTTGCATCGTGAGTTTCGTGTGAACAATGCCTTTCATTGCGCCCTGGTGGGTTTGACAATAATCTGTTTTAAATCTGAATTTAGAAATCTATGACACGGCTTCCAATTTTCCCGTGTAGTGCTGGTGTATCCACTTGGCGTCCCAATACATTGTTACAGTTGATCCAAATTGATATTGATTCCAAGTTCTTAGGAATAAATATCAAGTATGTAAGAATAAATATCAAGTCCCTAGGAGTAAATATTACCAGCAATTTGTCCCAGGCCAGTCACATCAACGCAATGTCCAACAAAGCGCACCTGCCTGTTTTATTAGAAGGCTTAGGATGTTCGCCCTGTCTGCAACAACCCTCACCAACATCCAGTGATGCGCCATCGTAACCTTCTTATCGGAATGAATCATGGCCTGGTTCGGGAGCAGTCTCTGTCGGAGGCACCCTGGCGAGCCTGGACTCTGTGAGCCAATGAAGACCGGGATTCGGAGAGAAGGATGGAGGGAGTCGACGACGGCGGCGAACGTTGGACAAATGGTTCGGTAAGAAGAATAGGAGTGTCTTACCTTTCTAACCCTCGAGGTAGCCTGGTGGTGGCGCCCTTCGGCTAACCAGCTTCTAAAGAAGCTGCGACGGGCCTTTGTGGTCAACTGCAGCTGGGACTGTGAAATAGCGCCAAAATGGTGTAACTTCCATATGGAATCAGTGGGCTGTTCTATGCACTCTGTATTAACCGGATGATACTCCCTATGTAGTGTGATTGTCTTACTGATATGTACGTAAAACCATAGCTTCACTGCAACTTGGTACAAGTGATAATTTGGAAACAATTGTACCATTGAACATCTCCAACCAAGACCGCAAGAAATTACAGAGTTGGGAACCTAGCCTAGACCATCACGCAATGAGAATAACAGGCCAAAGAAACACATAAAAGACAGAAGGAAAACTCTGCAAGGTTAGCCTTAAACCTAATTCAAACTCTCAGTCTCTGTGTGTTTTCGGGAACTTTTGATAGTAACCTTCTTTGAGGTTGTCGCCAGCAAAATGATTGATGGATGTTCAGAAAAGCACTAAACTGCTGCATGCTTCAGAGGAAAGCTGACAAACGACAGTCTTCGCTTTAGAACTGGTTATAGGCGTATGTGAAGACACATTGTCTATTCTGGATCATAGAAATCACGTCAAGCCTCACATGCTGTTGGCGCAGAAGGCTGTGGCATTGAGTCAGACGCATAGAGTGATACAGCTCGGAAACAGGAGCTTTGGCGCAACTTGCCCACACCGGCTCACGTGCCCAGCTGCACTGGTCCCACCTACCGCGTTTGGCCTCCTTTTCAATTATCAGTTTAACAGTTTCTTTAAAATTGGGATAGTTACTGCCGCAACTACCTCCTCTGGCAGCTTATTCCATACCTCCACCGCCGTTTGTGTGAACAGGTTACCTCTCATATTCCTGTTAAACCTTATCCCCTTCAGGTGAAACCTATGTCCTCTGGTCCACTATTCACCTACTCTGGAGAAGAGATTCTGTAATCCGAGGGAAGATAAGAAAAAGGTCTGTTGATCGTCTGACACGTAAGAGTGGAGAATTGCTTACGTAAATATATCTCGTAGCTCCGTGGAATTTGAATCTCCCACTATCATAATAGGTTTTCTCTGTGAATCCCACTGGAGACGTTACTCTCTACCTTAATTACACCATTCAGCCTGTTTCGTCAACCTGTTTGAGTGGGCAAACTGTCCTTTCCCACTCTATCTTCTGAAAGTTTTTCAATGATTGTGCACAAGAGTATGCAATTTCCCGATAGAAACTTCAATTATTTCAAGCTATTACAGAACACGTAACGTGGTTTCTGAATGGCAAAATGTTGCACTTGCGGCAGCTGATTTATGAATTAAATCACACCAAGCAACCTATTGGCGAGCAACACCTGGCATATAATGATGAATACATCGCGAGATAATTGAAGAGGGGAGATGATTTGGGAGAAAGACAAGATTTATTGCTTATTTCGGATGGAAGATTAAGTGGCGATTTTCTTGAATACACCTGTATGAACATTCGATCATTTGATGTGCCATAGCAATGTTTTCCTTGCGATCGATCGACTATATCAGTATTCTTTGTCATGCATGACCTCGGAGTCAGCACCCCTTTTGCGACTGAATCCTTTACTTCCTAATGCAACATCAATCACATCAATACAACTTGAAAACTTGAAAACTGTTTATCTTCAAATTCAGGGAATTATGTTTTTGCTCCTGCGACGGAGCCGATCCTGTGCAGGCAGTGGATGGGCGACGTTGCGCGTCGGGAACCTACTCCAGACGACCAAACGAACCTTCCATAGGTGAGGACGTACAAGTGTTCCCATCGTCCAACATACCTCGCGCACTCATATGTTTTACACACTTTGGCGGTAAACGTGTCAAAAATAAACAGATACAAATAGCAATACATAATTGCAATAATGTTTTATTTAATTGTTCTCAGTATTCCTGGTAACGCCACAGGCCAGCCTCTCACAGGTGTATAATTGTTCTCTCTGTGACTTACTTTTCGTTTTTAATCATCGGTGTTGCTTTGCGTGCCTGCAATATAAAAGTATGTTTTGTGATCAGGACACTGGTAATAATATTGCTTAAAAAGCAACAGAGCAGAGGTTCAAGCATAAATGTGCATTTATTAATTTCAAAATTATTCAAAATAACGTTTAACACGCAGACTCGTAATTAACTGAAGAAATGCCATTACCGTCGCAGTTTTTGAAAACCAGTCCAATCGACTGAGTGAGCGCACGCGATCATTCTGCATTACTATTTTTAACCCGACAGTTGTTCTGAGATCACCGTATGCAACTTATGTCGGCAGTGATAACACGGAAAATACGGATAAACATCGTACACATAACCAAGTGAAAGCGATTTCAAGAGCAGAATGAGCATTTATTCGCTAATTTGCATCCAAGGTGCAAAAACATGATTTCCTCATTACTCTCGTTTCATTAACTGAGCTATTTGTCAGAGTGTTTATTACACAATGCACCAGAACAACAGTGACCAAAGAAAATTAAGCTGGCATTTAATTTTGGCAAAGGTATTACATCAAACAGAAATTTGGTTAACTCGAGAGCGCACATACTGGGGAAGCATGATGGGGGAAAAGGGCCCGAGTGAAGCATAGGTTTACCATAGTATAAGAAAATAACTGCAGATGCTGGTACAAATCGAAGGTAGTTATTCACAAATTCCTGGAGTAACAGCAGGTCAGGCAGCATCTCAGGAGAGAAGGAATCGGTGACGTTTCAGGTCAAGACCCTTCTTAGGACTGATGTCAGGGGGGCGGGACAAAGGAAGGATATAGGTTGAGACAGGAAGATAGAGGGAGATCTGGGAAGGATGAAGGGAAGGGAGGGACAGAGGAACTATCTAAAGTTGGAGAAGTCGATGTTCATACCACTGGGCTGCAAATTGCCCAGGCGAAATATGAGGTGCTGTTCCTCCAATTTCCGGTGGGCCTCACTATGGCACTGGAGGAGGCCCATGACAGAAAGGTCAGACTGGGAATGGGAGGGGGAGTTGAAGTGCTCGGCCACCGGGAGATCAGGTTTGTCAATGCGGACCGAGCGCAGGTGTTGAGCGAAGCGATCGCCGAGCCTGCGCTTGGTTTCGCCGATGTAAATAAGTTGACATCTCGAGCAGCGGATGCAATAGATGAGGTTGGAGGAGGTGCAGGTGAACCTTTGTCTCACCTGGAAAGACTGTTTGTGTCCTTAGATGGAGTTGAGGGGGAAGGTAAACGGACAGGTGTTGCATCTAGTTCGGTTGCAGCGGAAAGTGCCCGGGGATGGGGTGGTTTGGGTAGGAAGGGACGAGTGGACCAGGGAGTTACGGAGGGAATGGTCTCTGCGGAATGCAGAGAGGCGACGGGATGGGAAGATATGGCGAGTGGTGGGGTCCCGTTTTAGGTGACGGAAATGTTGGCGGATGATTTGTCGGATCCGCTGGCTGGTGGGGTGGAAGGTGAGAACGAGGGGGATTCTGTCCTTGTTGCGAGTGGGGGAGGGGGAGCAAGAGCGGAACTGCGGGATGTAGAAGAGACTCCAGTGAGAGCCTCGTCTATAATGGAAGAGGGGAAGCCCCGTTTCCTGAAGAATGAGGACGTCTCTGACGCTCTAGTGTGAAACACCTCATCCCGGGCGCAGATGCGGCGTAGACGGAGAAATTGGGAGTAGGGGATTGACTTTTTGCAGGGAACCGGGTGGGAAGAAGTGTAGTCCAGATAGCTGTGTGAGTCAGTGGGTTTATAGTAAATGTCCGTCACTAGTCTGTCTCCTGTGATGGAGATGGTGAGGTCCAGAAATGGGAGGGAGATGTCGGAGATAGTCCAGGTATATTTAAGGGCAGGATGGAAATTGGAAGTGAAGTGTATGAAGTCAGTGAGTTCTGTATGGGTACAAGAGGTAGCACAAATGCAGTCGTCGATGTAGCGGAGGTAGAGTTCAGAGATGGGGACGGTGTTCGCCCGGAACAGGGATTGTTCGACGTTTACCACTTTCTCCCTGTTACCGGTGTCCTGCGATTGCTCCGCTGTCCACACAGGTTGATTGGCCTCTATAAATTGTCCATTTGTTTGGAGGGAGTGGAAAAAGAATGAAATAATATAGAAGTAGCGTGAAAGGAGATCGATAGTTGGCGTGGATTCGGTGGGTCGAAGACTTTGTCTCCTTGCTGTATCTCCAGAGTAGGATAAACTGAAACATTGTTTTTGAAAAGCTATTGTGCTAAATGCTTCTTCTTTCCAAAACTTACAAGACTGGGGATCGCAATTTTTTTGTACATGATTCTAATTGGTTCCATTGTCAAGGAACGTCCTGCTTATCTGTGAAAATGAAGCTGAATAGTTACCACTGATCTTGAAATAAACATTGGTTGAATATTAAGACTTTGTTGAAAGACAACTGAGCTTACAAATCGCTATTTCAAACGATTTACTCTGCTTTCCCAGACAAATTTAATGTAAGCGATTCAGGACGGGAATAGATGAACGATTATTCGTTTTGTTAAGGAAAGGGTTTATATGGGACAGGTATTCTCTCACTTGTCGGCGGGTTAATCACAATGTCCGGACTGCGGTTGAGAGGGAGGAGAGCAGTGCGTCGAGATGAGTGAGATCAGCTTGGGTCAGTGGTGTACAGAATTCAATATTATTGATGTCCCGGCAACAAACACCAGAGTGGGTAGAAGTCCCGCGGGATGAGGCCACGTGGAGGAGAAATATGAGAGCGCGACAAATGTCACTGGGAGGCGAAGCCCACTTTGCCATCGAGAATGGTCCGGCGACGGGGCGCCTTAAGAAGAGCTCTACATTATGGCGGAAGGAGGGGGGCGGGATCGCATTGACATGTGGGCGCAGGGGCAAATAGGTAAGGCTGCTGTTGAGGAGCGTTGGTTCTGCATCCGAAAGAGAAAGGTCAGTGGGGTGGTGAAAAGACGCCAAGGGGAGGGTTGTGGTCAACGGAGGAGGGTGATCGAGAAATCGAGGGTGAGGTGCTGTGGGGAGATCATGTGGACTGAGACAGGGGGGTGCGATGAAGTGTAGTGTAAAGGTGGTGCCATTACTGAGGTTCCCTGTTGGCAGTGGGAACAGCGCGACTCAGGAGATACAGCAGGAGAGTCAGTCCACGTGATGTTGTTGGGACCGGCAGCGTGGAACCTCCGAACGGAACAGAGGCTGGAACCGGGATGAGCTGATGCCTCCCGCCTGCTGGTGGCCGGGGCAGAATCAAGGAGCGGCTGTGTCAATGGCTGCGGGCGCGCCAGCAGACGGGTTGCAGATAAGGGTCGTCGGTGGCGTTGGCTGGCACGACATGGGAGCGGTGGAGAAAACCTTGCGGGCCGACGGAGCGACGACGTCAGTAGGCCCGGCCTAGAACCGAAGATGGGAAAGTTCGGCCTAGGACCGTCCCAGGTCGTGGTGGGGGCCGGTGGTGGCGACGGCTGCGGTGGTACCAGCCCCGGGGTGATATTAAATCGGTGTCATCCCACTTGCTCTGCCTGTCCTTAAACACAAGGGACGATTTAGAAATGGTAAGTAACCCTTTTCGGGATATAGGAGCAAACCGGGGCACCAGGCGCGACTACACACGGTGACAGGAAGAACCTGTAAACTATACACAGACAGCACTTGCTGCCATTATTGAACCTGAGGATCTGACGCTGTGAGGCAGCATCTCTACCAGCTGCTCCACTCTGACGCCCAATTTCCTCTTGAACTCCCTCAGGGCGAAATTGGGTCGATACAGGTCATCCTATCTCGATTGTAATTAGGTATAAGGTTTGGTCAAGTCAACCTTGATTCCAATTACGTCTTTAGCGCATAAATACTTTATGCAATATGCTGACAGAATGTACAGAATATACCAGTGGAGCCATTACTGAGCTTCCCTGTTGTAAATCGTGAGAGGGGTTTAGAAGGATGAGGGGAGACCTCTTTGATACTTACCGAATAGTGAAAGGCCTACATAGAGTGGATGTGGAGTGGCTATTTCCACGAGGGCAAAGCCTCAGAATTAAAGGACGTTCCTCCAGGTAGTGGATGAGGAGGAATTTATTTCAATAGAGGGTGGAGAATCTGTGGAATTCGTTGCCCCAGAAGACTGTGGAGGCGGCCAACGGATATTTTTAAGACATAGATAGACAGTTTTGATTAGTACAGGGGTCAGTGGTAATGGAGAGAAGGCAGACAAATGGGATTGGGAGGGAATGATAGGTCAGCCATGATTGAACGGCGGAGTAGACCTGATGTGTCAAATTGTATAATTCAGCTCGTATCACTGATGAAACATAGAAACATAAAAAATAGGCGCAGGAGGAGGCCATTCGGGCCTTCGAGCCAGCACCGCCATTCATTGAGATCATGGCTGATCATCCACAATCAGTAACCCGTGCCCAACCTCTCCCCATATCCCTTGATTCCACTATCCCCCAGAGCTCTATCCAACTCTTTCTTAAATTCATCCGTGATTTGGCCTCCACCGCCCTCTGTGGCAGAGAATTCCACAAATTCACAACTCTCTGGGTGAAAAAGTTGCTTCTCACCTCGGATTTAAATGGCTTCCCCTTTATTCCAAGACTGTGACCCTCGTTCTGGACTCCCCCAACATTGGGAACAATTTTCCTGCATGTAGCTTGTCCAGTCCTTTTATAATTTTATATTTCTCCATAAGATCCCCTCTCATCCTTCTAAACTCCAGTGAATACAAGCCTAGTCTTTTCAATCTTTCCTCATATGACAATCCCGATATGAGCCAACAGATCTGGCACGCTGATGGCCGGTTGTGAGGGAAGGAACGGTGGAGACAATGGCACCGGCCCGTCGGCGGACGGAGTGTGGGGGTAAGGTCGTCAGTGGCGTGGACAGGCATGGTTTGGGACCCACGGGTCAAAGCTGTGCGGTTAGATGGAGCTTCGCCGTCAGGAGGTTCGGCCTTGGATTGGCCTAGGGGGTAGTGGTGGCTGCCGGCGGCTGCAGCTTTGATGGTGCCGGCCTCGGAGTGTGTTTAGTTCTATGTTTGTCCACTTTATTGTCCAATCCCTACAAAATATGGACAATTTACAGACGCCCACGAAGCTACAAGACCCGTACAGCTTTATGATGTGGGTGGAAACCGGAGTGCACTGAGCAAGTACACGCCCGATCAGGGAGAATTTGTAAACTGTAAACCGACTGAGCTCAAGCTCAGAATCGAACCGGGATACCTTGCGTTGCGAGACAGCAACCGTACCAGATTTCTCAGGCTGAAACTGGCATTTTTTTGTCACTGCATCCAGATTGTAATCAAATATATAGATTGCTGAAATTCATCATGTTGAGCATCACCTCTGCTGCTCGCCAATACTGCCCATAACATGCTGACCAGAGGTACACACAGGACTTTACTGTGTGTGAAGTAGTTTCCGACCAGAACCGTCACCTCTCTATCGATAGACACAAAATGCTGAGTAACTCAGCGAAGCAGAGAGCTTCCCTGGAGAACATGGATGGGCGACTTTGCGGGTCGGAACCCTTCCTTCGTCTGAAAAAGGGTTGCAACCCGAAACTTCGCCTATCCATGTTCTGCAATGATGCTGCCTCAACCGCTGATTTACTTCAGCGTTTTGTCTCGACATTCGGTATAAACCAGCACCAGCAGTTCCTTGTTATTACGTCACCCATCTCTGTCCCCGAGAGATGCTGCCTGACCTGCTGTGTTTCTCCAGCACTTTGTGTCTTCTTTGGTAAACTGGTACCGAGGGGTCGTTGGGTTAAATACAGAAATTTATCCGGTGCTAATCTAGTTTTATATCCAATTCTACCACGATATCTGTGTTTATAACTTCTGAGCTGTGCAAACAAATTGTTGTAGTTAACACACAATGCCATATTTGTGCGATGAACCACATATCTGCCTGTAGATGATGCACCTGCAGACTCCTCCTTCCGATCCTGTTCTCTGATGCTGTGTGGATTCCTCATGTTCTCCCCGCCACCGCGGGGAATTCCCTCGGGGACACCACTTACTGTCCACGCCCCAAAGACGTAAATAGTTTACAGGGCAAATGGCTTCTATAATACTGCTCTGGTGCATCTGGGCTGCATGTTCAATAGTGTGCATTTGGGTGGTTTTTAGGGAATAAAGTAAATGGGCGTGCGGAGGGGAAAAGGACTGCAAGCTTTACCCTGACGGTCGGTATTGACGCTGTGGTGCAAATAATATATCTGAGAGTCAGGTGCAATGATATAACGTAGAAGGCAACGTAACTGAGAAACGAATTTTCACTTTGAACACATATCACAAATAACACTTTATTGAATTGGAAATAAAAAAGAATGGGCTCTTAATCACTTTTTTAAATTCCTCCCTGAATTTCTTCTGAGACACCCCATAAATAAACGTATTGGTGCAAGCACTCAGAGACCTTAGCATATATCCCGACAGTTCCGCAATGGTAAATGGGTCGTTGTTATCTGTTGTAGAAAAATTCACGTCGAGAAAGTGTACACTCAAGATGCACACGAGGTTTACCATCCACAGTAGGACGAAGTTACCGGATATGGCCAGCAATAGAATGATGGACTTCCTTCTGTTCTCCACCTCTTGATCCGTTCCGCCCTCGTCCTTCGAGTTCCCTCGGAGACCGCTCCTCACTCTGTTGGCGTGTATGATGTACGTCATTGTCAGGGCATTCAGGAGCATGATCAGTAAAATTGGTACAAATGGGGTTAATATTGTATCGATGGTCAAAAGTGCTGCCCATAACCGTGAGGTGTAGAAGTCTGGATTTATGACACAGGACCAGCCCACGTTGTCAATTATTTCTCGAGGTACGTAGACAAAATATAGAGCTATATTTTCAATAATACAGAAGATACATGTCAGTGATATCACCAAAGCCGCTGTTCTCCCGGTGCAATATTTTGTTCGTAACTTCTGAGTACATATAGTGACAAATCGATCGAAGGTGAAGGTCACCGTTAACCACACAGAGCAGTCGATGCAAATATAACTAAAGAATATATTCAGTTTACAAATTTGAGTTATGTTGAGGAATGAATAATGAAAATAGCCATCTGTAATCTCAGAGAGAATTACCTCCAAGATCAGAACCATTAAATCAGCTACGGCCATGGATACCAGATAGCGGGAGATACACTTGGAGAGTCCACACTTTCCCCGGGAGAGAATTACGATTGCCATCAGGTTAGCTGTAGGAAAGACGAAATTAAAATCACCAACATTCACTATTCCAGAAGAACTTCAGTTTGACAGTTCTGCGAAAGTAAATGTAGTATATGAGACTGCCACCTACCCCTTTTACTCGTGTCGCCCACACATCTCTGATTCTGGGAAGGACATCTGTAAGATGGACTTCGCAAACTAATAGCAAATACAATGCAGTGGCCAAGGCCATGGCTGGATTTACAGAGTCGCGGCCGATCGCAGAACGATTATTAAGATGTCGGACGGGTATAGTGGATATATATTAATCGTGAATTCCATTCGCCTGTTCACAGGGGAATGTGGAGAGTAAAGAGCCTCGGCCGATTTGCTCTTCACAGTCCAACGTCAAACGTTATGTTATAACCTTCCATATGCAGACAGAGCGCAGCACCAAATTTAAAACAAGAACAGTTGACAAGTGTTGCGTGCAAACATAAATCGCATCAAGATGTCCGCGGCGAGGCGTGGCCAGGCTCGCATTGCTCACTAGTAGTTGCAGATTGAATTCGCGATGCACATATGAATGCAAATACTACATCCAATTCACCCCTCTGCTAAACTATATTTCCTAACGCATTTGCGTAAAAAGGTGTCCTCATTTTTCGCCCCTTTCCTTCAAGGCGAATTGATAGCAGGCGCACTGCTGCCTGGCAGCTAAGCGACCTCTGATCGATACTAGTCGCTGGGCGGCGCGGACTTGATGGGCCGAAAAGGCCTGTTTCCGCGCTGTATATATATGATATATGATATATGATAGTCACTGGTGCTGTTGGCACCTTCTCCCTGTGCTGGCTTGGTGGATTAGACAATAGACAATACACAATAGCTGCAGGAGTAGGCCATTCGGCCCTCCGAGTCAGCGCCGCCATTCAATGTGATCATGGCTGATCATTCACAATCAGTGTCCCGTGTAATCAGATTGATTGATTGATACATCATGGTAACAGGTGCCCGGCACACCGAGTCGATCAACTATCACACTGGTTCTATGTTATCCAACATTCGCATCCAGTCCCAGCATACTAGGAGCTAATTATAGAATCCAGTTCGCCTACAATCCAGCACGGGTTGTGAGAGGAATGTAGAGCGCCCGTAACTTTGGGATGAGGATGGAGCCAGAGCTGACAGTTGAATCACCGCAATCAGCCGAGATCACGTGCAAATTCTACACATGATCCCAGGTCAGGAGCAAACCGGATCTCTGTCGTTGAAAGGCAGCAGCTCTCCGAGCTCCGCTGATATGAGGCACAGTTCTACTTGCGATACACTGCTGGCTGGTCGGTTACCTGTCCCAATAAGTTGTCCTTACTGCTTCGGCCCATGGCAAACACTTTGGGTAAATTGGAAAGAGCATGTCAACGGAAAATCAGCCGGTGTATCCGATTGCAGTTGGTCGTGACACAGGCCAGATTGTCCTGAACCTGCCGCCCTCCCTATCACAGGGTCAGCATTCACTGCATTCGCTATAAGTCCACTTCGATTTGGCGATGAAGAATAATTACCGTCCTGTGTTTTTCACAGCGCTAATGGAGTCAGAAGCGTCCGCACCAGCAACAGATTGGTATCGTACATGTGTGAGTATCTGTTAATTCAGTGTGCGACGGACGGAACCGATAAATATAAGCCGCACAATGCTGGATCAGTAACTCATGCAATAATTAATAACACAGACTTTTTAAACAGTAAAGACGAGAGAGCGAAACTTGGGTACAGAATAATAAAGGACTTACCAGGAATACCAACAATGACAAGGATAGGGTAGAAAATGTTCTCTACCTGTTTGAGTACCGGCAGGTCCATACCCAGAGACAATCGTCGTTTACTGCCAGTGGTATGACAGTTCGCTTGCTTTTAAAGATAGCAGCATATTCTCCAGATAAATCATATGACCACTAATCAAGGCAAATTAATTGGGATTAGTGCCAGTCAGTTAAACAAACAGTTACCCTCATTACGTCAGTTACTGCTAATTATGTTATTGCGCAATAACTGCCAGCATTGTTCTGGAAAATAGATATTATGATATTCTATTACAGAAAATAGGGAGAATTATAAGTAAGAACATATGTTTATGAGTCTATTCGCATTCTCTACTTCCTGCGGCAAAGCAATGTTGAATTATCCCCCCATATCCATGTGCCTATCTCAAAGCTTCTTGCACGTGACTCTAACATCTGCTCTCACCACCATCGCTAACAGCCCGTTCCTGACACTCCACGATTGAATAGCGTAGACATGATGGGCCGAATGGCCTAATTCTGCGCCTTTCACATGATCTTATGATCTTATGCTCCAACAAATGTATTTATAATTGATTTGGGATTTCACTTAACCTTAACCTCAATGCAGACTTATGTAACCATTTTTGTGGCTGCCGATATATTTTATGTTTCCCTGTACACCTTCCAAACTCTTGAAATTGACAAAGGGGTCCAATGCAGATGGGCGAAACGTTTGGCATATATGTATCTGAAGGGCTCTATTCTGTGCTGCACAATGCTTTGACTCAATGTTTCCCTAATTGTACCCCCATTCAGACTTTGCCTGGCATCAAGTTTGATCACACCACCATCCCACTCCACCTACCTCTATCAACAAGGCAACGAAACTACTCACGTATGGTAATCAACTCAGAAGATGTTTTCACAGTGAATCACATCACATCGGCACTCGGGATGGTGGGAGGGATAGTCCTCAGGAATTTGGAGGCAAAGTGGACGTTGGTGTTTAAGGAAGATAAATGGACTAATACTGCTCAGATGCAGGAGGCGGCCCGGATGCAGTCGTAGATGAGGATGTGAACGAGTTGGAGGCTTGGGCCATTGCACACGCGGATCAACGACCATTCGACGTACACGACAAAAATCCATGCATGTGTCCATTCGACTGCACGTGGCTTTATCTTTAACTTGGTGAATGTGAGAGGAGTCTAAAGAGAAGTTGTTCCGGGCGAGGAGATAATGCGCCAGCGGAGGAGAGTGTGAGTAAAGGGACATTGAATGTGTCTCTGCTCGAGGAAGAATCTGAGTTCCTTGAACGGAGGTGAAATGGAATTGGACGCCCATGGTGAAAATGAAGCAATGGGGGCCTAGATACTTAATGTTTGTTAAAGAGATGAAGGCCGTGTGAGTTGTGGTTCACGGAGGTGTGAAGCGACACAAGACGAGGGATGAAATGGAATCGCCGTAGGTGGAGAACGGTTCAACGGGGTAGGAGAAGGCAGTGACAATGGGTCTGTCAGGGCAGTCCGCTTTGTGGATTTTGGGAACGCGATAGATGTGGGCAACGTGGGGCTGAGGAACGATGAGGGCAGAGGTTGTGGAGGGGAGATCGCGGGAGGCGGTGCGATCAGAAACTGAATGGGACATGATACCCTGGAGTTCGTCTGTGGGGTCATGGTCGACGAGTAAGTATGAGGAGATGTCCGAGATCTGATGGCTTACCTCAACTGGGTAGAGGTCAGCCCGCCTGATTACAGTGGCATCTCCCTTGGTGGTGGGTTTTATAACAATGTCGGGATTGTTGCTGAGAAAGAGTGGGCCTGTGCGTTCAGAAGGGGTGAGATCCATAAGTGGAGTAGAGAATTCAAGACGGTTGATGTGTCGGCAGTTGGAAATAAAAAGTTCCGGATAAGGAACACAGGATTTCACTGTTCAGGCTCAAAACGTGATACGGTCATGATACAGTAGGGGATACATTGAATGGGCGCGCAGAGGGGAAAGAGGCTGCAAGGATTAACTTGACAGTCGGCATTGACTCGATGGTGCGAATGGTGTCTCGGAAAGTGAGATGCAATAATATAACATAGAAGACAACGTAATTTCGAAAGAAATTCTCAGTTTTCATCGAGTCATTGAATTGGAAAAGAATACGAATGGGCTCTTAATTACATTTTTTAGTTCCTCCCTGAATTTATTCTGGGACACCCCATAAATAAACGTGTTGGTGCAGGCACTCAGAGCTCTCAGCATATATCCGGACAGAGTTCATCCAAACGGGAGTAAATCTTATGTCGGTATTGTCTGACCGACAAATCAATATCCTCGCCATGTCCCCCGTAAACCCCTCCCGTGCCTCCTACAATAACCTTGCAGATCTCACATTAGGTCCTGGTGATTTATGCACCTTATTGCTCTTCAGTAGCCTCAGCACCACCTCTTTCTCGATCTCAAACTGCTTCCGCATATTTGGATTCTTCACACTGATCTCGCTGTCCTCCAAATCCTTCTGCTCCGTGAGTATGGATGCAAATTGGTCGTTTAGCACATCACCTACATCCTCCCACTCCGCATAGATACCATCACTTTTCCCTGTAGTCCTACTTCCTCCCAGGCCACCCATTCATTTTTAACATTGTTTAAGAAACGTTGAAGGTTTTCTTAATCCGATTCGCCAATGATATTTCATGGTCCATTTTGGCTGTTGTAATCGCCCGATTGAGTACTTTATATTGGATACTCTTGCACACTTTATATTCCTCATAAACCCCGCCAGATGCCATCTTCTTGAACATAACAAGCGCTCCCGTTTTCTTCCCGACCACGTTTAACCCTCCTTGGCTATTCACGATTCCCTTAACATGACGTCCTTACCCCTCCCTCCCTCCCTACTAGAACATGCGGATCCTCCATTTGATCAGCTGGCCTTTAAACGAGTCCCACGTGTCTGCTGTGGACGTACCCAATAACAACTGCTCCAAATATACCCTCCCTTGCTCCTGCCTAATGACCTTGTAAACTACTTTGACCCCCTTCATGCATACCTATCCCTATTATGAACAATCTTAAAACGTTTAGAGTTTTGAACACTACCTTCAAAATGCTCTTTTACCGCAACACCTTACCTGGCCAGACATGTTTTCCAATACATGATCCAATATGGTCCCTTCGCGTCGGACTATCCACATACCTTTTAGGGAAATCTTCTTGGATACAGTTAATAAATTACACGCGTCTAATCCTCTTGCATTAAGTTACTGTCAGTATTGGGGAAATTAACCTCACGCACTACAACTACACTGTGCTTCTTCTATCCTTGCATAATCGATATACATATCTCATCCTCTATCACCCACTGCTTACAATTTAATCTCAGCAGAGAGATGGCACCATTCTTATTTTTTAAACGCAATCCTGAATACCTCAGTTGACGTGCCCTCCTCTATGTCATCTTCAAATACCGCCATAACATCCTCCCTGATTTGTGAAGCAATCAGCAATCAAACAATATTATATTCCCCTGCTAATGAAGGCAAGCATCGCAAAAGCCTTCTTGTTCAACGTATGCTTTCCAGTTTCGGAGATCCTAGACCTATACATCAATTATTTCCTGATGCGCAATTAGCTATGGGGGAACACAATTCATTATAGAACATAGAACACAGAAAGGTCCAGTACAGGTACAGCCCCTTCGATCATACCTGCCTGTGCCGAACATGATGGGAAACTAAACTGATCTCATGTTTCTGCACGAGATCCATACCTCTCCATTCCATGCATACCCACATGCTAAACCAAAAGTCTCTTCAATGCCACGATGGCGTCTGTCTCCACCTCCACCTCTGGTAGCGCGTCCCGGGCATCCACCACTCTCGGGGCTATTGCGACATGTATTTTTTTAGTGTATGTCCGGTTCCATGTGAAGACGATCGGTGCAGTCACCCTTATTGCTTTTATACATGTTCGGTACATGAGCCCAGTTGGATATGATCAATACGTCTACAGATATCTCCAAAGGTTGGTGGTAATGTTAACAGTGAGGAAGATTATTAGCTACAGGTGATTGTGTGGTGATAATTGTGAGGTGGTGACGTTTTGAATAATAAGGATGGGGCGTAGACAATTTGTAATTTTGCGTATAGTTATGATAGTTACATTTTATGAACTATGGACAGACATTTGAGAGGGTGCAGGCGAGGTTTCCCAAGATGCTGCCTGCATCAGTGGTTATCAGCCATAAGATGTTTGAGAGAGTTTGCTGTTTAAACTCTACCCTGACTTGCGCTTTCAACTCTGGCCCAGTTACCTTGTTACTGACAGATCAGAACGGCAGAGACACAAAGACGTCTCAATGAACAGTGGTGAGTTTCTCAACCAAGTCCCTTTATTCGTTTATTCAAAGCCTCAACAGTTAGTCAAATACCCGTCAGTTAGTCAGTGTGTTCCTCGCGGAGGGAGAGGGGATGGCCGCGCCTGTGTGCCGTTGCCTGTTACCGCTCCTGTTTGCCCTGGTTCTGTTTGTGCCTCTGTGCTTGCATGATGTGCAAGCCACTATGGTCTACGAGCGTCAAACGCTACCGAATATTCGAGCCTCTGTCATGGACTTCTGCACCCGGGGTCCCGGACAAAGTGTCTATCACCGCTCTCTATTTCCCCAACTACTTGAAGGTGTATGGGCCCAGCCCTGCGTCTATCGCCGTAGGAAACGTGCTAGGAGGCGGAGTAAACGCGCGGGTGCCTCCGCGAAACGGAAAAATCTCGCCCGCTCTTGCTCAACACCGGCCTACCTATTTCAGCTCTGCGAATGTGGATCCGGTCGGCCGTGTCG
Source organism: Rhinoraja longicauda (assembly GCF_053455715.1). Lineage (NCBI taxonomy): Eukaryota > Metazoa > Chordata > Chondrichthyes > Rajiformes > Arhynchobatidae > Rhinoraja > Rhinoraja longicauda. Next base: position 32,581,527 of record NC_135971.1, read on the forward strand.
TTCCATCCATCGGCGCTCCCTCGAGATCAGGTACGCCTTTGTCCGACCGATTATCCCGGACACGCACCTGGACACCGGACCGCTGGCCCGCGGGCTCCCAGCCAAGCTATCTGTGAAGCGCAGCGGCGTAGTTTCCCTGAACCTCCGCCCCCTGGCGTGGGAGCCGTTACCGAATTACAACGTTCCTGCTATCCCCGTCAAAGTGGCTCTGATCAACGCGCATCCTTATCCAATAAGACTTTTAGCCTCAATGACTTTTTCACCGCCCGTGTTGGACCTTACTGCTGACAGAAACCTGGCTTAACTCTGGTGAGCTTGCTCCACTTGTTGAACTCTGTCCTGATGACTGTAACATTTTAGCTCGCCGGGCGCACTCTTTTAAAGTATTTAGAAAACAATTTAACTGCCGCCTACTGAACTCTGATCATTTTTCCAGTTTCAAGGTGCAATTAATTAAAGTAGGCCTGGTGTATCCACTCTTAATTGTTCTTGTGTACCGGCCTGCAAAAACGCATAAAGACTTTATCACTCCATTTGCTGATCTCATCCCCAACCCTATGCCCAACTTTGATCGTGTCCTGATTCTTGGTGATTTTAATATTCATGTTTGCTGTCCTGCTAAGCTTCTTGTAAGTGAATTTATACATCTGGTTGAGTCTTTCAATCTGACTCTCCTTACCACGAGTCCTACTCACAAGCAAGTCCATACTCTCGACCTAGTGTAATCGTCTGGTTTTCCGATCTACAATATGGATATAATTGATGCGTGTCTGTCAGATCATAGTGCTGTTATATTTGATGCATCTCTGTCATTTTCTCTCACCAATTCTCATCTCCCTGTTCGTTGCTCTCGGTACACTAACTGTTCAACTGCTAATAAGTTCTCTGAGGCTCTCATAGCTGCTCTCAATACCTGTACTATAGAGGTTTCTCCCCGCACATCAACACTGAGGAGCTTACTTCTTTATTTAATACCACTTGCTCTTCCATTTTGAATTATGTTGCTTCCCTTTAAGAGAAAAAGGTTAAGCCTAAAGGTCGGCCTTGGCTTCATGACGCCCACTAGAGCCCTAAGAATGGAGTGCAGAAAATTAGAACGGGGGGGTGGAAATGTGATAAGCTTCAATTTTCCTTTGAAATTTTGAGAAACAATCTTCACAAATATCCTACAGCTGAATGGGAGCAAGTCTGAAGTCATCCTAATCCCCCCCCCCCCGACTCAATCAAAGTGATAGCCAACAGCCTTGGTAACCTATCCACCCTCGTTAAACCTCATGTAAAACACCTTGGTGTGATATTTGATTTCGCCTTTAAGTTTGACAAGCAAGTAAATTCAATGGTAAAAGCCAGTTTCTTCCAGCTTCGCACCATAGCTAAAATCAAACTGTTCCTTTCTGTAGAATATCATCCACGCCTTTATATCCACTCGCTTGGACTACTGCAATTCCCTGTATGCAGGGATCAGTCAGATATCCCTGTCCCGCCTGCAATTGGTCCAGAACGTCGCAGCAATGCTCCTTACAGGTACCCGAAAGAGGGACCATATTATCCCTATTCTGGCCTCTCTCCACTGGCTGCCAGTACGGTTCAGAATCGATTTCAAGATTTTCTTATTTGTCTATAAAGCCCTAAACTGGCTTCACCCCCCCCCCCCCCCCATATCAAAAACCTTTTAACCCCTTACTCTACCTCCAGGTCTCTCACGTCGGCTGACTTGGGGCTACTGGCTGTCCCGCGGTCTAGGCTTAAGTTCAGGGGTGACCGCGCTTTTGCGGTTGCAGCTCCGAGACTGTGGAACAGCATCCCCCTCCCTATCAGATCTGCCCCGTCCATCGGCTCTTTTAAGTCCAGGATCAAAACAAACTTCTCTTCTTTAACGTTTTGAAGCCTTCTGAAGGGGCTGATTTTTGTTTTGTGCTGCTCCCTTTCAACGGTGTTTTTTTGTGCCTGTGTGCTGTGATGTCTGTTTCTTATTGTACCCGCTCTGATGTACCCGCTCTGATGTACAGCACTTTGGTCAACGTGGGTTGTTTTTATATGTGCTTTTATAAATAAATTTGACTTGACGACTTGATTGATAGCACAAAGCTTAAATACAGATTTTATTTTTTGATATTATGGATTAGTATCAAATTATCATTGTAGTCTTCCTTCCTTGTACCACCCCCCCCCCCCCCCCCCCACCCAGAAATATTTCCAATCTTTGCCCGAGTTATCGTTATTCCTCCAAAATAACTGCGTGCATGTTTCCTTGCCAATTCTGCATCCAACTTTCGAGGTCTTTATCACGCGGAAACCAGAGCTTAGATCTGTTAACGAGGGAGCTAGAAAGCACATCAACTGCACCGTCACCATCAATATCTCTTCGTACCTCTTTCAAAAATACAATCAAGTTATTTAAACAAAACGTTATCCTAGAAAGTATGCTGTCCATGTCCTACTATGTCCTAGTTTTCCAAGTTTGGATGTAGCGGAGCAAATAGGTGGTGGATGGCGCCAATGTACCCGTGGAAAAAGGACTGTTCTAAACAACGAACATAAAGGCAGGCAAAAGTGAGACCCAATCGAGTGCATATAGTTAGACCTTTAACGGAGACAATGGGAGGAGTCAAAAGTGAAGTTGTTCAGGGCGAGGACCAATTACACCAGCGGAAGAGCATGCTGGTAGGGGGATATGGAAAGGATCTCTCTTCGAGGAAGGATCGGCGAGCCTTGAGACCTCGTGGAGCATGAAGATGTAGATGCACTAGACGACTATTGTGAAGGTGGCGCAATGGAGGTCGAGAAACGGAAAATTATTGAAGAGATGAAGGACGTGTGAAGCGTCTCGGAAGGAAGTCGGAATGGAACGAACAAGGAAGAATAGGTCGGAATGAAAGAATGTGGAGATATGTTCAGCCGGGCGAACAGTCAAGAGTCAGGAGGGAGAGACAATATGTCTGACAGGCTAGTCCACATTGTGGATCTTGGGGAGGATATAGAAAGGGCTGTGCTGGGCTGGGATACCAGGTCGGATGCTCTGGAGCGGAGATCGCTAGATGCGATTAGAAGAGAAACAGTCTGAGAGATGTTGGCCTCGCGTTCGGCTGTATGGACACGGTCGAGGGGCAGGTACGAGGAGAGGCCCGGGCGCTAATACCTGGTGTACACACGATAGATGTCATTCCGCCAGATTACAAACACATCTCACTTGTCGGCGAGTTAATCACAATGTCCGGACTACGGTTGAGAGGAAGGAGAGCAGTGCGTTGACACGAGTGACATCAGCTTGGGCCAGCGGTGTAGAGAATTCAATCTTATTGATGTCGCGGCGGCAGTTCTAAATAACAAACACCGAGTGGGTAGAAGGCCCGCGGGATGAGGCCAAATGGAGGAGAAATGTCAGAGCGGGTAAGATGTGGCGTCACTGGGAGGCGAGGACCGCTCTGCCATAGAGAATGTTCCGGCGTCGGGGTGCGCTAAAAACAACTTTACATCATGGCGGGAAGAGGGTGGCGGGAAGAGGGTGGCGGGGTCTCATTGACATGTGGGCGCAGGGGTAAAAAGTTAAAGCTTCTGTTGAGGAGCGAAGGTTCTGCATCCGAAAGAGAGTGGTCAGTGGGATGGTGAAAAGACGCCAACGGGAGGGTTGTGGTCAGCGGAGGAGGGGGACCGAGGGATCGAGGGTGAGGTGCTGTGGGGTGATAATGGGGGCTGACACAGGGGGGTGCGATGAAGTGTAGTGTGAAGTTGCTGCCTTTACTGAGGTTCCCTGTTGGCCGTGGGAACAGCGCGACTCAGGAGATTCAGCAGGAGAGTCAGTCCACGTGATGTTGTTGGGACCGCCAGTGTGGAACCTCCGAAGGAAACAGAGGCTGGAACCGGGATGAGCCGATGCCTCCCGCCTGCTGGTGGCCGGGGCAGAGTCAAGGAGCGGCTGTGTCAATGGCTGCGGGCGCGCCAGCAGACGGATTGCAGATAAGGGTCGTCGTTGCGTTGGCTGGCACGAAATGGGAGCAGTGGAGAAAACCGTGCGGGCCGGCGCTGCGTCGACGTCAGTAGCCCCGGCCTGGAACCGACCGTGGTGGTGGTGTAGATGGGGAATTTCGGCCTAGGAGCGTCCCAGGTCGTGGTGGGGCCGGTGGCGGCGACGGCTTCGGTGGTACCGGCCCCGGGGTGATATTAAATCGGTGTTATCCCACTTGCTCGCCCATTCGTTAAATACAAGGGGCAATTTAGAAATGCCAATTAACCTTGTTCGGGATATAGGAGGAAACCGGGGCACCAAGCGCGATCACACACGGTGAGAGGAAGAACCTGTAAACTATACACAGACAGCACTCGCTGCCATAATCGAACCTGAGCCTGTGAGGCAGCAGCTCTACCAGCTGCTCCACCCTGCAGCCCAATTTCACCTTGAACTTCCTCATGGCGAATCGTCGTGGCTGAATCGTCGCCTATCCATGTCCTCCAGCGATGCTGCGTGACCCGATGATTTGCTTCAGCAATTTGTATCTACCTCCGGTATAATCGAGGACATGAAGATCCTTGTTATTACATTAGTCATCTGCGGTCCCCTGAGATGCTTCCTGACGTACTGATTTGGTCCACTACATGTGTCTTTAAAAAACGGTGTCTACACGTCCTTGATTTAAGTTACAGACAGTAATTAATCCGTTGCTAAACTAGTTTTATATGTAGTTCTCGCAAGAGGTCTATTTGTATCATTGCTACGTAGTGTAAACAGAGTATTGTACTTAACACCCAGTGCCATCATTGTGTTCTCAACGACTGTAGATGATGTCTCTGCAGACTCCTGGCTCTGTTCTCGGATGCTGTGTGGATTTCGCATGGATCCTCCGGCTTCCGCGGGGATTTAACTCACGGGCACCAGATGCCGTCCACGGCCCAAAGACGCAATCGGTTGAAGGGGTAAAATGGCTCCATGATATGGTCATGATGCAGATGGGTTGCCGGTGCGTTTGGTGGGCATTTGAGTGGCATGTAATTGGGATAAATTGAATAGACGTGCAGAGGGGAATGTTGCTGCATGGGGATTACCCTGACAGTCGGGATTGACTCGATGGTGCGAATGACATTACGGAAGGTTAGGTGCAATAATGTAATAAATGAGACAACGTAATCTCGAAATAAATTTTCAGTTTCACCGGGACATTAAAAACACTTAATTGAATTGGAAAAGAAAAAGAAAGGGCGCCAAATCACATTTTTAAATTCCTCCCTGAATTTTTTCTGGGACACCCCATAAATAAACGTGTTGGTGCAGGAACTCAGAGCCCTCAGCATATATCCGGACTGTTCTGCAATGGTAAATGGTTTGTTGTAATCTGACCCTAAAAGCTGAACGTCCAGGAAGTTTACACTCATGAAACACACGAAGGTCACCATCCAAAGTAATACGAAGCTACCGGATATGGCCAGCAATAGAATGATTGACTTCCTTCTGTTTTCCACCTCTTGATCTGCGCCGCTCTCGGCCTTGTTGTTCCCTCGGAGACGGCTCCTCACTCTATTAGCGTGAATAATGTGATTGATTGTCAGTGCGTTGAGGAGAATAATCAGCAAAATTGGTACAACTGGGGTTAAAATGGTTTCGATCAGCGAAAGTGCTGCCCATAACGGTGTGGTGTAGATGTCGGATGAAACCCAACAGTACCAAGCCACGTTATCACGAATGTATAGAGGAACGAGGGAAATATATACTGGAATATTTTGAGTAATAATCAACATACACGTCACTGCTATTACCAACCCCGCAGTTTTCTCAGTGCAATATTTTGCTCGTAAATTCTGATTACAAATAGTGACAAATCGATCGAAGGTGAAAGTCACCATCAGCCACACAGAGCAATCAATGAAAATACAATTCAAGAAAACACGCAGCTTGCAAATGTGAGATAAGTTGAGAAATGAATACGGAAAATAGGCACATGTCATCTCGGAGAGAATTACCTCGAAGATCAGAACCATTAAATCAGCTACGGCCATAGACACCAGATAGCGAGTGATACATTTGGAGAGACCACACTTTCTCCTGGATAGAACGATGACTGCCAACAGGTTAGCTGGAAAAAAGACCACATTAAAAATTAAATCATTAATTGTTCCAATAGAACATTCGTTTGACAATTCTTCGTACGACAGTGAGTGGATTATTGGTTTCTGTATCTCGCATCGAGATGCTCGACACAGATGTCTACGGTAAGAGGACTGGTCACCCTTACATTCCTCGTTGTCACTCGCAGATAGATTTGGTGATCCGCATGTGAAAGCAAATATTGTATCCAATAGGTATGGAAGTGTGAAAACGCACAGCACCAGATTCAGGAATATTTTCCCCCCGGCTGTTATCGGGCAACTGATTCACCCTACCACAACCAGAGAGCAGTCCTGAACTACTACATACACCTTTGGTGACCTCGGACTATCCTTGACCGGACTTTGGTGGCTTTACCTTTCACTAAATGCATTTCCCCTATTATGTATCTTTACACTGCAAAAGGCTCGATTGTAATCATGTATTGCCTTTCCGCCGACTGGATAGCACGCAACAAAAGCTTTTCACTGTACTTCGGTACACGTGCCAATAAAATATATTAAAATATATTAAACAAATTACGCTTCTCTTAACCTTCATTTCCTATATATGTACTTCACAAGGCGTTGGATTTTCATCACCCATTTCCATCAAGGCAAGGGGACAGTGGTGGCCCTGCTTCCTAATAGTTCCAGCGTCCCGGGTTCGATACTGGTTAATGGAGTTGTTTGTGTGGAGTTTCCACCTTCCGCTGAGCTCACGTTACCATGGCTGCGTGATTGTTTAATTTTATGGATTGATTGATTGATTGATGGGTTGATTGATGGGTTGATTGATGGATGGATTGATTGATTGATTGATTGATTGATTGATTGATTGATTGATTGATTGATTGATTGATTGATTGATTGATTGATTGATTGATTGATTGATTGATTGATTGATTGATTGATTGATTGATGGGTTGATTGATGGGTTGATTGATGGGTTGATTGATGGGTTGATTGATGGATTGATTGATGGATTGATTGATTGATTGATTGATTGATTGATTGATTGATTGATTGATTGATTGATTGATTGATTGATTGATTGATTGATTGATTGATTGATTGATTGATTGATTGATTGATTGATTGATTGATTGATTGATTGATTGATTGATTGATTGATTGATTGATTGATTGATTGATTGATTGATTGATTGATTGATTGATTGATTGATTGATTGATTGATTGATTGATTGATTGATTGATTGATTGATTGATTGATTGATTGATTGATTGATTGATTGATTGATTGATTGATTGATTGATTGATTGATTGATTGATTGATTGATTGATTGATTGATTGATTGATTGATTGATTGATTGATTGATTGATTGATTGATTGATTGATTGATTGATTGATTGATTGATTGATTGATTGATTGATTGATTGATTGATTGATTGATTGATTGATTGATTGATTGATTGATTGATTGATTGATTGATTGATTGATTGATTGATTGATTGATTGATTGGTCGTGCCCCCTTGTCCTTCCGCTAGCGAAATACCGCTGGCTGATATGTTACTTATCCATATAAGTTATCGCCTGTGCGTCGGCTTCTCCGCGAAACTTCAGGAAAATTGGGCGAAGCATGTGAAAATGAAAAATCCAATTGCAGTTGGACACGATACAAGCCGCATGAACTGAACTTGCCGCGTTCTATATCGTCATGGCTGCATTCGTTCAATTCGCTATCGGTCTGTTTCGACTTGGCGATTAAGAATAATTACAGTCCTGGTTCTGTCACAACGCCAATGGACTTAGAAGCGTCCGCACCACCTAAAGGTTGGTACGACACAACATCTGCAGGCACATGTTAATTCAATGGGGGACCGATAGCACCGCAGAATATGATGCGCATTAGGTGATGTGCTATAGGAAGAACTGGTCTCTTTCTCCTTGGGAGATACAATGATAACAAAATTATAATTTCTTGTTTTTTTTAATCCAGCACCCTCTGCACCACAGAAAATCTCCAATTTACCCAATCCAACCGCACTAACGTATGATATACCCGCCAATCCAGCCGAAGACTCATGCCCTACATTATAGACAATCCAGTTGTAAATTCCCTTTGCCTATCAACATCATGAGCACCATTTCCGTTCTCAGGACATAGAACACTTCCAGAACATAAAACATGGAACATGGAACAGGAGCATCGACCAACCCTGTCCGTGCAAACCTTGGCATTGCTGCCTGTGACCGCGTGAGATTCCTCCAGGAGCGATGGATTTCGCCCACGTCCGAAACACCTGAGGACATGCAGGTTAATTCGCCTAGGTAAAATTGTCGCTAGTGTGCAGGGATTGAATGAGCAATTGGAATAACACAGGACTCGTGAGAACGGTTTATTGGTGCTCGCCGTGGTCTCGGTGGCCAACGCGACCGTTTCACTGCGGTATCGCTAAAGTAAATGCGTACAGTACAGGAACAGGTCCTTGGACAACAGTGTCTGTACCAGACTTAACAACAACTTTTTTTAAATAATCACGTTTACACGTTGTCCATGTCCTCCGATTCCTGCCTATCTGCGTGCCTGTCGAAATGCCATTGCATCTTTTGGCAAACGATTCGATTGACTAGTTTCGATCTTCGGCGCAATTAGTCGGATCCGTAACTGAAGCAATAAGTAATAGCGCACATATTTTTTTAACAGTAAATTCCAGACGGTGAAACAACGACAGAAAGTAATATAATGCTTACCAGGAACACCAATAATAACAAGGATAGGGTAGAAAACGTTTTCTATCTGGTTGAGTACCGTCAGTGCCATGCCCAGAGATAATCCACGTTTCCTGACAGTGTGTTGACAGGTCGCTTGTTTTTAAAGATCGTCGCTGATTCTCCAGAGAAAGCACATGACGCCTAATCACGGTAAATCAAATGGGATTAGAGTTAGTCATTTAAAAAAACAATGTCAGGCAGATCACGTTTGCTGCTGCTAATTATGGAATTGTGCAATAATTGCCAGCAAAATCGGCCAGTCTATAAATTAGATATCTTATTATTAGGTTTTAGAAAATAATGCGAATAATATGTACGGACTTCCATTTCTTAGTTAACATGTAATCTCTGTTTCCTGCAGCAATGCCATGATGAATTGTCCATGTAAGTTTATATCAATGTGCCTATCTAAAAGGCTTTTGCACTCCACTCTCACATCTACTTCCATCACCATCCCAGGCAGCGCGTTCAAGGAACTCGCCACTTCCTGCAGAAAAACTTGCCCGCGTATCAGCTTTAAACTTTGACATCTCACCTTAAACATATGTTGCCTCCTCCATCCCAGCGTGGAAAACGTTTCAGACTGTCTTTTCCATCTATGTCTACAAAGAATTTATAGACTTATTTCAGGTCTCCCTTCAACCTTCGTCATTCCAGGGAAAGCAATCCAAGTTTGTCCATCTTCTCATTGTAACTAATGCAGTCCAATCGAATCGATTCCCGTAAAACTCTGGTCAAGTTTATAACCTCCTTGGTCATCCACGATTCCCTTTCCTTGCCAAGCTTGTCTATCCTCATTACTGGAACATGTCGGTCCAGCATATTTATCAGATGGCGTTTAAACCACTCCCATCGTTCGCTGTGGACATACCCAAGAACTTCCCCATATCTATCCGCTTAGCACGTGGCTGATAACTTTGTAATACGCTTTGCGCCAAGTTAATATCCTCCTCCATCATCCAGACCTATCCCTATTAAATCCAATCTTAAACGAAGAACTATGGTCACTCTCTCCAAAATACTCTCCCAGCTGAACACCTGTCCAGAGTCGTTTTCCAATGCAACTTCCAGACTGGTCCTAACTCGAATCGGACTATCCACATACTGATGAAGGAAACCTTCTTGAATACACCTAATAAATTAACTAAATGATACTCTTGCACTGACTAGGGTCTAGTTCATTTTGGGGAAGTTAATGTCACCCACTTCAATAAACCTGGTGTTCTTGTATCCTTTCGTAACCTGTGTACATATCTATTCCCGTGTTTCCCATCAACTACTGGGTGGCCTATAATGTAATTAATTTAGAGCGATTGCTCTTATTTTTAAGGCCAACCCATGCTGCCTCCGTAGACATTCCCTACAGTATATCATATCTGAATACCGTCATGCATTGTCCCTGATTAGTAAAATAATCAGTAATCAAACAATGTTCTGTGCCCCAGCTAATGGAAGCAAGCATCGCAGAAGCATTCTTATGATTAGGGATATTAGATTTATCCCTGATTTTCCACTTGCACAATGATATCGGATTGGTTGTTGTCCAGCCATCTAGAACCTTGTCTGCGCCAATGAAGATACAAAGTATGGCTATCAGGTCCTCAACAATCTTCGGGGTTGCCTTCCATGGTTGTTTGCGATACGCCTCAGCAGATACGTAGATCCATTCATGTTTAAACCTCCGATGATATCTGACGTCTCCATAATAAATGTTCATTATAATTTCACCCCTGCGAATTCTTCAAATGCAACGCTCTTCTCCGCAGTGAGTTCACATGGAAAGTATTTATTTGTGAGATCCCCACAGCAAGGCAGGTTAAATGTCCGATCTCGATGGCTGGTTATCCTCCAGCTCCAATAAATGCATTTATAATTCATTTCGGATTTTACTTCACCTTGTCCTCAATATAGACTTATGTAACTATTCTCTCTGCCTTCCGATGTATTTTATGTTTCTCTATACACCCTCTAAACTCTTGAAATTGACACAGGTGTTCAATGCAGATGGGTTAAAAAGTTTGGCACGGATATGTCTGAAGGGCACAATGGTGCTGCACAATGCTTCCACTCAATGCTTCACTAACTGTACCCCCATCCCATACTTTTCCTGGCATCCACTTTGAATCATCTTACTCCATCTACCTACATCAACAAGGCCACAGAACTAAATAGCTGACACATGGTAATCAAGTTAGAAGATGATGTCACAGTGAACCACAGCGCTGAGGAAAACAGCGCAACATCATCTAATATCGAGGCAGTTGCCCGGCCACGGAGTCACGGAGAGTCACAGCACTGAATACATCATTGGGCCGCAGAGTCCATGCTGATCGTCCGTCGATGATTTTGACCTTTCCTAAATTACTCCAATGCTTTATTCACCCTCATTCCCATCTCAATAATCTGGGTCTCACAGATTGTTCCATTCCCCTGCACATACAGTACTGATTGAGAATGATCAGCCATGGTCATATTGAATGGTGGTGCTGGCTCGAAGGGCCGAATTGCCTCCTCCTGCACCTATTGTCTATTGTCTATTTACAAATAACTATTGACGACATTCGAGGTTGGAATTCCACCAATTTGTCTGGTGCGGCGAGACAGCGATAGTACTTGTTATGCTATTGTACTGTTCTAAATGCGCCACAAGTGACAACAGCTCATCAAACTCCGAATCAATCCAACCTAACAACCTAACAACAGCTGATACGCCGACATACTAAGGCAGCTAATGTAACCATTTTTTTAAAGAAAGGAGGGTGAGAGGAAACGGAATTATAGACCAGTTATCCTTACATCGGCAGTGGGGAAGATGCTTGAGTCGTTGACCAAAGATGTGATAGCAGCGCATGTAGAAAGCAGTGACAGGATCGGTCAAAGTCAGCATGGATTTATGAAGGGGCAATGATGCTTAACAAACCTTCTGGACTTTTTAAAAGATGAAACAAATAGAATGGATAAGCGAGAGCCAGTGGATGTGGTGTATCTGTACTTTCAAAAAGCCTTTGACAAAGTCCCACACGAGAGATTAGTGTGCAAAATTTGAGCACATGGTATTGGGGGTAGGGTATTGACATGGATAAAGAACTGGTTGGCTGACAGGAAGCAAGGAGTAGGAAGTAACGGGTCCTTTTCAGAATGGAAGGGAGTGACTAATGGCTCAGTGCTGGGACCTCAGTTATTTACAATATATATGAATGATTTGGACGAGGGAATTAAAAGTAACATCTCCAAGTTTGCGGATGACAGAAAAACTGGGTGGCAGTGTGAGCTGCGAGGGACATGCCTTGAGGCTGCAGGGTGACTTGGACAGGTTCGGTGAGTGGGCATATGCACGGCAGATGCAGTGTAATGTGGATGAATGTGAGGTTATCCGCTTTGCTGGCAAGAACAAGAAGGATGATTATTATCTGAATGGAGTCAGGTAAGGGAAAGGAAAAGGGCAACGAGATCTGTGTGTCCTTGTACATCAGTCACTGAAAGTAAGGATGCAGATACAGCAGGCAGTGAAGAAAGCAAATGGCATGTTGGCCTTCATGACGAGAGGATTTGCGTATAGGACAAATGAGGTCCTACATTTGTGCCTACGTGCACAACTACTTCTGACTGCTCATGTTCCCTCACGAGGATGTTCTGAAGTCGGTCTGAGACGTCATCACACCAGCGAGGACCATGGCACCAGGGAGGCAACACACCATCCTCGCGTTGTTTGGCGAGAATGGCGATACCAGAATCTCCTGTCCGCACCCCGGACAATGGAGTCACCCACCACCTCTGCCTGACGTCGGTCTCGCCTGTCGAGTCTCAGCGCAACGATTCATATTTTGAAGACCAACTTATGCTGCCTCCCTGTAGTATATCATATCTGAATACCACCATGCATTATCCGTGATTTGTAAAATAATCAGTAATCAAACAATGTTTTGTGCCCCAGCTAATGAAATCAAGCGTCGCATAACACTTCTTAGGCTTACGGATATTAGATTTGTCCCTGTTTTTCAACTTTCACAATGATATCGTATTTGTTGTTCTCCAGCCACCTAGAACCTGGAGTACTGTGTGTATTTTAGCTCTCCAAATTTGAGAAAGGCCTTTCTTTTTATTGATGGAACACAGTGGAGGTTTACCAGGTTAGATCCCTGGGCGGCACGGTAGCGCAGCGGTAGAGTTGCTGCTTTACAGCGAATGCAGCGCCGGAGACTCAGGTTCGATCCTGACTACGGGTGCTGCACTGTAAGGAGTTTGTACGTTCTCCCCGTGACCTGCGTGGGTTTTCTCCGAGATCTTCGGTTTCCTCCCACACTCCAAAGACGTACAGGTATGTAGGTTAATTGGCTGGGTAAATGTAAAAATTGTCCCTAGTGGGTGTAGGATAGTGTTAATGTACGGGGATCGCTGGGCGGCACGGACTTGGAGGGCCGAAAAGGCCTGTTTCCGGCTGTATATATATGATGATGATGATGATGGCGGCGAGACTGACATATGATGAAAGAATGGGTCGACTGGGCTTTTATTCTATGGAAATTAGAAGGATGAGAGTGGATTTTAGACTCATATAGAATTCTTAAGGGATTGGACAGGCTAGATGCAGGAAAAATCTTCCCCGTGTTGGGGGGTGGGGGGGGGGGGGGGGCAGAACCAGGGGTAAGTTTAAGAATAAGTAGTGGACCATTTCGACCTGAGATGAGGAAAATCTTTTTCACCCAGAGAGTTTGTGAATCTGTGGAATTGTCTGCCACAGAAGGCAGTGGAGGCCAATTCACGCTATGATTTCAAGAGAGAGAGTTTGATTTAGCCCTCAGGGGTAAACGAATTAAGGGATATTGGGAGAAAGCTGGAAGAGGGTACTGATTCTGGATGATCAGCCATGATCATATTGGATGGCGATGCTGGCTCGACGGGCCGAATGGCCTAGTCCTGCAACTATTTCTATGTTTCTATGTTTCGCGGTAGCGACCCCCAAATATAGCTGCGCAATATAGAATACAGTAATGTGCTTTACAATCCGGAAATAGTCTCGCCTGAAACTCAATGGCAGAGTATAGAATTCGACCGGTATCCACCTGTGAATGTTTGAGGTGCGCTCATACATACTGTCGGTCGGTGGCGTCCTTTAGATTAATGGACAGCAGTCCTCGTTTAACTGTTCTGCTATTTCCTTGTTTTCCAAAATAAATCCATCTGTCTCTGACTGCAAGGGACCTACATTCGGCTTCACTAATGTTTTCCTTTTTACACACATAAATAAACCATTTTTTGTCAGTTTTTATATTCTCCGCAAGCTTCATTTCATGCTCCACCCGGCCTTAATTAACCCCTTTGTCCTCCTCTAGTTGCGTTCTAAATTTCTCCCATTCCTCTGGTTTGCTGCTTCTTTTGGCCAATTTATATGCCTCGTGCTTGGCTTTAACACTCTCCTTGACTTCCCTCGTCAGCCACGGTTGAGCCGCCTTCCCAGTTTTATTTTTTCGCCAGACAGGGACAATTTCATCCATGCGGTCTTTAAATCTTCGCCATTACATTTTCATTGTCAACCCTTTAACTATAATTCACTAGTCCATCCGAGCCAATTCCCGTCTCATACCTTCAAAGTCTCCTTTATTCAAGTTCCGGACCCTGGCCTCTGAATTAACCGTGTCACTCTCCATCCTAATGCAGAATTCCACCATATTATGGTCACTGCTGCCCAGGGGGTTCCGCACAACAAGATCGCTAACTAATCCTTCCTCATTACACAATTCCCAGTCTAGGATGGCCTGCCCTCTAGTCAGTTCCCCCACATATTGGTTTAAAAACACATCCTGTTTACGTTCCAGGAAATCCTCCTTCTCAGCACAGTTCCCAATTTGGTAGGTCTACATAATCTATATGTAGATTAAAGTCACCCATGATAACTGCTGTACCTTTGCTACACGCATCCCTAATTTCCTGCTTGATGCTCTCCCCAACCTCCCCACTGCTGTTTGGTGGTCTTGATACAACTCCGACAAGCGTTTTATGCCCTGGGCTATTTCGCAGTTCTCCCCATACCGATTCTACAGCAATTAAGTTAATGTTTCTTCTTGCTAGTACATGAATCTCCTCTTTGAACATCAATATCACCCATCCTCTTCCTTGCTCTCTATCTTTCCTGAACATAGAGTACTCCTGCATGTTTAGCTCCCAGCCTTGGTTACCCTGGAGCCATGTCTCCATAATTCCAACTATATCATATCTCTTAACTAGTAACTGCGCATTCAATTCATCCACCTTATTTCGAAAACTCCTCGCATTAAGGTACAAAGCTTTCAGGTTAGTTTTTCTTATCATACTTCGACCTTTTGCTTCTGACCTCCTTTATGGTCCTATGTCTCCTTGTATTGGTTCCCATCCCCCGCCCTGTGAGTTCAAACGTGATCTTTCCTACATTATCTTTCCCGTTAGCTGCAAGGATATGCGTCTACGCTGTTGACTCCAACCCCCCCCCCCCCCCCCCCACACACACACACGCACACACACACACACACACACACACACACAATTTTTAGTCGGTCCCCTTCCAATTATCGTGCAACCTGTCCATATTGTACAGGTCACCCCTGCCCCAGAAGATATTCCAGTGATATAGAAATCTAAAGCCCTGCCGCCTGTACCAACTTCTCAGCCACACATTCAGATCCCCTATCGCTCTGGTCCTACCCTCACTAGCCCGATGTACTGGAATCAACCCACAGATAACCACGCTGGAAGTCATGTTTTTCAGCCTCCAGCCTAGTTCTCTATACTGACGTTGCTGAACCTAAATTAATGCCATGTATTCTTTACCATCATTCCCATCTCACTGGATCTCGCACATTCTTCCACTCTCACGCACAGCACTGTACTCGTTATTTACAAATAACTATTTACTTATTAGCTTGCTTATCCTTTGGATTTGGTAGGCAGAGTGGTGGGAGAGGGGGCGCACTTGGAAGATCCTAAGCTGCAACAGGGACAACATACACATTGCAAACTGGTGACATTCGAGAATTCAACCCATTGCTCCGGTGCTGCGAGACAGCGATTGTACTTGTACTGTTCTAAACGCGCCACAAGTGGCAACAGTTCACCAAACTCCAAATCAATCCCGCCAAATAACAACTGATACGACGACATACGAAGGAAGCGAATGTAACGCCACTTTTGAAGAAAGGAGGGAGAGAGAAAACGGCCAGTTATAGACCAAGTAGCCTAACATAGGTAGTGTGAAGTTGCTTGAGCCGATTATCAAAGATGTAATAGCAGGGCATTTGGAAAGCTGTGACAGGATCGGTCAACGTCAGCATGAATATTTGAAGGGGAAATCATGCTTTAATAATCTTCCGGAACTTTATGTAGCAAGTATATAAGGGAGAGCCAGTGGTTGTGGTGTATCTGGACTTTCAAAAAGTCTTTGACAAGAGATTAGTGTGCAAAATTAGACCACATGATATTGGAGGTGGGGTATAGACATGAATAGAGAACTGGTTGGCAGACAGGTAGCATAGAGTAGGAATTAACGGGTCCTTTTCCGAATGCCAGGTAGTGACTAGTTGGCACCGCAAGGTTCGGTGCTGCGATCCCAGTTAAATACAATACATATTAACGATTTAGACGAGGGAATTAAATGTAACCTCTCCAAGTTTGCGGATGACACAACGCTGGGTGGTAGTGTGAGCTGCGAGGAGGATGCTGAGGCTGCAGGGTGACTTGGGTAGGTTGGGTGAGTGGGCAGATGCATGGCCGATGCAATGTAATGTGGATAAATGTGAGGTTATCCACTTTGGTGGCAAGACCAAGAAGGCAGAATATTATCTGAATTGACTCAGATGAGGAAATGCGGAGGTGCAACGAGGACTGGGTGTTCTTGTACATCAGCCACTGAAAGGAAGCATTCAGGTACTGCAGGCGGTGAAGAAAGGAAATGGCATGTTGGCCTCCATAGCGAGAGGAATTAAATACAGGAGTAAGGAGGTCCTACTGCAGTTGTATAGGGCCCTGGTGAGACCACACCGGAGTATTGTGTGCAGTATTGGTCTCCTAATTTGAGGAAGGTCATTCTATTTATCGAGGGCGTGCAACATAGGTTCACCAGGTTGGTTCCCGGGATGGTGGGACTGACATATAGCGAAAGAATGGGTCGACTGGGCTTGTATTCACGGGAATTTAGAAGGATGAGAGGGGATCTTATAGAAACACATAAAATTCTTAAGGGATTGCACAGACTAGATGCAGGAAATTTTTTCCCCATGTTGCGGCGGAGCGGGGGGGGGGTATCCGGAACCGGGGGTCTCAGTTCAGTAATAAGGGGTAGTCCATCTGGGACTGAGATGAGGAAAAGCTTTTTCACTCAGAGAGTTGTGAATCTGTGGAATTGTTTGCCACCAAAGAACGAGGAGGCCAATTCTCTGGATCTTTTCAAGAGGGAGTTAGATTTAGCTCTTAGGAATCAATGGATATTTGGGGAAAACAGGAACAGGGTACTGGTTCTGGATGATCAGCCATGATCATATTAAATGGCGGTGTTAGTTCGATGGCGTGAATGGCCTACTCCTGCGCCTATTGTCTATGTTTCTATGTTTCTATACTGAGGTGGCGACCACCATATGTGGCTGTGCAATGCAAAGGGCAGTATTGTGCTTTACAATCTGGAAATAGTCTCGCCTGCAACGCAATGGTAGGGTGTAGAATTCGACGTGTTTCCACCGGTGAATCTTTCAGGTCCGATCGTGCATTCTGTCGGTCGGTGGCGTCCTTTATATTAATGGACAGCAACTATTCCAACTCTCTGAATCTGCAACACCGTGAATGAGCAGGAGTGTCCGACCAAACTAAACATTGAGCAGTTTTCAAAAATGCTTCAATCAGGAAATTGAAATCGGGATGGTGGGCGAAATAGTTCTCAAGAATTTTGGGGGAAAGTGGACGTTAGTTTTTAAGGAAATTAAATGAACATACTGCGTTGATACAGGAGACAGCATCGAAGCAGTCGTCGATGTAGCGGTGAAAAACTTGAAGCATAGGGCCAATGTACACCTGGAAACAGGACTGTTCGATGTACCCGACACAAATGCATGTATAGCCTGGGTCCATTCGAGTGCACGTGGCTTTACCTTTAACTCGGTGAAAGTGAGAGGAGTCGAAAAAGAAGTTGGTCCGGGCCAGGAGATATTGCCCCGGCTGAGGAGAGTGTTAGTAAAGGGATATTGAATGTGTCTCTATTCGAGGAAGAACGGGAGGGCCTTGAAACCGAATTGACGTAATGGGGCCTGGATATTTAATGTTATTAAAGAGACATAGTTGTGGTTGACGGACGTGTGAAGGGACTCAAGACGAAGGATGAAATTCAATCGACATAGGTACAGATAAGTTCAATGGGGCAGCAGAAGGTCATGACAATCGGTCTGTCAAGGCTGTCTGCTGTGTGGATTTTGGGAAGGAGGTAGAAGCGGACAGCGTGGGGCTGGGGAACGATAAGGATGGAGGTTCTGGAGGGGAGATCGCCGGAGGCTGTGCGATCAGAAACTGCCTGGGAGGTGGCGTAGTGTGCGTCTGTGTTATAATGGTCGATGTGGAAGTATGAGGAGGTGTGCGACAGGTGATCTCTTACCTCAACTGGGTAGAGGTCAGCCTGCCAGATTACAATGGCATGTCCCTTCTTGGTGGGTTTCCTAACAATGTCGGTATTTTTGCTGAGAGAGTGGAGGGCTCTCCGTTCAGAAGTGGTGAGATCGGTAAGTGGAGTAGAGAGTTCAAGACAGTTGATGGCGCGCCGACAGTTGCAAATAAAAACGTCCAGATAAGACACACAGGACTTCACTGTATCGACCCGAAACGCAACAAAGTTACATAATGCTGAGTAACTCAGCGAATCGGGCAGCATTCCTGTAGAAGATGGTAGAGCAATGTTTCGGGTCGGAACCCTTATTTAGTTTGAAGAAGGGTTCCGATCCGCAAATCGCGTATCCATGTTCTCCAGCGACGATTCACTTCCGCGTTTCATCTCTGTCTTCGGCATAAACCAACACATGAAGATCCTTGTTATTACGTCACCCATCCCTGTTCCCCAGAGATGCTGTCTGACCTGCTGATTTACTCCACCACATGTGTCATTTATCTGATATCAACATCTGCTCGTCTGAAGAAGGGTCTGGAACCGAAACGTCACCCATTCCTTCTCTTCAGAGATGCTGCCTGTCCCGCTGAGTTACTCCGGCATTTTGTGTCTATCTATTGTAGACAATGTATCTGCAGATTCCTACTTCTGACTGTTCTCTGATGCTGTGTGGATTTCGCATGTATCTTCCTGTTACCGCGGGGATTTAACTGGTGGGCACCATAGCCCCTCCACATCCCAAAGTCGCAAATTGGTTGATGGAGTTAATGGACTCCATGATATGGGGGCATTTTAGTGGCATGTAAGGGGATACGTTGAACAGGCGTGCAGAGGGCAAAGGGGCTGCAAGAATTGCCATGACAATCGTATTGACTCGATGGTGCGAATGGTATCTCGGAACGTTGAATCCAATAATGTAAACTAGAACACGAGGTAATTTCGAAACTAATTTTCAGTTTCACTGTGGCATTAAAAACACTTTATTGAATTGGAAAAGTAAACGAATGGGCTCTTAATCACATTTTTAAATTCGTCCCTGATTTTTTTCTGGGACACCCCATAATAAACGTGTTGGTGCAGGAACTCAGAGCCCTCAGCATATATCCGGACTGTTCTGCAATGGTAAATGGATCGTTGTAATCTCATCCTAAAATGTGAACGTCCAGGATGTATGCACTCAGGAAACACACGAAGGTCACCATCCAAAGTAGTACGAAGCTACCGGATATGCTCAGCAATAGAACGATGGACTTCCTTCTGTTCTCCACCTCAATATCTGCGCCTCTCTGGGTATTTTTGCTCCCTCGGAGACTGGTCCTCACTCTATTGGCGTGTACAATGTGTCTTATTGTCATGGCATTGAGGAGTATGATCAGTAAAATTGGTGCAAATGGGGTTAGAATTGTTTCAATCATCCAAAGTGCTGCCCATAATGGAGAGGTGTAGATTTCTGATGTTGTCCAACAGTACCAAGCCACGTTGTCAACCAGTTTTAGAGGTACGAGGGAAATATATACTGGAATGTTTTGAATAATACTCAAGATACACGTTAGTGCTATTACCAAAGCCGCAGTTTTCTCAGTGCAATACTCTGCTCGTAAATTCTGATTGCAAATTGTGACAAATCGATCGAAGGTGAAAGTCACTGTTAGGCAGACAGAGCAATCAATGAAAATACAGTTCAACAAAATATGCAGCTTACAAATGTGAGAACGATTGAGGAATGAAAACGGAAAATGGGCACCTGTAATCTCTGAGAGAATTACCTCGAATATCAGAACCATTAAATCAGCTACGGCCATGGATACCAGATAGAGGGTGATACATTTGGAGAGACCACACTTTCTCCGGGAGAGGATAACGATTGCAAACAGGTTAGCTGTAGAAAAAGACGAAATTAAAATTAAAATAACCATAATTTATTGTCCTAGAACATTACTTTGACAGTACTTCGTACGAAAGTGAATTGTTTTATTGATTCGGTAAGCTGCTCCTTTTCCTCGTGTCGCCCACACATCTTCAGGGATGAAACTGATATTATATAGATTAATTTGCTGACTAATTATGAACAGAATCCTGCCGCCAAAGTCATAACTGAATGTCCAGACTCACGACACACTGATGCACCAGGTGAACACACGTGGTTACAGGGAGGACACGCAAACTTCAAACAGTTCGTAACAGAGGTCAGGGTCGAACGCGGTCTCCTGCGCTGTGAGGCAGCAGCTCTACGATCTGCGCCAGAGTGCGGCCCAGTGTCCAGTTTCCTTCGACTTGCGAAATGTTGCTCACTGTTTACCTTTCACAGCAGGTTGTCGGTAACACATCGATTTTTGCTGGAATCCTTGGTGAATTTGGGAAGTGCGCGTCAAAAGGAAAATCAATGGGTGAATCCGATTCCGTTTTTAAGCGACGTGGAAGAGATGAACCTTACTTGTCACCATCTATATCGCAGCAAGAGCAGAATTCGCCCATTTGATGGCAGCGGTTTTTGATTTGGCGATGAAGAATAAATACAATCTGGTTTATTTAATGCCGCTACTGGAATCGGAAAAGTCCGGACTAGCTACCGATTGGTGTCACACACCAGCTGCAGACACCTGTTAATACAGTGGGCGACCGACAGAATCTGTGAATACGAGGCGCGCCAGTAGAGGAGCCGTGGCAGGATCTCGTCTGATTCTCATTGGCAGACAATATCAAATAAATTCATAATTTATTTAATTTTATCCCGCACCCTCCGCAACGTAATGGTCTGATTTACGTAATCCATTCGCACTAAACCTTGGACATAGATCCGTCTTTCCAACTGAGGACTTGGGCCCTAAATTATTGACAATCCACAGATCAAATCCTCATTACGATCGACATGATTAAAGTCAGTTCCGCTCATAGAACAGAGAACAGGTCTAGAACATTCAACATGGAACACACAACACTGAACTGAGAACATCGGCATAGACTAACCTGCTGTACAATCTGTGTGAACCTTGCTCATTTTGCCAGTGGGTTCCTCTGGGTGCTCCAGATACCTCCCACGGAGTACCGAAAGACATAGGGGATTGAAGGTAAATTGGTCTCTGTAAATTTACCCCTAATGTCTGGCGAGTGAATGGTAACCCATATGGTTACCCATATGCGATAATATGGATTCAGTGTGAGCGTGTAATCGGTGGTCGGCGTGGACACTGTGGCCAAAGGGTTAGCTCCCATGCTGTGTCGCCATAATAAGCGGGTAAAGCACGGTAACACGTTCTTCGGTCTACAATACTTAGACCAAATGTCACGCCAATTTAAACAGAACACGTTTACAGATGGTCTATATCCTCCGATCACTGCCTGTGCATGTGCCCGTGCAAATGACACCGGATCTATTGGCAGTAGACAGGATTGTGCGTTCGGTGTCAATAATTGTATCAGTAACTCCGGCAATAGGTCACATATATTTTAGCAAGGTCCATGTGCCCGTCTAAACATTCTTACACCCCACACTTACACCTGCGTCCACCACTCGCACTGCGTTCCAAGTACACGGCGCTCTGCACAACGTCTTGCAAGATTATCCCCTTCAAAGTCTGTTCCTCTCGCCTTGAACATATGCTCCCTAGTCCTTTCCACAATGCAAACGTTTCTGATTCTCTTTCCGGCTAGCGCTCTCCTAATATGACATATTTATATGAGGTCTCCCTTCAATCTTCGGTATTGCAGAAGAAGCCATCAAAGTTTGTCCTGCTTCTCCTTGGAGCAAATAAGGTCCAGTTCAGGAAGCATTCTGGTAAATATCTTCTGCACTCATTTCACAGCTTCCAAATCATTGCTGTAAGAGAGGGCAGAACTGCACGCAATCATCAGATCACGATATACTCAGTGTTGTCGAGCTGCTTCGTGCCTTCGTAAAAATTGCAACATTGGAACACTGGTTAGCCAATCTTTCGACGGCAGTCGTAAAGGGCCAATCTATTTAAAGGCCTTCTTCCATTACTCATTATGTGGATAACTGCGGAGTCCATTCAACTGAGCCAAATATATTTTCAACGTTGATTTATACGTCCACAGCTAGGCAGACTGTTGTTAAAATCGGGATGCAATTTTATTGTTTCATAAATTGAATTATATCTCTAAATATGTTGCAAAAATACCGGAAACGCGTACGTCAGGCAGAATCAGCAGAACGATGTAATGTGCCCCGTCACCCAACCTTTATCAGATCCTTCGGCTTCTCGACGGGCCGCGCAGTCAGAAGGTTTCACGACGGGCCGCCGGGTCAGATCGCTTCCCGACTGCGAACGCGGCCGGAGGCCTTTATCGAGGCACCGCGGCTGGATGCCCTCCTGATCGCCGGGTAGATGCCCGGGTCGGGGCCCGGCCGGGGGTCCGGCGGGTCAGGCGGAGGAGCAGGGGCTCGCACGTCGGAGTTCGGGTCGGTGGAGCGGTCGACGGAGCCCGCGGCTGGGGCCCAGTTCGGCACCACGGAGGCGTGAAATGGGACACAGACAGCGGTGAGGCCTCGGTGGCGGTGAAGTGGCGGCGGCGGTGAGGCCGCACGACGATGGGGCCTCAGCGGTGGTGAAGGCTCGCGGCGGCGGCGCTGCCTCACGGGTCAACGGTCGATGCGAGCGTGGAGGAGCCGTGAGGATGAACAATGGAGGACCGGCGTGGGGGGGGGGGCAGCCGTGTGGGAGGTGGGGGAGAATGATTGGCAATTGGGGAGGGGGGGAAGTACAAAGGGCATTGGGAACCCGGCATGGGGAAACCGCTGTTGGGGGGTGAGTGGCGAAGAAAAAACGGAGGAGCCGGCGTGCTTTGTAACTTTGTCAGCGCCGTAGGTGGGTGCCATTTTGTATACATTGGGAGTGCAAGCAAAGAATTTCACTGTGCCCAGTCACATGTGATGAAGAAAGTATTCCATTCCATTCCACTCGATCTTCTTTCAGAGTTTCTTGTATATTCTATTTTCCTTTCAGATTTCCAGTGGCTGCATTTATTTCATATTTCATTGATAAAACTCTATAACCCAGAGTTAAATGTAAGAAAGAAACAGCATGAAAACAGTGACTTCGGCCAACCGGCTCTACGCAAATCAACCAACCTTTACATAATCTGACACCATTGAGGTAATAATCTATCTCCTAATGTTTGCTGCCAAAGTGGATAACCTCACATATATCTGCATTATACTGCATTTGCCATGCATCTGCCCAATCACCCAACCTGTCCAAGTCACCCTGCAACCTCCGAACATCCACTTCGCAGTTGACAATGCCACCCAGCTTTGTGGCATCCGCAAACTTGCTAGTGTTACTTCTAACTGCATTATCCAAGTCATTAATATATATTGTAAATTGTTACGGCCCCAGCACCGAACCTACACTCTCCACTGCCTGCCATTCTGTGAAGGACCCGCACGGAGCGAGAGCCGCTGGAGGGAGGGAGGTGTCAAATCGTCGCCTTTGATGTGGAATAATGATGCTGACACAATATTTACAGGTTATGTTGCTTGGTGTCTATGTTTATTGTCTCTGTCGAGGCCTCCTGCCTTGGCTGACACGGCACACACGCGACCTGACCTCCCCGTCACAAAGCCACCTGGCAACGGGCAACCAATGAAGCCGCCCGCCACATGGCAACCGGCGCCCTGGTTACCGGGAACTATAAACAGCGAGCGGCTGCCAAGGGCAGAGAGCGCGGTGGTCGTCGCCCAGGAGGTTGGTCAATGACTCCATGGATCCTGTGGCGTGGTTCCCAGAGCAGACTTCCCAGCTTGTTTGGCCAAATGCCTCATCGCCACATCTCCCCAACAAGCACCAAGACCTGGCTTGGCTGGCGGTGAGGGAAGTCCTCCCAGTCAGATCCTTCTTGCACCGCCGGATCCTCACTACCAGCATTCGCTGCTCTTGAGACGGCTGCTATGGAGAGGAGATGGTTGCCCACCTCTTCGCAGAGTGTGGATTTGCAAAGAGAGTCTGGAGAGGTTTGCAAGGGTCCCCGTCACGATTTAATGCCGAACAGCTCCGTCACAGAGGACTCTGTGATTTACGGACTGTTCCCAGGGACGCATTCAGAGACTGACATCGAATGCTGCTAGAAGGTCATGAACTCGGTGGAAGACGCTCTTTGGTCTGCCCGAGGTTTGTTGACCTCCCTGTGGAGCGAGCTGTCCGTCGGGGAATGTTGCCGACTGGCCCACTGCAGACTGCAGGAGTACGTGCTGAGGGATGCACTGAAGCTTGGCGTAACAAACGCCAAGGCTCTGTGGGGGAGGACCACAGTCTAGTATCCTTCGGCTGCTGGACATGGGGGGCAGGGTATGGTGGAGACGCCCCTCAAAATGAGGGAAGGGATTCCACGCCAGTGGACCACATGAGTGGCAAAGGGGGGGTGTAATTTTGTGTAGTTGGTGTATTGAATTGTATGTATTGAATATATATAGAGCCTCCGAGAAAGTCGGATGGAGTTTTGTGAGGAACATGTTTTTTAATATTTATTTCTCGAATAAAGTAAATTTCGATTTTTTTTAAAGGTGGTGCCGCCGCTGGCAACCGGACTATTGGGTGCTTTTTGCTTGTGTGGGGGAAAATAATCTCTTGGCCTCTTTCTCCACAAGGGAAGCAGGCCGGAGGCTGGGCCTCGAGTGTCTTTCAACCTGTCCCGTCTGATATTTTTGTTACTATTCGTATTTTTTGTTATTTTGGGCGACGTTCACCCCTTCTGTCTCACTTTTATTTTTGTAACTATTTTCATTTTTTGCTGTTATTTTGGGCGAGGTTTTGATTTTGGTCGTCAGCGAATCGAGCAAGCTGCTGACCTTAACTGAACTGGATCTGGATGGTGTGGAGGTATAAATTAGCTTACACAGCGGGCCGAAGGACAGGCTCATGTGTCCTTCTCTGGGTTGTGTTTCGTTTTTATTTTGTAACAGTGCAGGGCTGCCGGACAACAGCAACCCGACCCCAAACACACTCGTAGCCAGTTGCTAACGTGCTTCTTGTTTTATTTCCCTCATTCCAGCTTCTAGCTTTTTGACAGCAGACTCTTGAGTTAGCAGTTGTGCTAATTTCATCGCACTCTGTATGTTGGCTGGTGGTTGAGAGGGAGAGAGGGAGAGAGGGAGAGAGGGAGAGAGGGAGAGAGGGAGGGAGAGAGAGAGAGAGAGAGAGAGAGAGAGAGAGAGAGAGAGAGAGAGAGAGAGAGAGAGAGAGAGAGAGAGAGAGAGAGAGAGGGAGAGAGAGAGAGGGAGGGAGAGAGAGAGAGAGAGAGAGAGAGAGAGAGAGAGAGAGAGAGAGAGAGAGAGAGAGAGAGAGAGAGAGAGAGAGAGAGAGAGCTGTCCACATGATGTGCGGATAGTTTTCTTTGTAATACTATTCCCAAGTCTGAAGTACGATCTTGTGTAATCACACTCTATATTTCAAAACATTAATGACAAGAATTATTTAACCTTAGAATTTTTTCTATTCTAATTTTCATTACTAGATTTCTAAAATACTCCCTGATCAAAATGAGTGTTAACTTCTTTTAATCAATTTCCATGAATAACATTGTCTTTGTCTGAAGCTTTAGGCTGCGGAGGTTTGCACAGTTTAGGCTCGTAGAGGCAATATTTTTCATAACATTTTCCAACACGCTAGGTTTGGATCCCATCTCCATTTTATGATAACGTATTCTAGTCCATCACACAGACCAAACTCTCCACCATTTACACTTCATGATGTATTGGAAAAGCTGACGACATATTCAAAGACGTGTCCCACCTTGGACATTCCTCTTCTGTGCTCTCAGCGGAGAAAAAGATTCAGAACCTTGAATGGGCACACCACCAGACTCTGGAATAGCTTCTTTATCCTTTGCTATCAGCCTTCTGAGCAGAATAATTATTTTTGATGTCGAATTAGAGTTATTCTACAAAGTCAGGGGGAAGAAACATGCTTGGAATGCAAAGTGAACATTGAGCTTCTACGTTGGAAAAACTAAAAATGGATCTGTTAAAGAAAAACGTGCTAGATATCTGAAACAAAACGATGATTGCTGCAAAATGCTCAGCAGATGATTTAGCATCAGTGGACTCTCCACTGACGTGCTGAATGTATCCATTCAACATTTTCTATGCTCAACATTTGACAGCCTTGGTAGAATACAACTGCCTTTGCATATCAATAATACAGTTATGATTTATATAGAAACATAGAAAATAGGTGCAGGAGGAGGCCATGCGGCCCTTCGACCCAGCAGCGATATTCATTGTGATCATGGCTGACCATCAACAATCAGTAACCTGTGCCCAACTTCTTCTCACTTACTTTGCACTTCAAACCATTTATCTTATTTTGTCTGGACGGAATAATAAAGTTTGTTATTTCTAACTTTGCAAATATTTTCTAGTGAACGCTGGTTGACATAAATTTTCATCATATTGTTGCAGAGATTTATCTCATTGTGGGCAGTTCGGTGAAAATGTTCAGCCTCATGAGGCAGACCTACAGATGGGTCAACCGTCAACTGGAACCTGACGGGTATGATTGAAACATTGTTTAACAATTGTTTATGATTTATGATTTAATCATTGTTAGCAATTATGTTTTTCCATTATACGATACGATATGAAAGAACTTTATTTATCCCAGGATTGTAATTGATCTGCCAACAGTCATAAAAACACAAAATACATGAAGTTTTTCCTCATCTCCGTTCTAAATGGCCTACCCATTATTCTTAATCCGTGGCCCCTGTTTCTGGACGCCCACAACATTGGGACCGTGTATCCTGCCTCTAACGTGTCCAACCCCTTAATAATCTTATATGTTTCAATAAGATCCCCTCTCATCCTTCTAAATTCTAGTGTATACAAGCCTAGTCACTCCAGTCTTTCAACATACGACAGTTCCGCCATTCCGGGATTTAACCCTGTGAACCTGCACTCCCTCAATGGCAAGAATGTCCTTCCTCAAATTTGGAGACCAAAACTGCACACAGGACTCCAGGTGCGGTCTCACTAGGGCCCTGTGCAATTGCAGAAGAACCTCTTTGCTCCGATGCTCAACTCCTCTTGTCATAAAGGCTAACATGCCATTAGCTTTCGTCACGGCCTGCTGTACCTGCATGTTAACTATCAGTGACTGATGAACAAGGACAACCAGAACTCGTTGTACTTCCCCATTTCCTAACTTGACACCATTGAGATGATGATCTGCCTTCCCGTTCTTACCACCAAAGTGGATAACCTGACATTTATCCACATGAAACCACCTGCCATGCATCTGCCCACTCACACAATCTGTCCACGTCACCCTATCCTCATAGCACCTTCCTCACAGTTCACACTGTGTCACCCACAAATGGGGGAGAGGGAGAGAGAAGGGATGAGAGAGGAGGGGGAGAGAGGGGGAGAAGCGGAGCGAGAGTCAGAGAGAGGGCCTTTGCCCATCTAGTCCGCGCCGACCAGCGATCCCCGCATATTAACATTACCCTACACACACTAGGGACAATATAAACATACACTAAGCCAATTAACTACATACCGGCTACATCTACAACTCCCTGCAATTTCTTGCGGTCTTGGACAGCGACGTTCCCAAACCAACCCGTGATACAACCAGGCACACATTTTGCATCTGCGGAAGGTTGTAAGAGTCACTGAAGAAATACCGATATACTCAGTCTTCGAAGGAGGTAGAGGCATTGGTGCGCCTTCTCGGCAATCACACAATGTGGTTGGTCCACGACAGATCATTGGTAACATTAATGCTAATTGAATGGAGACTCACAACGATTTCCATTCTGCACCGTTGAAGATGACAGGGCATGCACTTCCCGAAGTCAATATCTGTCTGCCACGTCTTGTTGCCATTGACATATACACCGATGAGCCAAAACGTTATGACCACCTGCCTAATATGCTGTTGGTCCTCCGTGAGCCGCCAAAACAGCGCCGACCCGCCGAGGCATGGACTCTGCAAGACCCCTGAAGGTGTCCTGTGGTATCTGGCACCAAAACCTTAGCACCAGATCCTTCAAGTCCTCTAATTTGCGAGGTGGAACCGCCGTGGATCGGACTTTTCAATCCAGCACATCCCACATCTGCTCAATCGGTTTGAGATTTGGAGAATTTGGAGGCCAGGGCAACACCGTGAACACTTCATCATCGGTCCAGACGACCTCCGTCCACTGCTCCAAGGTCCAGTTCCGACGCTCGCGTGCCCAATGTAGGCGATTTCGACGGTGGAGAGGGGTCATCATGGGCACTCTGACCGGGCTGCGGTGAAGCAGCAGGGTGCGATGCACTGTGTATTGTGACACGTTCCTCCCGTGACCACCATTAACATGTTCTGTGATTTGTGCCACAGTTGACCTGTCGGTTCGGACTTGACGGGATCGCCTTCGTTGCCCTCGCGCATCGATGAGCATTGGGCGCCCAACACCATGTCGCCGGTTTGTGGCTTGTCCCACCTCAGACCACTGTCGAAACGTACTCACCACTGCTGACCGGGAACACCCGACAAGCGTTGTCGTTTTAAAGATGCTCTGACCCGGTCGTCTGGCCATAACAATTTGGCCCTTGTCAAAGTCGCTCAGGTCTCTACTCCTGCCCATTTCTCCCGCATCCAACACATCAACTTCAAGAACTGCCTGTTCACTTGCTGCCTAACATACCCCACCCCTTGACATGTGCTATTGCAGCAAGATAATCAATGTTATTCGATGTCGATGGGTTGCTTGTAGGTTTGTAGACAAACCAACGATTACTGGGAATGCGGACAGTGATGTAGGGTGTCAAACTACACAGTGAGATATCGGTCAGCTGCAGAATGGACGTAGAAATGGTAGATGAGTTTTCATCACAACAATAGTGAGTTTGTACACTTTGAGATGTCAATGTTAAAGGCATGTGTAAGGTTGAAGGCAATATCCTTAACAGCACTGATGTGCAGAGTGGTATTGGGCTCCACATCTAGAGCTCGCTGTAAGTGGCGACACAAGTCGATGGAGTGGTAAATAAGGCGCCTCGTGCTGTTGCTTTCATTGGTCGGGCTTTAAACATATGGGTCACTAACTCAAGATATATCTCTATAACACTTTATGTTGGACGTATTTGGAGTATTGTGTGCAGTTCTCATCGTCCCATCAGAGCAAGTGTGACTGGGATGTGTAGACGAGTTAGTGCAGAAGATGCTTTGCAGAATTTTGCATGGAACGTATTAGCTCCAAACAAAGGCTGGACAGTCTTTGATTGCTTTCACTAGAACGCCGAAGGTTGAAGGGAAACCTGGTACAAAATCTGTAAAATTATGATGCGGATAGTTGGGAAAGGCAGCAAGTTTTTTTTTGCGCGGCTAGACGGAATATATTTAACGTGAGTGACTCAATGTATAAAGGTGATACGCGGACCACATATTTTACACAGGGTGCGCCCGGCGCCTTGTGGTGAAAGCAGATGTGAGAGTGTCGTTTGAGAGGCTTTCAGATAGTCACATTGATATGCATGGATAATATAACATGACATTTCTTCAGGAAACGTAGAATGCAATTAGACTAAGCAAGATATTTTATGACTTATATTTCTCTCTGTTTTCTAGAATATAATATTATAATATATATTTTATATAATTGATAGTTGTTACGCAGTTCTCTAATTAGCAGTAGCCCCATGATCTGACAAACTTTGTTTGTTTCAATGACTGACACTAATCCCAATGGTTTTCCCTTGATTCGTCGTCATATGATTTCTCTGGAGAATCCGTAACTACCTTTAAAAGCAGACGACATTTCATACCACTGGCAGGAGAGCTCGCTGCACTCCGATCATGGAATTGCCGGTAATCAACCAGGTCGAAAATATTTACTATCCTATCCTTGCGGTCATTGGTGTTCCTGGTGAGCTCGCTGCTATTTTCTGCCGATATTTCGCCGCCTAGCCTTTACTGTTAAAAATCTGTGTGCGATTACTTTTTCCTTGGTGTTCTCGTGTCAATTAGTGACATCGAAATCAATTTACACATTCCAATCTATTGTGGATTTATTCAATGGCGTTTAGAAAGACGAGGAAAGGAGGGTGATGACGACACCCAAACGTTCATTAGTGTAAAATGGCGTGATGTTTAGTATAGATACTGCAAACCGAAATACCTGTTCCTGTGCTATACCTCTTTATTTAGTTTAGTGATAATGCATGGAAATAGGCCATTTGGCCGACGGAGTCCACACTGTTCTCCCGTTCACGGGAGTTCCATGTTATCCCACTTTCTCATTTAATCCCTCCAACACTATGGGCAATTCCACAGAACCAAATAAACCTACACACACAAAAGTCTTTGGGGTGTGGGGGAAAACCGAACCAGGCGGAAATCCAAGCAGTCACTGACAGAACGTCAGAAGACGGTACAGCGGATTGCTCAATGGTGGTGTCCTGTGTTTTATGTTCGAGCTTTTGACTGGAAATGGCTTTCGCCATGTTGCTAGAGAAGACTAATTAATCTGACGATTCTCAATAATTTAGTGGTGAGTCCTTTGAAGGAAAAGCTAATGCAGTCACGCGTTGGTGCGGTTTTATTAGCTTAAATTAGACAGCCATTATGTAGCGGAGAAGCAAGAAAAGACTGATATTAAAATGTTATCTTCCAAGGAGAATCAAAAGCGCTCCTGCCGCAGCTCATCTGCAGCTGGGCCTCGTATACACCGGTCACCAGTACGAATGTTCAAGAAAACCAGGACTGTATTTATTTTACATCAGCAAATCGAAAGGAACTGACAAAGACTGAGGGGAACGCCGCCCCGACAATGTTAAGGGCGGCTATTCGGTCCACCTAGTCTTTGTCGCTTCAAAACGCAATTTGATCCCGTAGAGGGAATCAGGAGCAGCACGCTGCACAGTAGCGCAGCTGGTAGACCTACTTTCTCACAGCGCCTGAGACCCGGGTTTGAACCAGTCTTCGAGAGCGGTCTGTTTGAGGAGCGCACCTCTCTCAGCGGAAGCGTGGGTGGCATAGGGAGATCTCCTGTGGGTTTGTCAGTTACCTCGCCTCTGTAAATTGTCCCTTGTGTGTAGGGAGTGGATTCCAAGGTGCTATAACATGGAACGCGTGCCAAAGGATGCTGCGCGCCGACTCCGTGGGCAGCAAGTCGTTTGCTGTGTTAATGAATCGCCCAGCGGGAGCCCGGGCGGCCAAAGGGGGAACTGAAATCTCCAGGCAGACTATAGAATGCCAGTGGCCCGCTTCGAACCATGGTCGCCAGAGCTGCCAAGCGCCAGTGCCACTTTTGTCCATTTACATTGAAGAAAGGCGAGATTAAGCCCCTTCGCATTACGAACCATCCACGGTAGAAATTGAAGGTTAATATTGGAAGCAATATTTCTATTCATATGCGCATCACCAAAACAAACTGCAACGGATACTGAGGAATTGAAGGCTGGTCACACCGCTTAACAATAGACAATAGACAATAGGTGCAGGAGGAGGCCATTCGGCCCTTCAAGCCAGGACCGCCATTCAATATGATAATGGCTGATCATTCTCAATCAGTACCCCGTTCCTGCCTTCGCCCCATACCCCCTGACTCCGCTGTCCTTAAGAGCTCTTTCTAGCTCTCTCTTTAATGCATTCAGAGAATTGGCCCCCACTGCCTTCTGAGGCAGAGAATTCCACAGATTCACAACTCTCTGAGTGAAAAAGGTTTTTCCTCATCTCAGTTCTAAATGGCCTACCCCTTATTCTTAAACTGTGGCCCCTTGTTCTGGACTCCCCCAACATTGGGAACATGTTTCCTGCCTCTAACATGTCCAACCCCTTAATAATCTTATACGTTTCGATAAGATCTCATCTCATCCTTCTAAATTCCAGTGTATCTAAACCTAGTCGCTCCAATCTTTCAATATATGACAGTCCCGCCATTCCGGGAATTAACCTAGTAAACCTACGCTGCACGCCCTCAATAGCAAGAATATCCTTCCTCAAATTTGGAGACCAAAACTGCACACAGTACTCCAGGTGCAGTCTCACTAGGTCCCTGTACAACTGCAGAAGGACCTCTTTGCTCCTATACTCAACTCCTCTTGTTATGAAGGCCAATATTCCATTGGCTTTCTTCACTGCCTGCCGTAACGCAGATATCTATGAAGCACATCTCGATCCAAATTACATCTCCATGCAAAACATTTTGAACGAGAATAATCACATAACGCTATTTGTTTTAAAGCTGATGCTTCCCTCTGCCTGCCGAAGGTGTGGCGCTGGAGTGTGATAAGCAAACCAGCCGCTAATATATAAGGTCCACATACCTCTCCGGTAAAGCGAATGGAGTGTAATTGATCTGAGTCGACTATACCCGTCAAACCTTTTTTACGCAATCTGTGCTCAGGACGTAGTGATTCTTTCAATCCAGACGTGCCATTGGCGCAGGATTTTGTTCAGTGCTAGCTGGCGAATTGCATCTCTAAAAACATTCTTTTATGATTAAGAGTTGTGTGGGCTACATGAAGAATTGGGGCAAGAAACACAGTCAAATAATCCACCGTTTCGTACTAAGAAATGTCAAACGAACTTATTCCTGGTAAAATGAAAGTTGGTAACTTTAATTTCGTCTTTTCTGCAGCAAACCTGCTGGCAATCGTTATTCTGTCCCGGGGGAAGTGTGGTCTCTCTAAATGTATCACACGTTATCTGGTATCCATGGCCGTAGCTGATTTAATGGTTCTGATCTTCAAGGTAATTTTCTTCGAAATGAAAGATGACTATTTTCTGTATTCATTTCTGAGTTTAACTTCCATTTGTAGGGTTAATTTGTTATTTAATTTTATTTCATTTGATTGCTCCGTCTGGCTAACAGTGACTTTTACTTTCGATCGATATATCACTATTTGTCATCAGAAGTTACGAGCAAAGTATTGCACTGAGAAAACTGCGGCTTTGGTGATAGCAGTGACGTGTATCTTATGTATTATTCAAAATATCCCAATATATTTTGTCTACGTACCTCGAGAAATAATTGACAACGTAGCTTGGTTCTGTGGTTTAAGTTCAAATTTCCACACCTTACCGGTATGGGCAGTACTTGTGTGGGTCGAAATCATTTTAACCCCATTTGTACCCATATTGTTGATCATGCTCCTCAACGTCCTCACAATCAGACACATTATACAAGCCAACAGAGTGCGCAGCGGTCTTCGAGGGAAAACGAAGGACGAGAGCGGCGCAGATCAAGAGGTAGAGAATCGAAGGAAGTCCATCATTCTATTGCTGGCCATATCTGGTAGCTTCATCCTTCTGTGGATGGTAAATTTTGTGTGTTTCGTGAGTGTATACTTCCTAGATGTTCAACTTTTAGCAACAGATTACAACGACCCATTTACCATTGCAGAAGAGTGCGGATATATGCTGCGGTGTTTGAGTGCATGCACCAACATGTTTATTTATGGAGTGTCCCAGAAAAAATTCAGGGAAGAATTTAAAAACGTGATTAAAGGCCCATTCGTTTTGATTTCCAATTTAATAAAGTGCTTTTAATGTCCCGTTGCAGCTAAAAATGTATTTTCCATGTGTCGTTGTCTTCTATGTTACATTATTGCATCTTACTTTCCGAGATACTGTTCAGAACATTTGACAATAGACAATAGGTGCAAGAGGAGGCCATTCGGCCCTTAGAGCCAGCACCGCCATTCAATGTGATCGTGGCTGATTATTCTCAATCAGTACCCCGTTCCTGTCTTCTCCCCATACCCCCTGACTCCGCTATCCTTAAGAGCTCTATCTAGCTCGCTCTTGAATGCATTCAGAGAATTGGCCTCCACTGCCTTCTGAGGCAGAGAATTCCGCAGATTCACAACTCTCTGACTGAAAAGTTTTTCTCATCTCAGTTCTAAATGGCCTACCCCTTATTCTTAAACTGTGGCCCCTTGTTCTGGACTCCCCCAACATTGGGAACATGTTTCCTGCCTCTAACGTGTTCAACCCCATAATAATCTTATACGTTTCGATCAGATCTCCTCTCATCCTTCTCAATTCCAGTGTATACAAGCCTAGTCGCTCCAGTCTTTCAACATATGACAGTCACGCCATTCCGGGAATTAACCTAGTAAACCTACGCTGCACTCCCTCAATAGCAAGAATATCCTTCCTCAAATTTGGAAACCAAAAATGCACACAGTACTCCAGGAGCGGTCTCACTAGGGCCCTGTACAACTGCAGAAGGACCTCTTTGCTCCTATACTCAACTGCTCTTGTTATGAAGTCCAACATTCCATTTGCTTTCTTCACTGCCTGCTGTACCTGCATGCTTCCTTTCAGTGACTGATGCACTAGGACACCCAGATCTCGTTGTACGTCCCCTGTTCCTAACTTGACACCATTCAGATAATACTCTGCCTTCCTATTCTTACCACCAAAGTGGATAACCTCACACTTATGGACAATAAACTGCATCTGCCATGCATTCGTCCACTCACACAACCTGTCCAAGTCACCCTGCAACCTCGTAGCATCTTCCTCACAGTTCACACTACCACCCAGCTTTGTATCATCTGCAAATTTGCTACTGGTACTGTTAATCCCTTCATCCAAGTCATTAATGTATATTGTAAATAGCTGCGGTCCCAGCACCGAGCCTTGCGGTACCCCACTAATTACTGCCTGCCATTCTGAAAGGGACCCATTTATCCCCACTCTTTGCTTTCTGTCTGTCAACCAATTTTCTATCCATGTCAGTACCCTACCTCCAATACCATGTGCTCCAATTTTGCCCACTAATCTCCTATGTGGAACCTTGTCAAAGGCTTTCTGAAAGTCAAGGTACACCACATCCACCGGCTCTCCCCTGTCAATTTTCTTAGTTACATCCTCAATGAATTCCAGAAGATTAGTCAAGCATGATTTCCCCTTCGTAAATCCATGCTGACTCGGAATAATCCTATTACTACTATCCAAATGCTCCGCAATTTCGTCTTTTATAATTGACTCCAGCATCTTCCCCACCACTGACGTCAGACTAACTGGTCTATAATTACTGGTCGGCGTGGACTGGTAGGGCCGGACAGGCCTGTTTCCATGCTGTAGTTGTTATATATATATATGTTATATGTTATAATTTCCCGTTTTCTCTCTCCCTCCTTTCTTAAAAAGTGGGACAACATTAGCTACCCTCCAATCTACAGGAACTGATCCTGAATCTATAGAACATTGGAAAATGATCCCCAATGCGTCCACAATTTCTAGTGCCACCTCTTTAGGTACTCTGGGATGCAGACCATCAGGCCTTGGGGATTCATCAGCCTTCAGTCCCATCAGTCTACCCAACACCATTTCCTGTCTAATGTGGATTTCCTTCAGTTCCTCCCTAGGATCTCTGGCCACTAGAACATCTTGGAGGTTGCTTGTATCTTAGTGAAGACAGATCCAAAGTACCGGTTCAACTCGTCTGCCATTTCCTTGTTCCCCATAATAAATCCCCCCGCTTCTGTCTTCAAGGGACCCACATTTTCCTTGACTATTTTTTCCTCTTTACATACCTAACAAAACTTTTACTATCCTCCTTTATATTATTGGCTAGTTTACCCTCGTACCTCATCTTTTCTCCCCGTATTGCCTTATTAGTCATCTTCTGTTGCTCTTTAAAAGTGTCCAAATCCTCTGGCTTCCCACTCTTCTTTGGATCTATTGCGACGGTCAGGTTAATCCCTGCAGTCCCTTCCGCCTCCGCACGTCTTTGCAATGTGTCCCCTTTCGCGGCTCTTAAATGCCCGTTGATTCTCAAAAAGCCCAGCGACATCAGTGCCGTCTCACAGAGGTGATTTACTCTGCAAACTATTTCTGTCTTTGGGAAGTGGGAGGTAATGAGTCCCCGAGAGAAATCGCCACCAGGCAGGGAGAACATGCGAAAACTATAAAGCATCAGAGTCTGCAGGTGAATAATCTACTGATAAGGCGCTCATTGCACAATTATGGCATTGCAATGCTTTGTTTGCAGAGGCGAGCAATGATGAGAATAATTATCTTGCTAGATTAGGTATAAAACTACTTCCTAAATCATGAACTAGTTTATATCTATTCGATAACTATCCTCATAATTGCTGTAGAAGATAGTAATAGAGCGTTGCAGTCAATTGAAGGGTCACACGGCATATCTGGAGGAATAGGATGGGTGACGCTTCGGGTCGGAACCCTTCTTCAATTGCTATATTTGAAATTTGCAGTTCACACGCAGGGTTAATTGTGCACCGACCGCCTTTTCAGCAAAACGACGGGCTTAAACACAAGGGCCTGCAGATGCCGGTTTACCAGAAAAAGCCACAATGTGGTGGAGAAATTCAGCGGGTCGGGCAGCATCCCCGGGGACAATAGATATATGACCTGTCGGGTCGGGCAGCATCCCCGGGGACAATAGATATATGACCTGTCGGGTCGGGTTCCTTCGTCAGACACACTAAAATATTGGACAGATCTGGTCAACATGATACGGAAAGTATTTGGTTTTGGCAGATTTTCAACGAGGGAGATTTCATCAATCGTTATATTTAATTACAGACTGAATAGATTGATCACACAAAGCCAATTTCCAACTGACTAAATTCAAGGCGAAATTGGGGGACATGGTGGCGCAACTGGTAGAGCAGTTGCCACAGAGCGCCAGAAACCCGCGATCAATTCTGACTTCGAATGTTAGCTGAATTCAGTTTTCATGTTGTCTCGGTGACTCCGTACGTTTGCATCGGGTGTTCCGGTTTCCACCCACATCCGAAAGATGTGTGGGTTTTTAGGGCATACGGTGTCTGCAAAGAGGGATAACATAGACCTAGTCTAACTGTGGTCCCATCCTCCACCCGCCACCACCTCCACAAGCACTCCCAGGTTGGACCGACCGACCTCCACTGCGCTCCCCCAACTCCGGCCGCTTCCAAGCTTGGTCGACTGATGCCAACGCACCTCGGGCCCGCACAACGTTCTCCGCTGCATCGAGACCTTGCCTGACGCCATCGCCAACACTCGAAGCATGCAATGTCACCTACCCACCCCGCATACACCCCACCTCACCGGTTAGCCCGTTCGTCCACTCACAAACTTCCGCCACAGCATCCCTCGTTCCCTGTCTCCCCTTCCGACCAGAGCCCCTCACCTTTGTCGTGTTTTCACCATACTCCTGCCCGCCCTCCTTTGCATGCAGAATGGTCAGTACACACAGGGGCCTCCTCCTTTTGCACCAACACCCACACGTCAATAAGTTTCCGGCACGCCATTATGTTGAGCTTGTTTACCACCACCTGCGGGCGGGAAGGAATCTTCGCCTCGCAGAGACGACCCATTCTCCCGTCTCCAACATTCTTCGTGCGTTTGGAGTCCACCTACCGGCCTTTTACACGCTCCTGATGTTTGATTTAATCTCCAACTGCCGGCAAGACATCATGCGCCTTGAAGTATCCACTGCGCTCATTGCATTGCTAATGGAATTCCTGTTCGCCGCAGCTGCTCCCAAGATCAACTTTTCCACTCTAGTACT
Source organism: Rhinoraja longicauda (assembly GCF_053455715.1). Taxonomy (NCBI): domain Eukaryota; kingdom Metazoa; phylum Chordata; class Chondrichthyes; order Rajiformes; family Arhynchobatidae; genus Rhinoraja; species Rhinoraja longicauda. The sequence goes on from NC_135971.1 coordinate 32,619,431, forward strand.
TATGAGATGTCCTTATACTTTAGTAAACGCGGTTTCCCCCTGGTGTCCCCTATCTTTGCCCGTTCCTAACCCGATAATCCTCTGTGGCCCGTAGTTCTTCTCTCGCTATCACCCCCCCCCCCCCCCCACCTTCACAATCCCCCTCCCTCACGGAACAAGAATAGAGTTCTCGTGGTTTTCACCTTTAATCCCACCAGCCTCCGCACCAACAACAGACATTTCCGTCCCATTCAACGTGATCCCACTGCCAGTGACATCTTTCTATCTCAACCGCATTCCATCTTCCGCAAGTCCTCGGTTCACTCATCAGTTTCCACACAAATCATCTCTTCCCGGCTACTTTTCTCTGCAACCACAGGATATATAACACTTTCCCTCTACCCCCTCCTTGAACTTCAGCCAGGGACCCTCCCAGGTGAGACAGATGCGCATGTTCAGTTCCGTTCACCACAACTACTGCATTTCGTGTTGCCGATGTGGCCTCTTGTGCATCCGTGTCCTATTTTGTAAGCCAGCATCTGCAGTTCATTGTCTCTATTCTGAGAACGGACCTTCATTAGTTGACGTAGAATCAGTGTGACTTTGCTCTATATTTCAAACAATAATTCTGGGCTACATAGTTAAAGTATATTAATTTTGGGATAAATGCAGACACAGGAAATCTGAAAGCCCAATAAAACAAAAGGGAAACTCTGAGAGAGGATCTGACAAATGGTCTGAGTTTAATCCCTTCTGCCGTTTGTGTCTGACGCATCAGCGTTTCTTTATTTTCTCCCTGTATTTATAAATACAATCCAATTTCTTGAAATACTAATATTGCACCCTATTTTTCAGTAACAGTCTAAAGAAGTGTAGATGTATTAAAATATATTTTAAATAGATATGTCTGAATGGTATGGGTCACGGAATGACATTGGAACATGTTGGTCTTTTTATAACTGGCGTGTAAGGATGGACAAGTAGTTCTCAGTGTTGCAATTTCCAGAAATCTGCACAAAGACATAAACGATTGGGAACTTCGGGCAGGTCAGTGAGCAGCATGTTTCCACATTCCATCCCTGGGATGGCGGGACTGTCATAATCCCTGGGATGGAGGGACTATCATAATCCCTGGTATGGCGGGACTGTCATAATCCCTGGGATGGCAGGACTGTCATAATCCCTGGTATGGCGGGACTCTCATAATCATATGATGAAAAATTGAAAAAACTAGGCTTGTATTCCAGAACCAGTGACCACAGTCTTAGAATAAAGGGGATGCCATTTAAAACTCAAGTGACAAGAAACTTTTTTCACCCAGAGAGTTGTGAATTTGTGGAATTCTCTGCCACAGAATGCAGTGGAGGCCAATTCACTGGATGAATTCAAAAGAGAGTTAGATAGAGCTCTAGGGGCTTGCGGAATCAAGGGATATGGGGAGAAGGTAGGCACGGGTTACTGATTGTGGATGATCAGCCATGATCACAATGAATAGTGGTGCTGGCTCGAAGGACCGAATGGCCTCCTTCTGCACCTATTTTCTATGTTTCTATCATCTCTTTCGTTTGTGAAAAGGCGTCAGTAAGGTTGCGGTAAAGTTCACTTAGGAACCTTGCCTGCTTGTACCGGGAACAGCCTGGATATTGTTCCTACTTCTTTCTTCATGCGATTGCTAGATTGCTGGGATTGCAGCTTCTTAACGCGAGTGATTACAGAACATTGCAGATAATACACAGGCATGTTCCATTGTCAAAGATCTGCATTTAATAGGTACGCATTTCCAACCACCCCGAGGGCCTAAACCACATTTCCAAATTCTGGATTGACGTCTTTTAGAAACTGCTGAATGTATTTTTTTCGGACAGTCCCGGTGTTTCATGTTCAAGAGTTGGAAATGGATGATATCTATTAACCTCAATATAGCTCTCTACGGACAGAATGTGCATTTGCATCGATGTGGTTACCATAAAGTTCAGGAATGGCCTCGACCACGTACCACTGTTGCAGTTCAAAATGCTGGATGCCGTGCGATCAGGACTGTGAAAATGAAGGATATTTGATATTGACATATCTTAGAAAGCACATGCACTCTTTCAGGAACGCCATCCAGAACATCCAATAAGCTTCTCAGTATTTGCAAAGCTGCGCCCGTCAAATGTTCTTTTGCTTAAGGACACACCCGATGATCAATGCAAATGTTTGCAGCATGAGAATTTTATGCTCTAATTGGCAGGGCTTGGCATCATCTACAACAATGATTTGTGGGAAAGCCTGTTGTGTAATTCTGAGAATATGCATGACAAATGTTGGAGAGGTGAATGTGGTGAGTGTCGGGTAATGTGCATGAAAGAGGGATTCAATGAATCAGATAAAGCAAAGGATGTGAGTAGGATGACATGGGAAATACAAGAACATGGGAGGCTGAAAAAGACCATGAAAGTTGGCTGCTGTGGTGAACTACAAGATTTGGTGTTATTGAGGATGCCAGAATTTCAAGAACATGTTTGTGTAAAACGAATCCAAGCCATGTCATTTGAGGAAAGAAAGAAAGAAAACAGTCATTCAAATGGACTTTGCCATGTCTTACTCCTGTATCAGCATGAAGTGCAGAGTGCTTTGTGGTCACATGATTCAGTCAGTTTGTTCACCGCTGCCATCTTCCAGAATGGTAAGTGTGAGTCTCATTTGATTGTGTCAAACACAAATGACAAAGGAAAGCGTTCTGTGTACACATTCATGCGATATCTTGCTATCAAAGGTTTTTTATAGCATAGGTGGTGCTGCCAAGACACTTGTTCGGTGTAATGTCATGAGCAAGAAAGCTAATGCCCCAGTTGTCCAGTGCTGAAAGGACTTTGCAAATCTGGCCACCACACTGATGCCCAATGTCATGGTTATACATATTTCAGAAGATGAGATTAAAAAGTGCCATTCAAAAAAGACAACCATGGGAAAGTGTAATTCCTGTGCCGGGAAGGTATCTTGTTATCCAGGTGTCTCCATCCGGCATTTTGAAGTTCTGGCATACAAGTGGTGGAGCTGACCCCGACTTATCTAACCAATACTGTGCCCCCAAACAGAGTCCTGACTGGGTAGTTGGGGATTGGTTGGTTGTTAGGTATGGCCAAAATCTTTTCCCTGGAGAAGTTTTAATGGTAGTTGGAAATGAAACTGAAGTAAAAGTGAAGCACGTTTGGGTGTTTCTGGAAGTGGCCCCCATCTGAAGAACCAGACAGATGCAAAATGCTGGAGTAACTCAGCGCGTCAGGCAAAATGTGTCTACCTTCGATTTAAACCAGCATCTGCAGTTTGTTTTCCTACACATCCTGAAGAACCAGACATCTTGTTTTACACACAAGACCAAGTTGTGAAGCAGACATCAGGGCCTCATGTGGCACGATCCAGAGGGCAGTTCAAATTTGGTGGAATTTAAGAAATATCCATGCAAGCTAGTCCATTAATACCTTAGTGGTACACATGTAATATAAAGTTCCTCGCTGTTACAGTCTTGCATTTTTTTTGAAGGAAAGTGGAGGTCATGTCCTTTAGATTTGTACATGAAAGGTTGTTGTATTAACATTTGCTGTCAAAGTAAAGTTTTGTGTTTCACCAAGAAAGTGGTTTGAGAAATGATTTTTTGCAGAAGTTTAATGCATGTACTTGTATTTATGTTATTGTTCATCTCATACAATACGTAAACACTGGATTTGGAGACATTATTAATTATTATAAAAGCAGTTAACCTGCTTAATAACCTGCCCACTCTACATGTATTTCACAAATGCATCATTTACAATGTTTGTTTAAAAATACATGTGTACATGTGTTTGCATATAAAACGAGCAACAACATACTTTATGTATGCTGGGGTACATATAAGAGAAATGGTGAATGTATAAAGACAGCATGGGAACTAAAACAAGTTAAATACATTTTCATGAACTCAATGCTGAGTGTTTTAAGCAGCTTATCCAAAGCAAACATTGTAAACCATGTCAAACTCGGTATGAAAGTCATACATTTTCTCTCTTGTTATGAATAAACTTTGAGACTATAACAACACCTTTATTCTTTCGTCTTTATTTCCAGGTTCAGAGACTCACTCTTTGCAATATCAGTTAAAATCATAAACAGCAATAACCAAAGATAGTTATGCCTGGTATCCACTACCCACATGCTGCCATATCTGTACACATTTCCTCCATGCGCGTCATGTCACACACGTGACCACCCAAAATGTCACACGCGTGACCAGACGTCAGCACATAAAGTAATACATTAAAAAATTCTTGCAAAAGATTTATTATATTCATTGCTATTTTCCTACCTACGGAACTATAACGGATGTCTGCTAAAGGGATGAATGTTCTAGCTTTTTAAAATTCACAGAATTTGTAAGATGAAACTGAGTTATGAAAAAAATGCTTCCGTGTGAGGGCACACACGTGACCAGTCATATTAGACCTCTGACCCTAAACAAACATTGTCAGCATAGCATATAAAAATTTAATTTCATAAACTTCAACATATATGTCATATTATGTTTATTTGTACAATACTGGAGAGATTTTGAGGAACAAGATTATTATTCAGGTTTTTGCACCAATACACTGTTCTTAACAAAATCTACCCATCATGTGAAACCTTAGATATAACAGATAATAAATTAGATAACTTCAAGAACTTTGATTCAAGGTGGCCTTAGTTTTGTGCAGTATTGCAATGGATTTAGACAGTTTTGATTTGATAAGTTTTATGTGAGGTTTCCAGCCGAGTTTATGATCTATTATCACTCCCAATAATTTATTTTCATATACTCTTTCAATTTCTACATCATTATTCATGAGTATTACCTCCAAATTCACTTTTCGATTTACAAACACAATAAATCATGTTTTACTTAGATTTAATGACAATTTATTAGTATCAAAACCACATTTTTAGGGATTCCAATTCCCCTCCAACTGTGTCCAAAAGTTGCTTCACGTTTTTCCCTGAACAAAATAAATTTATGTCATCCGCAAATATAACTAAATGTAACAATTTTGACACGTTACAAATATCATTTATATAGAGTATTAGGAGCTTTGGGCCCAGCACCGAGCCTTGCGGAACCTTCATAAGTTCTGAATCAAAATTATTTACTTGAACATACTAATATCTGTTTTCAAGGTCACTTCTTAACTAGGAGTATGTTACTCCTCTATTACCATATCTTTCTAGCCTATTCATCAGTAAACCATGATCTATGGTATCTATAAATACTCCCACTGTATATTTAGTATCAATTGCCGTTGAAATATGCTCTACTAGTTCCATTAGCACTAGTGAGGTAGACCTTTTAGCTCAAAATCCATACTGGTGATCACTTAGTATGTTATGTTTATCAATAAAGTTTTCAAGTCTTTATACAAACAATTTTTCTAATATTTTTGAGAATTGGGGCAGCAGAGATATCGGCCTGCAATTTGAAAATAAATGTCTGTCTCCATTCTTGTAGACAGGAATGACTTGTGCTATATTCATTTTGTTGGGAAATGTGCCCGTGAGGAAGGAATGATTACATATATGTGCCAACGGTTTTGCTATACATTCAATAATATTTTTGAATAGTGTCAAATGGAATTGTAATCAGTAGACTTTTTGTTTCTGTATTTATTAATAATATCAATGACTTCATTTTTGTGTACTCCACTGAGGAACATGGAGTGAGCATTTCTATCAGAGCTCTCATGTTCTAAGACCTTCCTTGCTACTCCGTTCAGTAATTTCATTTGCTAAGGTAGGCCCAACTTTTACAAAGTAAACTTTAAACTTATCAGCAACCTCTTTTATGTTATTTATAGTTATATTAGGATTTTTAACAAAGTAGCTAGGGTAATCTGCTTTCCCGATACGATGTTTTAATTATGCTGTTAATCACTTTCCAGCAAACTTAACTACCTATGCATTTAGTTTTAATTTCTATTGTGCGATAATTTTTTTGTCATAATTTAGCCATTTAGCTCATACCTGTGGAGTAAATTTTGGAGTAATGCTTTTATAATATTTATTTAATTCAAAGGAATTTTAATTTTGAATTTAATTTAATTTAATTTAATTTTGAATTTAATTTAATTTAATTTAATTTTGAATTTAATTTAATTTTTCTCTTAGCATAATGAATTAAGTTTTATTTTTCAAGAATAAACATTAAAAAAGCCACAATAGCATAGCTGCAACCATTAGTCTCAAAACTTTAAGGACACCATCCCACCATCCTCATCTTTGTACTCCCTGTGCGTAGGGAACAGGGTAGGATTGAAGATGTCATGATAAAAAAATCTTAGAATTTGTTGGTAAAAATATTGATACTTATTTCCAACTGAATACAACTCAAACTTCAGCATCAACTAGATGGGAGGCATTTAAAGTCTATATCCGAGGGTAAATGATCAGTTATACAAGTAGCAGCTCAAATAAACAGCACCTGAAATTGATAGTTAGAAAAAGATATTAAAGAACTTGAGATGGAAATTAATCTTCACGATACAAAAGAGACCAAACAGAAATTGTCAATTCTCAGAGCACAGTACAACGAATTGTCCACAAATAAAGCAGCATCCAGCCTAATGAAACTGAAACAGACATTTTATGATCAAGGAGAGAAGGCAGGGAAGCTATTGGCCTGGCGTATAAAATCATTGCAAAATGAAAGATCAATTTTGGAAATTGAATCTGAGGAAGGGACAATAATAAATCCACAAGAAATTAATAATATTTTTCAATCATACTACTCAAAACTCTATACATCAGAAGGTCCAGCCATCTCACAGACCCTCCACAACTTCCTAGACCAGTTAGAGATACCTGTTCTACTAGAAGGAGCAAAGATGAGCTTCATTCCCCAGTTGTACTATCAGAACTGTCAAAGGCCATTGTCAGTATGAAAGGAGGAAAGACACCAGGGCCAGGCAGTATACCTATTGATATTTATAAGAAGTTTAAGGACAAGCTACTCATCCCATCATTAAACATGTTTGAAGAATTGGTTGGAAAGGGTGCGCTGTCACCATCACTACAGAATGCACTTATAACTTTAATATTAAAGCCAGGAAAGCCCTCCACAAAGTGTGAATGCTTTCACCCCATTTCTTTGATCAACTCTGATGTGAAAATAATAGCAGAAGGTCTTGCATGGAAGCTTGAGAAACACCTGCCATCTATTGTTGCTCTAGATCAAAATGGTTTTATTAAAGGAAGACAGGGATTCCATAATATACGTAGAGTGTTGAATATTATACATGCAAAGAAAAAGGCACCAGATGCGGCTGTGGTGGGACTTGATGCTGAAAAAGCCTTTGATAGGGTCGCACATGAATACCGATTTGAAGTGCTTAATCGTTTTGGAATTGGCAGTTACTTCCTCAATTGGATCAAAATCATATTATGATTCAAGGGCTTCAGTAATGACCAATTATATGGTATCAGAACAGTTTTCTCTCTTCAGAGGCACACGGCACGGGTGCCCCCTGTCACCTCTACTTTCTGTTCTGGCCATTGAGCCTTTAGCTAATGGAATTAGAAGCAACAGCGGGATAACTGGTATTAAAATGAATGATATTGAGAATAAAACAGGAATGTACGCGGATGATATTGTACTTTTTTTAATGGATCTGAAACAACCTACACCCAATTTACTAGATTTAATTGAAACATATGGAAGTTTTTCAGGTTATAAAGTTAAGACATCTAAATCTACGATCTTATTTCTTAAAAGTTCTCAAAGACTAACCCCTCCGCTACAAACTCCTTTCAGAAATGTTTTGGAAAGTTTTACATATTTTGGAGTAAAAATCACTCCAAAAATAAAACCCATTGTGCCCACTAACTATAATCCGGTGATTGACTCAGTGGTTGAATCTATTAACAGATGGAAATCCTTACCATTATCCATGATTGGACGTATTAATGTTCTCAAAATGAACATCCTTCCTAAGTTCCTTTACCTCTTTCAGACCATCCCGCTGGCTCCTTCTTTTAATTTTTTTACTGGAATGAAAAAGCTTTTTCGTAACTATATTTGGAACAGTAGACTTGCAAGGGTTCGCTTAACCCTGTTGTACTTACCGTATGACAGAGGAGGGTTAAAACTCCCCAACCTCCAGGGATACTATTGGGCAGCCCAGCTGAGGGCAGCCTCTTTTTGGTTTGAGCTTGAGTCACCCCTACATTGGATAAGGATGGAGGAGGCCACAACTTCTAAAATTCCTTTAAATCTTTATCCATATTCAGCAAATATATCCACACTGAAAAAATACACTTTAAATCCCTTCGTAAAAAACACACTGATAGTGTGGCATGAAGTGTTAAATTATCTGGGGGAAAATCCTCCTCTATCCCAATTTTCACCAATCTGTGAAAATAGAAACATTACGCCAGGCACTAATGACTTGGGTTTTAAGATATGGGCAGACAAGGGTATCAGTAAAATCTCAGATTTATATAATAATGATATTCTTTTAAGTTTCAATGATGTAAAACAAAAATTAGGACTTGAAAAGACTCAAAACATTTTTTTAAGTATCTCCAGATCAGAAACTTCATAACAAAGATGCAAATCTCTCTAGGTCTGCCAACTCAAAGCTCTTTAGAAAAGGCGGCTTTAAACCATCATGAGGCAGGTGGCCAAATCTCACGGTTTTACCAATTTATTATAATTTAGCTACAGCAAAGGAATCTTCAGAAGATAAAAGGCTTGTGTGGTGTTCAGATCTTGATGAAGAAATTACTGCAGAAGAATGGCAGGATATAGGTTTACAATCTCAAGTCCAAACAATAAATACGCGGTTCAAATTACTCCAGTACAAATGGATAATGAGACTATATATTACTCCTGTTTTACTACATCGCATTAACCCCAATACACCAGATCTGTGCATCAAATGTGGTGTACATGAGGGTAGCTTGTTTCATTGCCTTTGGGAATGCCCCATCATCCAAGAGTACTGGAAGGAGATAATAACAACTTTATCTATTGCCACAAAAGAGAATCTTCCACTATGTCCTAAACTTTGTATTTTCGGGTGTTTTCCAGCAAGCTTAACAATACAAATAAGAAGCTGGTTATATTTTGTCTGCTTGAAGCTAAACATAAAATTGCTCCGTCATGAACATCAGTTTATAGACCAAACAAGCAAAGTAGGGTTGATGGATTACTGCAGTGTCTTTGGAGAAACTTACATATATAGTTACGGGGAAATACGACACTTATGAAAAGATTTGGGGCTCGTTTATGACATTTCTGGAGGGGAAGATTTTACTGAGGCCTTGCAGTGAACTGCTGTCTGTCTTTATTTTCATTGTGATTATGGTCTAGTCAGGATATTAAAGGTGGGAGCAGTTTATTTATATATACTTTTTTAATAAAAATTGTTTGGGTTTTTTTGTGCTTTTTTTCTTCCCTCTCCACTATGATGAGGAATAGTTTGTTGTAAACATGGACTACAGCAGAAGCGTGCCTTACTTCCTTTATATTTACAGTGCCTTCAGGTGCCTAAATGTGACCTTGTTGTTGATGTGCCTTGTTATATTATGTTATGTTAAGTGTTTTTGTATGCTATTCGGAAAAAGCAATAAAAAAGTATTTTTTAAAAATACAGCGCGCGCTGCAGAGGGTCAATCCACGCAAGGCTGCAAGCTCGGACGGAGTCCCAGGACGGCTACTTAAGGACTGTGCAGAACAGCTTGCTGAGGTCTTTACTAGGATCTTCAATCTGACTCTATCTCTGGCAACGGTCCCAAAGTGCCTGAAATCAGCCACCATAATGCCCGTGCCGAAAAAAGCAAAAATTCAGCAATTTGAACGACTACCGTTCCGTTGCCCTCACACCAATAGTAATTAAGTGCTTTGAAAGGTTGGTCCTCTCCCACATCAAAGCCATCATCCCTGCCTCACTAGACCCATATCAGTTTGCTTACAGACCTAATAGATCCACAGAGGACGCCATCTTTCTGGCTCTTCATACCGTCCTGACTCACCTGGAGAGACAGGGCACATACGTGAGGATGCTATTTATAGACGATAGCTCTGCCTTCAATACTGTCATCCCCTCCAAGCTGGTTACGCGAGGAGGTGTGGTGCTGTGGAGCTCTGGTTCAATCACACGAACAAGTGAGTTTTAAACATCTTTGGAATTTGGAGGAGGCACAGCGGTACACTAAACATCTCTGGGTATCGCTGCGACGTTGCAGAAATCTTTTGAAAAGGTTATGGGGCTGCGAGCGGTATTATCAACTGACTGCTCAGCTCCCACTACTGAGGCTGGCAACCTGCCAGGAAACTGGCGCACAAAAAGGGGGAGAAAACCCTGTCTGGACTGTTACACCTGCGTCCAGAACAACCCCCCCACCCCCCCCCCCCCCCGACTGCCTCGTCGCTACTGATCGGGCCGGTCTGGCTTTCTTGTGGTGTGGGAGTTTTCTGCACCCTCGACCTTCTTCTGCGACCTTGAGACCTGGAGCTGAAGGGGCCTCCTCTCACTCAGAGATAGGCTTCAAGCAACAACAGACTGCAGGCGAATCCCTTTCGTTGCTTCGGGAACAGCGAAGACCAGCGGGGATTGCTTGCGAAAGTCTGCAGCTCGCCAGGGAACGCAGGAGCGCCGAGATACCCGGGCGAAGAGGCCGTGAGGCAGCAGTTTTTAGTGGGAGCCGCCATTATTGACCTTTGAGGCAACACCACTCGCCTCCCTCCCTCGAATTGTTCTACACTTGTTGGCGTGTATGGACTTGTCCCCGTGCCTTTTGGACTGTCTTTGTCTTTTTTGTATCAGTGTTTTGTTTCACTGTAGTGCCTGTCATCATGCAGGGTCAGCGTTCTGGGGGATCGGGGCCTTCGAGGAGTTATGCTAAGGCGGCTGCTTCTGCTGCTTCAGCTGCTCCTCTTGGGGCCCGGTTCCCCATGAGGAACCTACCTTTTGAACATGGGGTCAGGTGATACATGCCCCCCCAGATGAACCTGGAGGACTGCGCGGCTGCTGTGGCAGTGGCGGCCAAGCCGCAGGCATTGTGTACGTGGGTAAAATGTTTGGGAAGAGCCTGTTCTTTGTGGAGTCCGTTGAGGGGGTGAACGCGACTCTAGTAAAGGGGTCACAGTGGGTGGACTTTTCTTACAGGTCGAGCCCCTGGGGTCCACCGCACAGCGGGTGGTTCTGTCCAACGTCCCGCCCTGCATCAAGAACGAGGCCCTCCTTCCCCACCTTCACACCCTGGGGAAGAACCTCACCGACAACACCCCAATACCCATGGGATTTCGCAGGAAGGACTTGCAGCACGTTCTCTCCCTCCGGCACCAGCTGCCGATGCTGCTGGACCGGGAGGAGGTGGTCGACGGGCGCTTCTGTGTCCAGCAGGATGGGCGAGACTTTACCATCTTCTGGACATCGGAGCGCCCGAGGTGCCACGCCTGCAAGGAAGTGGGGCATATTCGGATGAAATGCCCCCAATCCCGGGCAGAGGCCTCCGCCTCCGGTGCCACTAACCCCCCTCCCACTCCCCCACTCCCACTCCCCCTGTCATTGAGACAGGGAACCCTGGGGATGGGGAGGGTCAAAAGAGGGGGGGCAAGGTGGCGAAGAAGATGAAGCACATGGGGAACAAACCTCCCGGGGATAAGATATTGACACCCATCCCATCACCTCCCGTTAGGGAGTCTGCAAGCCCCATAATCCAGCCGGGGGCGGAGGGGATTGGGCGGGAGGAGGGGGAGCCGCAGACTAGGGTTGCTCAGGTGACCCCAGAGTCTGTGAGCTCCTCCCCTTCGAAAAAAAGGAGGAATCTCTCTCGGGAGGAGCGGGAGGGGGGTCATACGGGAATCCTCCAGTGGGGTGGGGAGTACTGTGGTGGAGCAAGACTCCCGCCCTCTGGTTATGGCCCCGGTATCATGCTCTGGAGGGGATTCTGGGGAGGGTGGTGATGAGGAGCACTCAGGTGATATGGAGCAGGGGGAGATTCCTGTTGGAGAGCCTGGAGAACCGGGGAGATGCCCCTGTCTAGGCGGAGGGCTGCAGTGGCCCTTCTGCGCAAGAAGGGTGATCTCCGCCTACTAAAAAACTGGCGCCCGGTCTCCCTCCTCTGGACCGACTACAAGGTCTTTGCTAAGGCAATGGCCAACCGTCTGGGCCCAGTGCTGACCCAAGTGATCCACGCTGACCAGTCTTACACGGTCCCGGGCCGTTCCATCCAGGACAATATCCATCTGGTCAGGGACCTGGCTCAGGATATCCATCTGGCCCACTGCCTTTCTCTCCCTTGACCAGGAGAAGGCTTTCGACAGGGTGGATCACGAGTATCTGCTGAGGACTCTGCGGGCGTTTGGGTTCGGACCGCACTTTGTGGCCTGGATCCGACTTCTATACCCCACTGCGGAGTGCCTCGTCAAGGTCAACGGATCCTTTCCAGGTAACCGCAACACATTTTTTTGCTACTGCTAATGATATTTTGAGTTACCTGCAAAGAACAAAATGAAATAAGATTTGAAAGATGGCATGCAGAAATGCGGAGTTGTATCCCATTAGAAAAAGCAACGTACAATCTGAGAAATAGATACGACTTCTTTTTGAAAGTGTGGAACCCATTCATGGCAAAGCTAGGATTAAGAATAGGAAGTATTTAAATTCAGGATTGCTTTGTTACCTAACAAGAATTTAAAAAGAAATTACTCGGAAGTGACTCCCTCGGGACTCCAGGTTTCTTTCTTTCTTTCTTTCTTCTGCTTTTTCTTTTTCTTTCTTTTTAACTGGGGGGTGGGGGGGGGGGGGGTGGGGGGAGGGGAGAAAATACAGAACAATACGTGTATAATCGAAGTTATAGGTTAGTGACTATTGTTTACTATGAAATGTATAATGTATAATGTATGAGTCCTGTTAAAACTTAAATAAAATATTTTTTTAAAAAAAAGGTCAACGGATCCTTGACGGCCCCCATTCCCTTCCACAGAGGAGTACGTCAGGGCTGCCCCATGTCAGGCCAACTGAACGCCATCTGCGTGGAGCCATTCCTTAGTCTGCTCCGGAGGAGGTTGACGGGCTTGGTTCCACGTGAGCTGGATATGGAGGTGGTCCTCTCGGTCAATACCGATGACGTGCTCCTCATGGTCACCGACCCCGCCGATCTGCAGAGGATGCGCGAGTGCCAACGAGTCTTCTCGGCCGCCTCCTCTGCCAGGATCAATTGGGGGAAATGTTCTGGACTCTTGGTGGGTCCATGGCATGTGGACTCCCTCCCGGAGGAGATGCGGTTTTTCGTGTGGAGCACCGCGTGCCTCATTTACTTGGGAGTCTACCTGAGTCCCATCGCGGAGACCTGGCTGGCGAACTGGCAGGAGCTGGAGTTGAAAGTCGTCGCCCGGCTGGGGCGCTGGTCGGGTCTCCTCAGGGTTTTCCTACCGGGACAGGGTGTTGGTCATTAACAAACTTGTGACCTCCCTGCTCTGGTACAGATTGACCACATTGGTCCCATCAGCCACCTTTGCTGGGATCATCCAGAAGATGTTGGTGGACTTCCTCTGGGGCAACGGAAGGCACTGGGTCTCTGCAGCGTCCTGAGTCTACTAACTGAGGAGGGTGGTCAGTCACTGGTGTGCATTCGCACCCAGTTGGCAGCTCTCCGGCCGGTCCATTCAGGATAACATCCACCTCGTTAGGGACCTGATTCATCTATCTCAGGGCACTGGTCAGTCAGCTGCCTTTCTGTCTCTTGATCAGGAGAAGGCTTTTGACAGGGTAGATCATGACTACCTCTTCGGGACGCTGCAAGCGTTCGGATTTGGACCGCATTTTGTAGCCAGGGTCCGGCTCTTGTACGCTGCAGTGGAGTGCCTTGTGAAGGTTAATGGTGTGTTGTTGGCTTCCATTCATTTTGGGAGGGGGGTTCGTCAGGGCTGCCCGATGTCTAGTCAGTTGTACTCAGTCTGTGTAGAGCAGTTCCGGTGTCTTCTTCGGAGGCGGTTGACAGGCCTGGCTCTACCAGGTCCGGGGGTGGAAGTGGTTCTTTCGGCTTATGCCGATGATGTGCTCCTTACGTTCACTGACCCTGGTGACCTGAGGAGGATGCGTGACTGCCAGAAGATTTTCTCAGCTGCATCATCTGCCAGGATTAACTGGAGTAAATGTTCTGGACTATTAGTGGGTCAGTGGCGGGTAGACTCCCTGACGGAGGAGTTGGCATTGTATGCGTGGAGCACCACGCACTGCCTCTATCTGGGGGTGTACCTGAGTCCCACTGTGGATGCTTGGCCGGCGAACTGGCAGGAGCTGGAGATGAAAGTTGTCGCCTGGCTGGGGGGCTGGTCAGGCCTGCTTGGAGTTCTTTCTTTTCAGGGGAGGGTGCTGGTCATAAACCAGCTGGTGGCCTCCATGCTGTGGTACCGGCTGGCTAGTCTTGTCCCGCCCTCCATCTTTGCAACTGCTTTACAGAAGAAGCTGGTGGACTTCTTCTGGGGAAATAGGAAGCATTGGGTTTCCGCAGCGGTCCTGAGTCTCCCGTTAGAGGAGGGCGGCCAGTCCTTGGTATGCGTGCGTACCCAGGGAACGGCTCTCCGTCTCAGGACTCTGCGGAGGTATATGTATGCGGAGAACCCCCCCAGGTGGCACGCTCTGGCCATGTATTTTTTCCGTTGGGGTCGTTGCCTACGGGGGGTTTCGCGGCTCCCGGTGGCGGGCATCAGTCGACCCGCCTTACGGGGTCTGCCTAGTTTCTATCGTGATGTGCTTATAGTGAGGAATTTGGTTGTTTTCAGCCGGCGTGTTGCTCCACAAGGGGAGGGGGGTGTTGTGGCTGCGGGAGTGGCCGGTCCTCACCCTGTCATGGCGGGTGTAGAGGAGAGGCGTGCGCCTAGAGTGGTTCTGACTGAGCTTACCCCCGCTCCATCAGATTTGGTAATCGGGCCTAGGCTCCGGGATTTTTCTCGGGCGCCGGCTCCACACAACTTGAGCCGCCTTTCCGAGATGCCCAGCGTGCCGTTTCGTGATGCGAAGAGACACATACTGTACAGAATGCTCCTGGACATTCTGCACATCCTTGCCTTCATCTTCCGTCCTGACACACCTTGGCAGTCTGTGTTACCACCTGAAGGCGGGGGCGGACCTCAGTGGGGGTCTCTCTACAAGGGAGTTCCCCTTTACATCGAATCGAGGACCTGGGGCGGAGAGTGTTGCACAGAGCGGTGGCGGGTAATAAACTTTTGAGTCGGTTCACGGGCTCGTCGGCCGCCTGTATTTTCTGTATATAGAGTGTGAGAGGTTACTGGCCCTGTACCAATATCTGAAGGGGTTGTTCCTCAAGTTTCGGTTGCACTTTAGTCCGACGATTCTAGTGTTTGGACACAAGGCAGGGAGTGGGGAGGGTCGTTCGGGGGGGTGGGACCTCCCTGTCGGTTTGCTCCTGGGCCTGGCCAAGATGGCCATTCGCGGGTCCAGGCAGCGGGCGGTCGATGGTCTTGCCAGAGTCGGCTGCCTGCTCCTCTTCCGGGCCTACATCCGTGCGCGCGTGTCCCTGGAGAGGGGACTGTGGAGGCCTTCCGTGGGTGCTGGTCACCGCGAAGGGTTGAAAGCATTGTAAATAATGAAGGCAACGTTGTATTATAATGATTACTTGATGTATTGTAACCCCTGAATGTGGTTTTGATGTGATGTATCATGTGTTTGTGCTGAATAAAGTCATTGAAAAGGGAAAAAAAAAAGAGAGAGAGAGAGGGGAGAGAGAGAAGGGGGAGAGAGAGAGAGGGGAAAGAGAGAGGGGTAGAGGGAGCAGCGTGTGAGAGCAGGAGTGCGGGGAGGGAGAGGGTGTCAGAGGGTCCACCTCCGCTTGAAGGAGCACCGCCACTTGCGGGGGCTGCTCCCTCCGTCTCTCTCTCTCTCTCTCTCTCTCTAATTCTCTCTCTCTCTAATTCTCTCTCTCTCTAATTCTCTCTCTCTCTAATTCTCTCTCTCTCTCTAATTCTCTCTCTCTCTAATTCTCTCTCTCTCTCTAATTCTCTCTCTCTCTAATTCTCTCTCTCTCTAATTCTCTCTCTCTCTCTAATTCTCTCTCTCTCTCTAATTCTCTCTCTCTAATTCTCTCTCTAATTCTCTCTCTCTCTAATTCTCTCTCTCTAATTCTCTCTCTCTCTCTCTAATTCTCTCTCTCTCTCTAATTCTCTCTCTCTCTCTAATTCTCTCTCTCTCTCTAATTCTCTCTCTCTCTCTAATTCTCTCTCTCTCTCTAATTATCTCTCTCTCTAATTCTCTCTCTCTCTCTAATTATCTCTCTCTCTAATTCTCTCTAATTCTCTCTCTAATTCTCTCTCTCCCTCTAATTCTCTCTCTCTCTCTCTAATTCTCTCTCTCTCTCGCTAATTCTCTCTCTCTGTTCGTCTTTTTTCCTTTTTTTTTTTTGTTGTGTGTCGGTGTTGGGATGGTTTTTATATATTTTTTTGGTTGTGTATGTGTGGGAGGGGGTGGTGGTGTGGGGGGGGGGGGAACTTTTCTCTTCCTCACGGCGCGGGGTGCGGCTCGGCTGCGGGGCCTAACATCGCCCGGTGCGGCTTGGCCGCTGGACTTTACATCGCCCGGTGCGGCTTGGCCGCTGGACTTAACATCGCCCGGTGCGGCTCGGCCGCGGGACTTTACATCGCTGGTGCGGCTCGACTGCGGGACTTAACATCGCCCGGTGCAGCTCGGCTGCGGGACTTAACATCGCCCGGTGCGGCTCGGCTGCGGGTCTTTTCATCGCTGGTGCGGCTCGACTGCGGGACTTAACATCGCCCGGTGCGGCTCGGCCACGGGACTTAACATCACTGGTGCGGCTCGACCACGGGACTTTACATCGCCCGGTGCGGCTCGGCCACTGGACATAGCTGCACAAGGGTTGGTCGCGGGCCTTTCATCGCCCGGTTCGGCCGCGGGACGTTTCAGCGCCCGGTGCGGGGACTGTGCGGGTCGGTCGGGGACGAGCTGTCTGTCCGTGGGCGTGGGGAAGAGAGTGGAAGTTTTGTTGCCTCCATCACAGTGAGGGGGTGTTTGGAGTCACTGTGATGGACGTTTGTGTTGGGGTTATGTGTCTTGTGTTCTTTTTTTCTATGACTGCTATGTAGTTTCGTTCGGTACTTCGGTGCCGAACGACAAATAAAGCTCTGTTATACTGTTATACTGTTATACTCTCTAATTCTCTCTCTCTCTCTCTAATTCTCTCTCTAATTCTCTCTAATTCTCTCTCTCTCTCTCTCTCTCTCTCTCTCTCTCTCTCTCTCTCTCTTTCTCTCTCTCTCTCCTCCCCCCCCCCCCCCCCGCGAGATCTGTGCTGCCCCTCCCCTCTCTTCCCCGGCCCAGTCTCCCTCTAGTGCAGCGAAATAAGAACAAACACAAGTAGTTGTTGTTCAGAAGCCCTGAGGTTGAGCGGCGGTGGTGAGGACGGAAAAATAGGCGACAAAGACAAAGATGTCTAACAATGTTCCCTGATTTTACAATAAAAATACTTGTTATAAACGATGAAAAACACCACATTACTCTGCATGAATTAATACTTTCAAGGACCTATGATAAATCCAAGGACTTTCAAGGCCTTGAAAACCAGTTTCAAATTCCAGCACTTTCAAGGACTGTACGAGCCCTGTCAAAAGCATTTCATGCTAGCCCAAAACACTGTCTGCTCCCAACAAACCTACTCATCGGAAATACTGCTACAGTGCAAAAGTGGACTCTATCAAGATCTGAATCAGAAGAGGAGTGGGAATGATGAGTGCCAGTTGTTCAACTCTATAATTGTCAGCTTCAAAGTATGTCTTCAATGAAATTAGGTATGTGCAGTTTTAAATGAAACTTTTTCTTCATAACTTAGTCATACATTTAATGACCATTGTTCTTTTCTTTAAAACCAAGAGAATTGGGATGTGTAAGGAAAAAGCAAAATAGAAAAAACAAAACAAAACAAAACAATTTTTTCTTTGTGTTGTAAAAAGTATTTCTGTTCAATAACCTTTCTATAACTAGCAGAATATACTCATGATAAACTTGACATTCTACATGTAGTCCAAGAACTACAGACTGTTGGAAATAATAGTCGTTTTTCACACATGAAATGCGCAACGCTTATGAGCATTTGGCGTGCATGCTTTTTTTTACTGAAAAGTTGCATTACGGGCCAATTATTTTTAATGTAAAGTTCTGAATTTTGGACATCAAATTTATGAATTTGTAAAATTTTGGGAGGTCTGTCTCAAATCTTGGATACGGGCTCAGTAGACTATTTCTGTGCACTAATCGAGGATCAGGGGTATGGCCACAATGTGAACGTGGAACATCTGTACAATCCATGCCACACCTACTAAGATGCCTACTTCTCGGTGAGCAATGCTGCCTGGAAGATCTGGGTCCTGGACTTTCTCACGGCCAGGCCCCAAGTGGTCAGGATGGAGGAACACACATATAGCCCCCTCGCCCTGAACATAGGATCCCCCCAGGGTTGCGTCCTTAGCCCCCTACTGTACTCCCTGTACACACATGACTGTGTGGCCAGGTTCAGCTCCAACTCAATCATCAAGTTTGCTGATGACACTGTGGTGGTGGGCCGAATCTCCGACAACGATGAGAAGGCCTACCGGGAGGAGGTGGCTGATTTGGCACTCTGGTGTCAGGACAATAGCCTCCTCTTGAATGTCAAAAAAACTAAGGAGCTGATTGTGGACTTTAGAAGGGCTCAACATCCAAGGACATACACGCCACTGGAAATAAATGGGTCTACTGTGGAGAGGGTGAGCAGTTTTAAATATCTGGGAGTCTACATCAAAGAGGATCTGACATGGGCAACACACATTGCCGCACTGGTGGGTAAGGCAAAGCAGCGCCTTTACCACCTTAGACAGCTGAGGAAATTCAGAGTGTCTCTGAGGATCCTTCATTGCTTCTACTCTGGGGCTGTAGAGAGCATCCTGTCCGGCAACATTACAGTCTGGTTTGGGAACAGCTCTGCCCAGGACAGGAAGGCCCTGCAGAAAGTAGTGCGTTCGGCAGAACGCACCATGGGAACTACACTCGCCCCCCTGCAGGACCTGTACATCAGGAGGTGTAGATCGAGAGCAAGCAAGATTATGAGGGACCCCAGCAACGAACTGTTCCAGATGTTACGGTCAGGCAAGCGCCTCCGCTGTCACGCTGTGAAAACGGAGAGGGTGAGACGGAGTTTCTTCCCACAGGCCATCAGGACTGTTAACTTTTATAACACCAGGGACTAAATTTTGTCTTCTCTGTATTAACTTTAATTTATATGCTGTAACTGTAATTCTGTAATTCTTTTTTTTTTTACACAATCTGCAGGCATTGCCACTTTCATTTCACTGCACATTGTGTATGTGTATGTGACAAATAAACTTGAGTTGACTTGGTGACAAACGAGAAGGCTGCCCACTGTGCAAGAGCCTGGCCGAACATTTGAAACATAGATGATGGACATGAAGGAAGAAGGGGTATGGCAATACTCCACAGGATGCATTGTGTGAAAAAGAATTTCATTGTGTTATCACTTCGCACATGTGACAATAAAAGCACCATTGAACCATTGATGCCAGGACACAGCTGAGAGAGCTGAATAAAACAAACAAAGTGCAACAGGACAACATCCCATAGACCTGTGCCCCGAGCTGAATCTTTGGATAAGCAGCTCCAGTACAGTTACAACACTAGAATCTACCGGGCAATGTGAAGGATTGCCAACCTCTGCCCTGTTCACAAAAGGCATTAAAAATCCCAATCCACCTAATTAACACGCAATCAGTCCAATTTTAATCATCAGCATTGGAAGCTGTCATCAACAGCACTTAAAGAAACGGTCAATCATCCACAACATCATCAACGCCTCTCCTCAGGAGACGAAGGAAACTCGGCATGGTGATAACAACTCTTACAAACTTCTACAGATGCATCGTAGAAAGGACATCATACCGTCAGGTCACGTTGCACCTACACAGTCTGGTCTGTAAGCCAAACACTTATCAACTCTCCAAGAGCACTTTAGATATCTACATGTACAATATATAGCAAAGCTGCCCCTTTCCCCTCTTGCACTTTATTTTTACATTATTAGATTATGTTTTTTTAATAGTTTGCTGTATATTGTGTTTTTACCAGCTGCAAGCAAAGCACAAAGACAAATTCCTTGTATGTCTACATGCTTGGCCAATAAATTAATTCTGATCTGATCTGATCACAGCTTGATTTGGGAGCACCGCTGCCCAAGACTACAAGAAATTGCAGAGAGTTGTGGACGTAGTCCAGCCGATCACGCCGACCAAACATCTCACCATTGACTCCGTCTACACATCACGCGACAAAGCAGCCAACATAATCAAGGATCTTTCTCACCCTGTACCCGGCTCACAGGCTCAGTGCCAGCAGCGTACCCGGCTCACAGGCTTAGTGCCAGCAGCAGGCCGCAGCCATAGCTGTACCCGGCTCACAGGCTCAGCACCAGCAGCAGGCCGCAGCCATAGCTGTACCCGGCTCACAGGCTCAGTGCCAGCAGCAGGCCGCAGCCATAGCTGTACCCGGCTCACAGGCTCAGTGCCAGCAGCAGGCCGCAGCCATAGCTGTACCCGGCTCACAGGCTCAGTGCCAGCAGCAGGCCGCAACCATAGCTGTACCCGGCTCACAGGCTCAGTGCCAGCAGTAGGCCGCAGCCATAGCTGTACCCGGCTCACAGGCTCAGTGCCAGCAGTAGGCCGCAGCCATAGCTGTACCCGGCTCACAGGCTTAGTGCCAGCAGCAGGCCGCAGCCATAGCTGTACCCGGCTCACAGACTCAGTGCCAGCAGCAGGCCGCAGCCATACCCGGCTCACAGGCTCAGTGCCAGCAGCAGGCCGCAGCCATACCCGGCTCACAGGCTCAGTGCCAGCAGCAGGCCGCAGCCATAGCTGTACCCGGCTCACAGGCTCAGCGCTGGGCCCACAGTCCCCACGAGGCAGAGTCCCACAGCGCGTGGTCTTACTCCGCTGGGTCCTACTGCCCACCCCCTCCTACAGGGAACCTCAGCAGGGTTCCACTGGGTCTCCCCCTTCCCCATCTAGCCAGGCGACCCTAGCTACACCCCACATCGGTCCTCCTGCCCCCCTCTGCCCTGCTAACCCACCACCCCCACACCATACATCCCCTCCACCTCCGCCTGCTCCCCTGCCCTCATCCGACCCCAACCCCCACACTTGCCGGGTGTTCACCATCCCCCCTGACCTCCCCCTTTCAGACACCAAACGGTCTATCCTCAGCAGGGGCCTTACATTTGTTCCCCTCCGCCCCCACATCAACGAGTTCCGCGTCCGCCATGATGTGGAGCTCTTCTTCCGTCGCCTCCGCCTTCGAGCCTTTTTCCATGGGAAGGAGTCCTCACCCCCCAGTGATGACCCCTTCTCCCGTCTCCAGCGAACCCCCTCCTCTTGCACGCCCCAGGTTAGCCAACTACCCTCACTGGAACTTTTCATATCCAACTACAGGCGTGACATTAACCACCTCAAATTCTCTACTCCCCTGATGAACTCCAACCTCTCCCCTCCTGATCGTGCAGCCCTCCACTCACTCCGCAACAACCCGGACTTAATCATTAAACCGGAAGTGACGTGAAAGGACGCTGGCGTTGTTTGTTCGCCGCTTCTCACCACTTCTCTTTTTGTATTAGTTTTGCCGTTTTTGAAAAGATTTTCTCAGCTTGCAAAAATCCCTCTGCTTAAACTAATCCTTCTGCTTGACCACCTGGTATCATCTGCCCAGCTCTTCCACCGCTGCCTCCGCACCCTTGGACTCCGCACCCTTGGACCTCTCACTCCTGTCTGTGCTCCTGTCTCTGCTGGCTTGGACTGCTCCCCTGTGGGTTACCTGACAGCTAGCGCTGCAGTCATCAACTCGCAAATTGCTAACGCTAACGCTAACAGCTGCCTGGCTGCCTGGCTACCTCCTCTGCCTGCACGTCCTCAGCTCCCTATTAACCCTTAGGCTGCTCAGCTTCCTCGGTCCTCATAGGCCTTGCTCTGGATCAGCCTGTTGTGCCTGCTGTGACGTTTTGATCTCTCCGGGCTCTATGCTCCTTCGCTCCTGCCTGGCATGGCACTGCCTGGCATGGCACTGAAGTACTTCGCTACGAGGCTGCTCCAGCTCAACAACCACTCCACTCCACCATGCATCTCTGCCATCATCAACCACGGACTTCTACGACGACCCAAATACATCCACAGAGGCTCCGGTCACAAGTTTGTCTACTCCCAGACCGGTCACTCCATCCCTGCACTCTGGTCAGCTGATCGGACTTCCACTCGTCCATTACGTCATCATAACAACGCATACGAGCGCCCCCTGTCTACAAGCCCTGGCTAAATCACCCGTGTCCATCCACACCACACAAAGCAACATGAAGCTCACTCTGTTAAATATCCGGTCCCTCAACAATAAAAGCCACATTCTGAATGACTTCATCCTGGAAAATAAACTGGACTTCCTCTGCCTGACAGAAACCTGGCAACAACCTCTGGATTACCTCCCACTCAACCTCACTACACCCAACGGATACTCCTACATCAACAAACCACGCTCGGAGGCCCGAGGTGCTGGGATTGCCATAATTCACCGACAGGACTTCAAGATCAGTCTCATCTCCATCTCATCTGCTCCTTCATTTGAACACCTGGTTTTAAACTCTCTGGCCACACACAATTAGTCATGGCAGTTGTCTACCGCCCTCCCAAACCACACCCATTATTCCTCTCTGACTTCTCCGATTTTCTGACCCAGCTCTGTTCTTTCTCCCCCTCAATCCTCCTCCTCGGTGATTTCAACATCCACATGGACTCCACTGGCTCCACAATAACCGCTGACTTCACTGATATACTCAACTGCTTTAACCTCACTCAACACGTCAATTTTCCCTCCCATAACCGTAGGCACATTCTGGACCTTGTCTGCTCCGCTGGACTAAATCTACATCACCTCTGTGGCTCCGACCCCACCCTCTCTGATCACTTAGCCATCACCATGTCTGTCAACATTCCCACCCCAGCTCCAAAGCAAAAACGCAAAATCAACTTCCGTAAGCTGAACTCTGTTTCACCTACCTCGCTCTCATCCTCCCTCTCTGAAATAATGTCCGCCTCTCCCTTCGTTGACCTCCACAGCCCCTCTGACCTCACTGACTACTACAACCGCACTCTCTCCTCCTGCCTCGACCAGCTTGCACCTATAAAAACCAAAACAGTTTCCTTCACCCACTCTGCTCCCTGGTTTACCCCTGAACTCCGCGTGATGAAAACTCATGCCCGCCAACTTGAAAGACTCCGCAACAAAACAGGTCTCACAATTCACTCCCAAGCCTACAAAGACCACATGCAGCACTACAAAGATGCCCTCTCCCGCGCCCACTCCACCTACTACTCTCAAATAATTCACTCCGGCTCCGGAAACCCCAAAACACTCTTCTCTACAATAAACAAACTCCTCAGCCCCCTGGACACCATCTCCCAATCATTCACAGTTGACAAATGCACCACTTTCCTTTCATTCTTCCAAAGCAAAATAGACAACATCTACAGCACCTTAACCACCAACGCACCTGCTCCCCCTCAAACCACCTGCCGCCCCTTATCCTGTCAGCCCCTGCCTCAGTTCTCCCCAATCTCCACCACCGACCTCTCTGACCTCTTCACAGGAATAAAAACTGCCACCTGCTCTCTGGACCCCATCCCCTCCAGCTTTGTCAAGGCCTGCCTTCCTGCTCTCTCTCCACTTATCACTGCAACAATAAACTCCTCCCTGTCCACTGGCATCGTCCCGCCATCCCTCAAAATCGCTGCTGTCACCCCCATTCTGAAAAAACCTGGTCTAAACCCTGACACCCCAAACAACTTCAGACCAATCTCCAACCTACCCTTTCTGTCCAAAGTTTTGGAACGTGCTGTAGCTTCCCAACTCAAATACCACCTCTCTACCAATAACCTCTATGAAACGTTCCAATCCGGATTCCGCTCAAAGCACTGTACTGAAACTGCGCTCCTCAAAATCACAAACGACATTCTCCTCTCCTCCGACGCTGGCAACCTCAACATCCACATCCTACTCGACCTCAGCGCCGCCTTTGACACCATAAATCACTCCATTCTCCTCACCCGACTTGAAACCTCCCTTAACATCACCGGCACAGCCCTATCCTGGTTCAAATCTTACCTATCTGACAGACACCAGTTCATCTCCATTAACAACTGTAAATCCCCCAAAGCTCCCCTCCCCCAAGGTGTCCCCCAAGGCTCAGTCCTTGGCCCCCTCCTCTTCATCCTCTACCTGTTCCCCCTTGGTCAATTAATCCGCCGTCATGGTCTCAACTTCCACTGCTTCGCCAATGATATCCAGCTCCTCATCTCCACCAAGTCAATCTCCCCCACCACACACTCTACACTGACAAACTGCATCACTGAAATAAAATCTTGGCTTCAATCAAATTTCCTCAAACTCAATTGCAACAAATCTGAAATCATCATCATTGGTCCAAAAACGCTCACCAAATCCACCCAAAACTTCATCCTCAATATTGATGGTCTCCCAGTATCCACCTCCCCTCACATCCGGAATCTTGGAATCATCTTTGATCAAACCCTCTCCTTCGACAAACACATCAAACACATCACAAAGACAGCCTTCTTCCACCTCAAAAACATTGCCCGTCTCCGTCCATCCCTCTCCTCCACAACTGCAGAAACCCTCATCCACGCCTTCATCACCTCCCGTCTGGACTACTGCAACAGCCTCCTCTATGGCGCACCCTCAAAAATCATCAGTAAACTTCAATATTCAAAACTCCGCTGCCCGTCTACTCACCCACACCCCGATCCGTGACCATATCACCCCCGTCCTTTATAAACTCCACTGGCTCCCCATCCCCCAGAGAATCCAGTACAAAATCCTCCTCATAACCTACAAAGCCCTCCATAACCTGGCCCCATCCTACCTGACCGACCTCCTCCACAGGCACACTCCCACCTGCACCCTCCGCTCTGCTGCTGCCAATCTCCTATCCCCCCACATCCGGACCAAACTCAGATCCTGGGGGGACAGGGCTTTCTCCATCGCTGCTCCCACCCTATGGAACTCACTACCCCAAACCGTTAGAGACTCCTCCACACTCACCACATTCAAGACATCGCTGAAGTCTCACCTGTTCAGTACTGCCTTCAACCACTGAAGGTCACCTCACCTTCTGTCTCCTTTCTCTGTTCGTTTATTTATTTACTTATTTATCTATTTATTCATTTCCCTATATTCTCCAAATCTCTGTAAAGCGTCTTTGAGTATATGAAAAGCGCTATATAAATAAAATGCATTATTATTATTATTATTATTATTATTATTAAACCCGCTGACAAGGGAGGGGCTGTGGTAGTCTGGCGTGCTGACTTCTACCGGACCGAGGCCAGACGACAACTATCAGACACCTCTTCCTACCTATCCCTGGACCATGACCCCACCGATACACACCAGACCTTTATCAGCAGCACCATCACGGACCTCACCATCTCCGGCGATCTACCCCCCAGTGCCTCCAATCTCATAGTTCCCCAGCCCCGCACGGCCCGATTCTACCTCCTACCCAAAATTCACAAACACAACTGTCCCGGCAGACCCATTGTCTCCGCCTGCTCATGCCCCACCAAACTTATCTCTACCTACCTCGACTCCATCCTATCCCCCCTGGTTAAATCCCTCCCCACCTACGTCCAAGACACCTCACACGCTCTCCATCTTCCATTTCTTCCTCGACCGTTGAACCAGCCAATCCCCATCGACCAACACTCTCCTCCGCCTAGCAGAGCTGGTTCTTACCCTGAACAACTTCTCCTTTGACTCCTCCCACTTCCTCCAAACCAGAGGCGTAGCTCTGGGCACTCGCATGGGCCCTAGCTACGCCTGCCTTTTTGTCGGGTACGTCGAACAAACCCTGTTCCAGACGTACACTGGCCCCATCCCCGAACTCTACCTCCGCTACATCGACGACTGCATTGGTGCTACCTCTTGCACCCATGCAGAACTCACTGACCATACACTTCACCTCCAATTTCCATCCTGCCCTTAAATATACCTGGACTATCTCCGACATCTCCCTCCCGTTTCTGGACTAGGGCTTCCGAGATGTCCTCGTTCTTCAGGAAACGTGGCTTCCCCTCCTCCATTATAGATGAGGCTCTCACTCGGGTCTCTTCTACATCCCGCAGCTCCGCTCTTGCTCCCCCTCCCCCCACTCGCAACAAGGTCAGAATCCCCCTCGTTCTCACCTTCCACCCCACCAGTCAGCGGATCCAACATATCATCCGCCGATTGCCGAGGCTTACCTGAGGCTGCCGCCGCCGACCTCCACCGCCTCCCCGGGGCCGTTGCCGCCGACGAGCGAGGCCTCTGCACCGCCACTGCCGCCCACGTCCTTCCCGACCCCTTCACCGCCGCCCACGCCCTCCCCGGCCATCCGCTGACCGAGCCGACCGCCACTTACCCGGACTCCAGGTCCCCGCGGGCCTCCCCCAGCGACCGTGCTGACCCGCGCCGCTCCACCGCCCAACAGCAGGTCACAGCCGTCGCTGTACCCGGCCCCCGGGACCAACAACAGGCTGCAGCTCCACCCGGCCCACACACACCGCGCTGGGCCCACAGCCCCCACCAGGCAGAGCCCCTCAGCACTGCTGGGTCCTACTGCCCACCCTCTACTACAGGTAACTGCAGCAGGGGTTCCACTGGGTCTCCCCCTTCCCCCTCCAGCCAGGCGACCCCCCAGTACTCCCCACATCGGTTCTCATGCCCCCCTCTGCCCTGCTAACCCACCACCCCCCCACCATACATCCCCTCCACCTGCCCCCCTGCCTCCATCCGACCCCAACCCCCACCATTGCCGGCTGTTCACCATCCCCCCTGACCTTCCCCCTTTCAGACACCGAACGGTCTGTCCTCAGCAGAGGCCTTACCTTTGTTCCCCTCCGCCCCCACATCAACGAGTTCCGCGTCCGCCATGATGTGGAGCTCTTCTTCCGCCGCCTCCGCCTCCGAGCCTTTTTCCATGGGAAGGAGTCCCGACCCCCCACTGATGACCCCTTCTCCCGTCTCCAATGGACCCCCTCCACTTTTACCCCCCAGTGTTGCCTACTACCCCCACTAGAACCTTTTATCTCAAACTGCCGGCGTGACATCAGCCGCCTCAAATTTTCCACTCCCCTGACCAACTCCAACCTCTCCCCTCCTGAACGTGCAGCCCTCCACTCACTCAGCAACAACCCGGACTTAATAATTAAACCCACTGACAAGGGAGGGGCTGTGGTAGTCTGGCGTGCTGACCTCTACCGCACCGAGGCCAGACGACAACTATCAGACACCTCTTCCTACCTATCCCTGGACCATGACCCCACCGATAAACACCAGACCTTGATCAGCAGCACCATCTCCGACCTCATCACCTCCGGCGATCTACCCCCCAGTGCCTCCAATCTCATAGTTCCCCAGCCCCGCACGGCCCGATTCTACCTCCTACCCAAAATCCACAAACACAACTGTCCCGGCAGACCCATTGTCTCTGCCTGCTCATGCCCTACCGAACTTATCTCTACCTACCTCGACTCCATCCTATCCCCCCTGGTTAAATCCCTCCCCACCTATGTCCAAGACACCTCACACGCTCTCCATCTCCTGGATAACTTCCGGTTCCCAGGCCCCCACTCCCTCATTTTCACCATGGATGTCCAGTCACTCTACACCTCCATCCCCCACAAGGATGGTCTCGAAGCCCTCCGTTTCTTCCTCGACCGTAGAACCAGCCAATCCCCATCGACCAACACTCTCCTCCGCCTAGCAGAGCTGGTTCTTACCCTCAACAACTTCTCCTTTGACTCCTCCCACTTCCTCCAAACCAGAGGCGTAGCTATGGGCACTCGCATGGGCCCTAGCTACGCCTGCCTCTTTGTCGGGTACGTCGAACAATCCCTGTTCCAGACGTACACTGGCCCCATCCCCGAACTCTACCTCCGCTACGTCCACGACTGCATTGGTGCTACCTCTTGCACCCATGCAGAACTCACTGACTTCACCTCCAATTTCCATCCTGCCCTTAAATATACCTGGACTATCTCTGACATCTCCCTCCCGTTTCTGGACCTCACCATCTCCATCACAGGAGACAGACTAGTGACGGACATTTACTACAAGCCCACCGACTCGCACAGCTATCTGGACTACACTTCTTCCCACCCGGTCCCCTGCAAAAAGTCTATCCCCTACTCCCAATTCCTCCGTCTACGCCGCATGGTATTGGGGGTAGGGTACTGACATGGATAGAAAATTGGTTGACAGACAGACAGAAAGCAAAGAGTGGGGATAAATGGGTCCCTTTCGGAATGGCAGGCAGTGACCAGTGGGGTACCGCAAGGTTCGGTGCTGGGACCCCAGCTATTTACGATATACATTAATGACTTAGACGAAGGGATTAAAAGTACCATTAGCAAATTTGCAGATGATACTAAGTTGGGGGGTAGTGTGAATTGTGAGGAAGATGCAATAAGGCTGCAGGGTGACTTGGACAGGTTGTGTGAGTGGGCGGATACATGGCAGATGCAGTTTAATGTAGATAAGTGTGAGGTTATTCACTTTGGAAGTAAGAATAGAAAGGCAGATTATTATCTGAATGGTGTCAAGTTAGGAGGAGGGGGAGTTCAACGAGATCTGGGTGTCCTAGTGCATCAGTCAATGAAAGGAAGCATGCAGGTACAGCAGGCAGTGAAGAAAGCCAATGGAATGTTGGCCTTCGTAACAAGAGGAGTTGAGTATAGGAGCAAAGAGGTCCTTCTACAGTTGTACCGGTCCCTGGTGAGACCGCACCTGGAGTACTGTGTGCAGTTTTGGTCTCCAAATTTGAGGAAGGATATTCTTGGTATGGAGGGCGTGCAGTGTAGGTTCACTAGGTTAATTCCCGGAATGGCGGGACTGTCGTATGTTGAAAGGCTGGAGCGATTGGGCTTGTATACACTGGAATTTAGAAGGATGAGGGGGGATCTTATTGAAACATATAAGATTGGACACATTAGGGGATTGGACACATTAGAGGCAGATAACATGTTCCCAATGTTGGGGGAGTCCAGAACAAGGGGCCACAGTTTAAGAATAAGGGGTAGGCCATTTAGAACGGAGATGAGGAAGAACTTTTTCAGTCAGAGGGTGGTTAAGTTGTGGAATTCTCTGCCTCAGAAGGCAGTGGAGGCCAGTTCGTTGGATGCTTTCAAGAGAGAGCTGGATAGAGCTCTTAAGGATAGCGGAGTGAGGGGATATGGGGAGAAGGCAGGAACGGGGTACTGATTGAGAGTGATCAGCCATGATCGCATTGAATGGCGGTGCTGGCTCGAAGGGCTGAATGGCCTACTCCTGCACCTATTGTCTATTGTCTATTGCATCTGCGCCCAGGATGAGGTGTTTCAGACTAGGGCTTCCGAGATGTCCTAGTTCTTCAGAAAACGGGGCTTCCCCTCCTCCATTATAGATGAGGCTCTCACTAGGGTCTCTTCTGCATCCCGCAGCTCCGCTCTTGCTCCCCCTCCCCCCACTCGCAACAAGGACAGGATCCCTCTCGTTCTCACCTTCCACCTCACCAGCCAGCGGATCCAACATATCATCCACCAACATTTCCGTCACCGACAACGGGACCCCACCACTGGCCATATCTTCCCATCCCCTCCCCTCTCTGCGTTCCGCAGAGACCGTTCCCTCCGTAACTCCCTGGTACACTCGTCCCTTCCTACCCAAACCACCCCAACCCCGGGCACTTTCCCTTGCAACCGCACGAGATGCAACACCTGTCCCTTTACCTCCCCCCTCAACTCCATCAAAGGACTCAAACAGTCTTTCCAGGTGAGACAGAGGTTCACCTGCACCTCCTCCAACCTCATCTATTGCATCCGCTGCTCTAGATGTCAACTTATTTATATCGGCGAAACCAAGCGCAGGCTTGGCGATCGCTTCGTTGAACACCTGCGCTCGGTCCGCATTAACGCAACTGATCTCCCGGTGGCCCAGCACTTTAACTCCCCCTCCCATTCCCAGTCTGACCTCTCTGTCATGGGCCTCCTCCAGTGCCAGAGTGAGGCCCGCCGGAAATTGGAGGAGCAGCACCTCATATTTCGCCTGGGCAGTTTGCAGACCGGTGGTATGAACGTCGACTTCTCCAACTTCAGATAGCTCCTCTGTCCCTTCCCCTCCTCCTTCCCAGATCTACCTCTATCTTCCTGTCTCCACCTATATCCTTCCTTTGTCCCACCCCCGACATCAGTCTGAAGAAGGGTCTCGACCCGAAACGTCACCCATTCCTTCTCTCCCGAGATGCTGCCTGACCTGCTGAGTTACTGCAGCATTTTGTGAATAAATGACATTCTAAAAAGTGGAAGGAGAGCTTCTGTTCACATGCATCGGTATTGCTATTTCTGAAACACCATCCAATGCTCTTTTTTTGAGGGGAGAGATGTGGGGGCTGATTTGCAGCTAGTGATTCGCTTCTTCTTAAGCGGCCAATTGGTGATTCAAAAAGTTCAAAATTGCATGTTGCTTTCAGTTATTTGAAAGGAATTCAAGTTTTGAATTTTGTTAAAAAAGAAGAAAAATGCATTGGAATTTTCTTTTTAAGATCCCCCCCGAATATGTAAAGTTTTAGATGGTTTCTTTGTGCAGAATCTTGGAGAGCAATACACTGCATGGAAGCACACTTCATACCTTGACACACTCCACTACATTTTGCAATGATGCGTCAGGAGTAACTAGCATTGTGTAGATGAAACTATAGTTGATGTATGATTACTATTAATCCCTACTATTTAAAGCTGAAAGAAGTGGATGAAATAAAACAAAGTTTCCGGTGGCGACATGTTGTGTTAGCAGTCGCAATTTTTAGCTCCTCTGGAAAAATCGCGAATTTTCGCGTTAAAATCGGGTCTGGAAGTCGGTATCGTTTTTAAAACTTACCGGAGTCTCATGTCGCGGTGCTGAGTAAGCGACGTGAATTTAACGGAGGGAAAGTCATTTTAAATGAAAAGTACGTCTCCAGGTCAGAGCCCACATAGGAAAGTTATAAAACAACTGCTGAAGACTCAGGAACATCAAGAAACTGCAAAACAGACCTCTGGAGTGGACTCTGGAATGGCTACACGATCTAAGACTGAGATGACCACAAAAGAGAAAACCGAAATGGAGGAGTTAAAGAACTCGGTAAGAGAATTGAAAAATGATTTGAAAGCTGGAAACTTAAATTTGATTGCTGGTAATGAAAAAATACTTGCGGGCATTGGTGCTCTGCAAAAAAAAGTTGATGATGTGCAAGAAGAATTAACGGGGAAAATTAATAAGGTGGCAGAAGAGACCATAAAGATGTTTGAGGCCGTGCATGAAACTGTCTCCGCAAATGGAACTGCAGTGAAAGATATGGAAGCTGTTGTGGAAGAGATGACAGGAGACATGCAGGCAATGAAGTTAGAAATAGACAGCCTCAAGAGCCAACTTACAAAAGTCTCTGATAAATGTGTTGACCTAGAAGCCCGCGCAAGACGTCAAAATATACGAATACGTGGTGTAAAAGAGGGGGCTGAGGGAGACAATGTTTGTGAGTTCACTGCCAACCTAATTAAACATGTACTCAATCTACCTGAGGCACCTGTAATTGAAGTAGCTCATCGAGTACCCAGATTTAAACCAAGATCTCAAGGAGAACATGCATACCCACGACAGATCATAGTCAAATTTCGGGATATCCTAATAGTGGAAGCGCTGATGAAAAAAATTAAATACGGAGAGAAGATGATGTACAGAAATGATTCTATTAAACTCCTACGGGACTACCCTTACGAGATTGTGCAAAAGAGAAGAAAGTTCTCACAGACAAGAGAAGCTCTTTACGGTGTCAAGGGTGTCATAGTTGGAGTGTATTATCCGGCCAGAATGCGTATCACTTTCCTGGGAATGTCAAAAACATTCACTAATTCGGTAGAATCTCTTAAATACGCTCAAGAAATCGTGGCCAAGGCAGCGACAATTGAAGATAGATCACCAAGACGTCAAGAACAAATTAACTTGCTTATTTCCCCAACAAGAATATCACAAGAAAAGTGAAATAAGCGAACAACTCCATTTTTTAAAAATTAATACACGCAACAGACTTTCCATGAGACGTGTCTAGACATTATTATCTCCCCTTGAACATTGTGGAATCTAATTCAAGGACTCTCTGTGCTCAAACGAGGCAAGACTGATAACATGGGAAGCGAAAAACATTATATGGTTTATATAGTTTTACAAAATATAGAGAATTAATAACAATTAATAATTAACAATATTAATATAGAAATAGCAATTGGAACTGTTAAAAATGTGTTGCCTGCCTCATAACGCAGACAACAGTAATCAACAGTAATCACAAAAGTTCCGCAGCTCGAGAGGGGAGGAGACTCAGGCACCTGGCACAATTCCAGGAGGCTGAATCCGGTTAACCCTTTCAGCGTACAGCTCACTCTTAACAATACTAAATCAATTATAAATAGTTAAGAGATAAAGAGTGAGGAAGATATGTAACTGAATACATGATTAGATTTGATAAGTCGGAATGAAACATATATATATACTGCAATTGGGTGAAATAGAACTGATTTGGAAACGGAACCGACCCCCTAGGTTTTAGGTAATAAAGGCAGAGGGGCTAATCTCACAACATCTACGCCGGAAGCGATATTGATGTCGTACACCACAGACGAGTGGTCCACTCACTACGGTGTCCTAAACTTAGACACCGTAAATTTATTTGATATACTTTTTTTTTGTATCACACTATGTCACATCTATGTGTTTTTCTTTCAAGGACAATCGCGGAGGGGAACTACCAAGGAAGTCTATAATATAAATGCCCCCAAAACTATAAATGTCCTGAGATATGGATGCACCATAATAAATAAGGTCATTAAAATTGGTAAAAATGTATGACGACAATCAAAAGAAAATGGGAGGAATCAGACTATGTAGTTGGAATATAAGGGGTATTAATGAACCTATTAAAAGGGGCAAGATACTAGCTCAGTTGAAATCATACAACACGGACATTTCGTTTTTACAGGAAACGCATCTTAGACATCAAGATCAGACGAGACTGAGGGCGAATTGGATAGGCCAAACATTTCACTCTTCATTTACTTCCAAATCTAGAGGCACTGCAATCATTATTCGTAAAGGAATTCCATTTAAATCAAAGAATACTATATCAGATAAGGAAGGGAGATACCTTATAGTAGCAGGAGAGATCAATAATACGCCAATTACGCTGGTAAACATATATGCGCCTAATTTTGATAACCCTCAGTTTTTTAATAAAATTCTGAATATAATTGCAGAATTTAATTATCAAAATGTTATAATTGGAGGAGATTTTAACTGTGTTTTAGACCCTTATCTAGATAAATCGATGCAAAAAAAAAAAGGTAATCTGAAATCTAAAACCAGTGAACTCTTACACACATATATGGAAAACACAAATATAGCAGATGTGTGGAGGATTGCAAATCCGACGGGAAGGGATTATTCGTTTTATTCAACGGTGCATAAAACATACTCACGGATAGACTATTTTCTTGTGGATACAAAATTAATTCCGCATTCTATGAACCCTAAATACCACATAAATGCGATCTCAGACCACTCTCCGTTAACTTTTGTTTTAAAATTAGAAGGAATGTCTATGAATAAATCATTTTGGAGGTTTAACTCGCAAATTTTAAAAGACCCACAAGGGAGTATATATCTAAAAAAACAGATGGACCTATTTTTTGAGATAAATGATACACCAGATATATCCCCCACGTTATTATGGGAATCCTTCAAAGCATTTATTAGAGGAGTCATTATTTCATTTCAAGCTTATCAAAATAAAAAGAATAAGAATGATCAAAGACATTTAGAAGAACAAATAAAACAATTAGATACAGATAATGCTAAAGATCCAACTATGGATAAACATAATAAAATCCTATTATTGAAATTCAAGCTAAATAAATTATTGTCAGAGAAAGTTATAACACTATTTCAAATTACAAAACAAGAACACTTCGAATTTGGGGACAAACCCCACAAACTTCTAGCACGCCAATTGAAAAAACGGGAAAAAGAAAATGCAATACTAAAGATTAAATCAGATAGAGGGGAATTATTAACATTACCCAAGGATATTAATAAAAGATTTGCTCAATTTTACCAGAATCTATACACATCTAAAACGTTAATAGACAATAATAAAATTTCAGAATTCCTAGATAATTGTAACCTACCACAATTAGCACTGAGGGAACAAGAGGAACTGGGAGCACAAATTACTTCGAAGGAGATAGAAGACACAATAAAAACACTAAAGAATGGAAAAACACCAGGACCAGACGGATTCAGCAATGAATTTTATAAAGCATTTTACGACATAGTTATTCCACGATTACAGAAAATGTATACATATGCTTTTAAAGAGCAAAGCTTACCTGAAACACTAGCAGAATCAACGATTATATTAATACTTAAAAAAGATAAAAATATAGAAGAACCAGGATCATATAGAGCTATTGCTTTGTTAAATACGGATCAAAAAATAATAGCGAAAACACTAGCCAGTAGACTAAGCAGGTACATTAGTAGACTAATAAATGAGGATCAAACAGGATTTATATCTAAGAGACACTCATTCAATAATTTGAGACGTTTGCTTAACATAATGCACTCACATAAACCTCATGACCAAGAGTTATCTATCATCTCACTGGATGCAGAAAAAGCGTTTGATCAAGTAGAATGGGATTATATGATTAAAGTATTGCAAAAATTTCAATTGGGAGAGAACTTTATCGCATGGATAAAATTATTATATAACAAACCTACGGCTAGAATATTAACGAATAATATATTATCCTCGAAATTTGAACTATCAAGGGGCAATAGACAAGGATGTTCATTATCACCGTTGTTATTCGCTTTGGTAATTGAACCCCTTGCTGAAAAAATAAGAACACACTCGGATATTTATGGTTATAACACAAAATATACGAATAACAAAATATCCCTATATGCCGATGATGTACTACTGTACATCACAAAACCACAAATTAGTATACCAAACATATTAAATTTAATTGAGGACTTTGGATCCTTTTCAGGATATAGAATAAATTGGAACAAAAGTGAAATTATGTCGATAAATCCAAAAGACTCAACACACCTCCGGAAATTCCCTTTTAAAATAGCTACAGAAAAATTCAAATATTTGGGAATTGAAATTACTAGAAATTACCAGGATATGTTTAAAGCCAATTATAATCCCTCACTTAAGAAATTAAATAATTTGATTAAATTCTGGAAAACACTTCCGATGTCCTTAATAGGCAGAATAAATGCTATAAAAATGATTTTCTTACCACAAATCCTATACCTATTTCAATCAATACCTATATATCTCCCTAAAAGGTTTTTCAAAAAATTGGACTCAGACATTACAAATTTTATATGGGATTATAAATCCCATAGAATACAAATAGCACACCTTAATAAACGAAAAGAGTTGGGGGGTCTAGCGCTCCCTAACTTTATGTATTATAATTGGGCAGTAAATATTAAAAATATGATTCACCTGCTGGACAATTCTGCCCATCAGGCGGCTTGGATCTTAATGGAAAAAGGGGACTGCTCCCCGAGTAATATAGGAGCGACTATCCTCTCACCAATAAATCTGAATAATAAAAATTATAATAAAAATCCAATTATACATAGCACAATTAGAACATGGAAACAAATAAAACAGAATCTAAAATTAAGAAACTTATCTCTTTTAATACCAATAGTCAATAATCCATCGTTTAAACCATCAATTATAGACAAATCATTTATACAATGGGAAAGAATGGGAATCAAATCGCTCGAAGATTTGTATGAATTGGGAAAATTACTATCATTTCAACAAATACAACTGAAATATAATTTGAAAAATAACCAATATTTTAAATATCTTCAAATTCGTGATTATCTGAAAAAATATACAAAAGATTATTATAATATGCCTTCCGACTTACTGGATGAAGCAATGAAGACAAAGGCGGAATCAGCTAATCTAATATCGTATTTATATAATATCATTTTAAACATAGCAATACCCACAACAGATGGAATTAGAAGAGACTGGGAACAAGATTTAGCTATAAAAATTTCAAAAGAGAGTTGGGATAATCATTTACTACAGGTGCATAAATGTTCGATCAACGTACGACATACGCTCATCCAATTCAAAACATTACATAGATTATATTATTCAAAAACTAAATTAAATAAAATCTTCCCGAATGTTTCACCAATTTGTGATAAATGTCTGTGTCAAGAAGCTACTATAGCGCATTCTTTTGTTTTTTGTACAAAAATCCAAAAATTCTGGTATGAAATATTTGATATTTTTTCAAAATTAATCAAAATAAAACTGGTACCAAAACCAGAATGGATCATTTTTGGAATATCGGAAGGTAACCCTGAATTAAACGTGTTTCAGAAGAATTTATTTAATTACGGGCTAATAATGGGAAAAAAGCTCATACTGAAATTCTGGAAAAATGCGCCCACACCAACAATAAAAATGTGGATATCAAATATGTTTGAAACACTACATTTGGAAGAGATGAGATTCCTCTTAGCAGGTAAAGCAGACCAATTCCAAAAGACGTGGTCTACGTTTTTGGACCTATTACAAGCATGAGGTGCAATAGTAATTTTACAAAGAAATAAATAAATAAATGGTATCAGGACCTGGTAACGGGAGGTAAAACAACAAAACAGACTTGGTTGGTAGTCCCCTTCCTGCGGAGTTTAATGTTATAATAGAGCGATTGTTTCTACCCCTTTTTTTTTTTTTTTTTCTTTCTTTTCTAGGGTCCACTTTCTTACTTTACTTCCTTCTCTACTTCTTTTCCAAGGGGCTTTCTTTTCCCAACACTCTCTTGCACTTCACGACTCTTGCGCACTTTCTTTCCTTACTTCTTTACTTCTATCTTTTTCTTAAAGCTCAAAAAAATGAAGCGGTATAAAAAATGTATTAAGATATATCTGTTGTATTATTGTAATTTACCGTACTTTTAATAAAAATATTTTTTAAAAAACAAAAAAATAAAAATAAAAAAAAAAAAAAATAAACCTAGAGAAATCAATGAGGTATTTAAGCAATTCTACACTAATCTGTACCATTCTGAATCTGAAAAGGATGAAATTAAGATAAATAATTTTTTATCCAAGATACAATTACCAACAATCTCTAATGAGGAGCAGATGGGACTAAATGCCTCCTTTACTTTGAGAGAGGTGGAGGAAGTATTATATTCTTTACAAAGTAATAAATCTCCAGGGGAAGATGGTTTCCCGCCTGAGTTTTATAAAAAATTTAAAGATTTGTTGTTACCACTATTTATGGAAGTGATACATCAAGCGGAAAAGACTTCTACATTACCAGACTCCTTCTCACTGGCAATTATAACCGTAATTTTATAAAAAAGGGAAAGACCCTTTAAATGCATCTTCTTATAGACCAATATCATTGTTGAATGCAGATTATAAAATAGTTGCTAAACTTTTAGCAAGGAGATTGGCAGAATATTTACCGAAGCTGGTTAAAGAGGACCAAACTGGATTTGTCAAAAAAAGGAAAATATCTGATAATGTAGCAAGATTTATAAGTATTTTACATTTAGCACAGAAAAGAAAGGAATTGAGCGTAGCAGTTGCTTTAGATGCTGAAAAGGCGTTTGACAGGTTAGAATGGGATTTTTTATTTAAAGTATTAGAGAAGTACGGATTAAGAAATGGTTTTATTAACTGGGTAAAAGCTCTTTATAAACAACCTAAAGCCAAAGTGGTGACAAATGGCCAATCTTCTCAATCATTTAATTTGGAAAGATCTAGTAGACAGGGATGTCCCTTGTCACCGGCTTTATTTGTATTGGCCATTGAACCTCTCTGGCAGAGCTAATAAGATCAGATTTAGATATTAAAGGATTTAAAGTTAATCAGGAAGATCACAAAATTACTTTATTTGCAGATGATGTCTTAATTTGTCTTACTAGACCAGTGGAATCCTTAAGAAAATTATATTTCAGACTGGAAGAATATGGGAAAGTATCAGGATATAAAATTAATAAAGATAAAACTGAAATAATGCCTCTTGTTGAAGGCAATTATGATCAATGTAAAAGAGAAAGTCAGTTTAAATGGCAAAAAGAAGGCATTAAGTACTTAGGAGTTAAAGTAGATAATAAGTTAAATAATTTGTATAAATTAAATTATAAACCACTAATAAAAAAAATAGATGAGGACCTGAAGAAATGGATGAATCTTCCAATTACATTGATAGGGAGAGTGAATTGTATTCAGATGAATATTTTTCCGAGGATACAGTATTTATTTTCAACACTGCCTATACCTTTGCCAAATAAATTTTTTCAAGAATTGAACAAAACTGTGAGGAATTTTCTTTGGAAAGGTAAAATGCCAAGAGTGTCTCTGGAAAAATTAACATGGAAATTTGAATTAGGTGGATTGCAATTACCAAATTTTAAAAATTACTATCTGGCAGCACAAATGAGTTTTATTTCATCCTTTTATCGAGAGGGTGGAAAAACAGCATGGGTTAAAATTGAAATGGATAAAATAAAAGAGTTTTGTCCAGAAGAATTTATATATAAAAGGGAAGCGAAGCTATTAGTTAAGGATAAAGAGTCACCTTTGCTAAAACATTTAATTAATACATTGTTGAAAACAGTTAAAGTTAATGATAAAAGATTTTTTTTAACAGCTAAAACTCCATTAGTAAAAAATGGATTATTGCCGTTTGCTTGGAATAATCAAATACTACAACTCTGGGAACAGAAGGGTATTAAAAATATAGGAGATTGCTATGAAGGAAATACATTTTTGACATTTTCTCAATTGAGAAATAAATATCAAATTCCAGGGAATAGTATTTTTTTCTATTATCAATTACAATCTTTTTTAAGGGAAAAGTTAGGTAATTCAATGTCTCTATTTCAGATTAAAGGAATGGAATCCGTGATTCAGGGCAAGGGAATTAAAAAATTTATATCATCAATGTATAAATTACTACAAATATCTAGTCCAAAGATAGGAATTCAAAAATCACGACAAAGATGGGAAACAGATCTTAATATTATTATTGATGAACCAAGTTGGGAAAGACTGTGTTTAGATAGTATGAAAAATACTATTAATGTGAGATATAGTTTAGTACAATATAATTTTTTGCATCAACTATATTTAACCCCGGAACAATTAAAAAAATTTAAACCAAACTCATCTGAAATTTGTTTTAGATGCAACCAAGACGTGGGTACTTTTTTACACTCTACATGGGCATGTCAGAAGGTAACTCCTTTTTGGAAAGACCTAAAAAAGTTTTTGGAACAATTGATGAATAAGATCATACCAATGGATTCAAGGTTGTTTTTGTTGGGAGACACAAAAGGAATAACACCAAAGCTAATTTTAGATAAATATCAGGAAAGATTTCTCAAAATAGCATTAGCAGTAGCAAAAAAATGTGTAGCGGTCACTTGGAAAGATCAAAATGAAATAAGATTTGAAAGATGGTATGCAGAAATGTGGAGTTGTATCCCATTAGAAAAAGCAACGTATAATCTGAGAAATGGATACGACTTCTTCTTGAAGGTGTGGAACCCATTCATTTTAAAGCTAGGATTAAGAATTGGAAGTATTTAAATTCAGGATGGTTTTGTTACCTCTAATAAGAATTTAATAAGAAATTACTCGGAAGTGACTCCCTCGGGACTCCAGGTTTCTCTCTTTCTCTCTTTCTTCTGCTTTTTCTTTTTCCTTCTTTTTAATTGGGGGGTGGGGGGGGGGGGGTGGGGGAGGGGAGAAAATACAGAACAATACGTGTATAATCGAATTTATAAGGTAGTTATTATTATTTACTATGAAATGTATAATGTATGAGTTCTGTTAAAACTTAAATAAAATATTTAAAAATAAAAAAAACCCGCTTGCTTCACAGATTACACTTTTTTTAAAAAGCCGTTAAAAAAAGTTAACGAACTCGAAGAAGACATTTCCATTGAAAAAAATGGTGAAATGACCCGTGGGGGATCCGCCCGAGCGACGGCAGTGGTCAATGGGGGGTGGGGTGACGAGAGCATCGGGGGGGGGGGGGAGGTGGATGAAGTGGGTGTGGGGGGGATGGATGAGGGAGGATGCAGTGGGTGAGGGGGTTGGGGTGAGGAGGAGGGGGATGGAGTGGGTGAGGGGGATAGGGGTGGGGAGGAGGGATGGTGTGGGTGAGGGGGGATGGGGGTGGGGGGAAGGAT
>NC_135971.1:32660344-32701293 GCF_053455715.1 Rhinoraja longicauda
GTTAATTCCCGGAATGGCGGGACTGTCATATGTTGAAAGACTGGAGCGACTAGGCTTGTATACACTGGAATTTAGAAGGATGAGAGGGGATCTTATCGAAACGTATAAAATTATTAAGGGGTTGGACACGTTAGAGGCAGGAAACATGTTCCCATTGTTGGGGGAGTCCAGAACCAGGGGCCAGAGTTTAAGAATATGGGGTAGGCCATTCAGAACAGAGATGAGGAAAAACTTTTTCAGTAAGAGAGTTGTGAATCTGTGGAATTCTCTGCCTCAGAGGGCAGTGGAGGCCAATTCTCTGAATACATTCAAGAGAGAGCTAGATGGAGCTCTTAAGGATAGCGGAGTCAGGGGGTATGGGGAGAAGGCAGGAACGGGGTACTGATTGAGAATGATCAGTCATGATCACATTGAATGGCGGTGCTGGCTCGAAGGGCCGAATGGCCTCCTCCTGCGCCTATTGTCTATTGTCTATTGTCTAT
Organism: Rhinoraja longicauda; assembly: GCF_053455715.1. Lineage (NCBI taxonomy): Eukaryota > Metazoa > Chordata > Chondrichthyes > Rajiformes > Arhynchobatidae > Rhinoraja > Rhinoraja longicauda. The sequence goes on from NC_135971.1 coordinate 32,660,827, forward strand.
TGTTTTTAAACAAACATGACTTCCAGCCGTCGAAGAGACTTCCTACAGCTGATAATGTAGGACAGTATGGGGGTGAACCATTGGTTCAAGCGTGGAACAGCCGGCGGATTGCGTGCGCCGGCGGGATGTTATCACCCTCTTGATTTCGCCAACCACAAAGTGCTCTAATAACTAACGGGTCAAGGAGCATCTACAGGGGCAATGAATAGGCGACATTTCCGTTTCAGATCCGCCTTCCGTCTCTTTATTCGACCAGCTCGTCCAAAGGAAGAACACAATAAAACAAATTTACATTTCAATTAAATGATATTTTATTTAGCCTGAAAATGGTTTATTTGTTTTTTTCTTGGTGTTTAAAGCACCTGCTTGGTCAAACATGGGAGAATGGTTCAAAGGACGAGAGGGGGGGGGGGGGGGGGGATATGATGATTGTAGAGGTTTGTGTTTTGTGACTGGAAGTCTGTGACGTGCGGGTTACAGCAGGGATCGGCGCTGAGACTGTTGTTTGCGATTTCCATTGATAAACTAAATACGAATGTAGGAGGCATGATTAGCTAATTCGCGATGGCAAGGACACTGAGACGGAGAATCGGCGTAACTCTGTTGCCTTACACTTCACGGTGTCGGGAACCTCCATATTACTGTGGACCACGGGAACGATGATTTGCAGGAACTCGCACAAGTTGATCCGACTAGGTTTATCACAGCAAAGGAACCCCCAAATAGTGGGAAGCATTAACCATGTGATGTCTGGTGTTCAGGGCATGCATGTTCCTGTTGGACAGAAGGACAAGACAGATGAGCATAAGCATGAGTGATGAGAGAAATTGAGGCTCTGGTCAGGATAAAGGAGGAGTCATGTGACTGGTATAGACATCTGGCATCATGTGTGTACCTGAAGGAGTTTTGGGAACTGGTGAACAGACTTTATTGATAAAGCAGGAGGGAAAAAGGGGGGCAGGGGATAACGTTAGGAGATAATATCAGGCAACATTCAAAGAGAATGTGTGTACATTCAGGAAAAAATGGTAACTAAAGATAGAGTATGCCCCCACAGAAACCAAACCAGAGATGCCAATGTCCTCAATGAGTATTTCTCCTCTGTTTTTACCGTGGAGAAAGGCACAACTGTAAATCGTGGGGCAGTGAATGGCAGTGTCCCGAGGGCAGTCAATATTATTTTCAAGGAGTTGCTGAGACGTCTGAAGGCATAAATATCTCCTGAATTTGATCAGATATATCAGTGGACGCTGTCAGAAATCAGAAATGAAATTACAGGCACCGTGCCTTACATCACGTGCCTATATCACAATCAAAGATAGACGAGGTGCCGAAAGACTGGTGGTTAATGTTGCAAACGCAATTTAAGAAGGATTGCAAGGAAAAACCTGGGGACATTGTCAAGTTAGCCAAACATCTGTGGTAGGCAAGTAACTGGAGAGCATTCTGATTGATAACATCTGTATGCATTCAGTTAGACAGGGGTGATTGGGGACAGTCACGATGGTTTTGTACGTGCGACACCGTGTTTCACAAATCCTGTTGACATTTTTGAAGATATAACCAAAACACGTAACGAGGACGGAGCTGTGGATGTTATCGGTTTGACTTTCAGCAAGGCTTTTGAGCAGGTTGCTTGTGGTAGTCAAATCTGAAACGTTAGATCGCATAGACTCCAGGGATAGCTAGCCGACTGGAGAGAAAATTAGTATAATGGAAAAGGAAACAGAGGGTGAGAGTGGAAAGCTGTTTTTCGGACTGGAGGACCGTGAGAGTGGTGCGACCCGGGGATCGGTGCTGGGCCCAAAGCTCTTTGCTGTGTGGGTGAGATTTGGGTGAATATCGTGTTTAATGCAGGAAAGAGCGAGGTGTTGCATTTTGCGAAGCGAAAGCAGGGCAGGGACTTTAGAATGAATGATCGGGCTCCAGGGCGTGTTGTGTTGCAGAAGGGTCTACGTGTGCAGGTACTCGTTCCTATAAAGTGGTGCCACAGGTAGATGGAGTGGACAAGAAGTCTTGAGGCACAGTGGCCTTCATCGGTGAAAGCATTGAGTATAGATGCTAGGATTTTATTTTGCATTTGTATAAAATTGATGAGGTCACTTTTGGAGTGGAGTGTTCAGTTTTGGCCACCTTCCTAGGAAAGATGGCGTTAAGAAAGGAAGAATTCAGAGAAGATTTAGCTGAACTTAACTCATTGGCTATAGGGAGAGGTTGGGCAAGCCAGTGCTGTATTCCTTGGAGCACAGGAGGATGAAGGACAATCTTTCAGTGGTGTATAAGATCGGGAGTGGAATAAATACGGTAGATGCGCAGAATCCTTAACCCAGAATAGGGGAATCATGAATCAGAGGTCATAGCCGTGAAGTCAGAGGGGAAATATTTAATATGAATCTGAGGGACAACCTTTTCACACCGAGGGTGGTAGGTTTCTTGAATGAGTTGCCAGAGAAGGTAATTGAGACAAATACTATAACATCATTTAAAAGACATTTCGACAGGTGCATGAACAGAAACGATTTAGAGGGAAATGGGTCAAACGCGAGCAAGGGCGACAGTGCAGAGTTGGCACTGTCGCCGGCAAGGGAAGGTTGGGCTAAAGGATAATGTGAACTGGGGGTGCCGGCCCAAACCAGACTACTTCACCTCCATGTGGTGGGTGGCTTTCACCTGGCTGTGTAGCATTTCTCTCTCCTTACTCCCTTTCGGCCTCATCCTATTGCTGAACGGGCGGACGGTCCGGAACATCGTAGCGGGCCAGCAGGGTCCGCCGGCGCCTGAAGACGTTGGAATGCAAGGACAGCGAGGCGGAGAACCGGCGCAAGTCCATAGTTTTACTTTTCACCGTGTCCGGCTCCGCCATATTACTCTGGACGACGCCAACGGTGACTTGGATCTCTACACGAGCCACAATCAATTTCGTGGGCTCGGACCTCACAAACCCCTCGCACATTGCTAATGAAGTGGGAATCTTACTCACTCGGGTCAGATGCTGTGTCAACACCTGTATCTATGCAACGCAAGTTCAGAGGGGAGATAAAGAACGGGATTAAGTTTCTAATTCGCTTCATCAATAAACGCGCGTAACTCGCGAGGCAATGAACTGGGAGCTGGAATTCGATTATGACACCTCTGTTCATAATTTCGAGATACAACATGGAAACAGGCCATGAAAACATTAGTTCTACGTTATCCCACGTTATCAGCCACTCACTACAATTTTGGGCGCAATTGCTACGGTGAGGCCATAATGTGCTGGACACAATGTGCTGGAGAAACTCAGCTGGTCAGGCAGCACTTCTGGAAAACAGGGATGGTGGTGTTTCTGCTCGGGAGCATTCTCCAGACTGCTGAGAGTAGAATGCTGGATTACAGGAGGTGCAGGGAAAAGGCTGGCGAGTGACAGGTGGATAAGGGTGAGGGGGGTGGGGGAGGGGGAGTAGTTAGGTAATGGTAGGGCGAAGGTCAACGAGAAGAAGACAAAAGGCATGAGGTGATCATTCTGAAGCCAGGAGACGGGATAGAGGTGGAAGGGGAGGGGGAGGAGAGAAATGGATGCGAGTCAATGCGGGGCCCAGTGAAGGGGGAGATGAACACGAAAATACAAACCATAATGCAACGATAATGTAGGATTGTTACCTAAAATTGGAATATTGAATCTTCACTCTGTGAGGTTGTCAGGTACATGTGAGGTGCTGCCCTTCCAGTTTGCCTGTAGCCTCACCTTAGCAATTGCTCCCAAGATTGTAGTGAGTGACTGATAACGTGGGATAACGTAGAACTCGCGTTTTATGCCGTCGACATTGAGTCGTTTGGCCGAATGACCTGTTTCTCCAGTACATTTGTAAACCTTCATCTGCGGTTCCCCATGTCTACATTTTACCAGAATGATGGCTGGTTTAGAGGGCCTTATCTTATTTGAAAGGGTTAGACAAACTTGGATTGTTTTCCCTGCCATGCCAAAGGCTTGAGGGTGACCTGATAGAAGTGTGTGAAATTATGAGATGCATAAATAGTTTAGAGAGTCAGAATCGCTTTTCCAGGGCGGGCGTGCCAGGGGCACAAGGCGTAGCTTTAAGGTGAAAGGTTAAAGTTTAAAGCGGATAGCGCGTCAAATACTGTATACAGAGTTTGGTGACTTCCGTGTTGATGGGCCCCGATATCATGCTAGCATTTAGGAGACTTTTAGCTCGGCATCTGAATGAACAGGGTATGGAGGGATATGGATCACGTGCAGGAACCGGCGATAAATTGAACGGCATCGTGTCCGGTATGGGCACGGCACCTATGTTCCTCTCTCTCTCTCTCTCTCTCTCTCTCTCTCTCTCTGTCTGTATAAAAATAACACCTGGTTGTGGCGGATCAGGCCACTCCTCGGGTCAGCCCCCTCGTTACGTGACGGACAGGTGAAAGGAGTTAAAAGCCAGACCAAGGGAAGGCGTGGATCATCCCTTGGAGAACTACGCTGTGGGCACCAGCTCACAGCCTAATAAAGAATCTAACAAAACACTGCCTGGCGTCTTGCCTTTTCTCTGGCCTCCGCCAGGCCACTACATTGGTGACCTCGACGGACATCACAAGTAGTGATGTCGAACAATGGACAACCCGGTCCTGCCGCCCTCGCGCAACCCGTTCCTGCCGCCCTCGGCCCTGCCGACCTCGAGGCCGTCTCCCTCAAACTCCCGACCCTGTGGACCGAAGAGCCTGAGGTCTGGTTCCAGCAGGCAGAGGCACAGTTTGCTGTGCGAGGGGTAACCGTCGACTTGACAAAGTACTTTTATGTCGTCGGCGCCCTGGACCAGGCGACAGCAAGGCGAGTAAAGCCTTACCTTAATGACCCCCCCGCGGCTGACAAATATAAGGGCCTGAAAGAACTCCTTATCAGGAGGTTCGGCCTCAGCGACGCCGAGAGGGCAACTCGCGTTATGAGCCAGGGGGGGGCTCGGGGACCGACGGCCGTCGGCCCTTCTGGAGGACATGCTCGCCCTTATGGGCGACCACCCACCCTGTTTCTTATTCAAGCAGGCCTACCTGCGGCAGCTCCCCGTCGACCTCCGTTCTCAGCTCGCAGAGGACCCCTTCACCGACACGCAGCGGCTGGGCGAGCGCGCTGACCAAATTTGGATGTCCCGTCGGGAGGACCTGGCAGCCCTAGCCGTCTTTTCCGCGGCGTCGGAAGGCCAACAGCAAGCTGGGGCCGCCGTCGACCCCGTTTCAGGGCGACCCCCGCGGCGAAATCCGGCCGCCATCGGGCATCCCGGTGCCGGCACGTCCTTCTCACACGGCCCGCCGACAGTTCAGCCGGACGCCACCAGAGGTCGCTGGTGGTCGGCCCAAGCAGCACCACCTCCAATACCGCTGGAGACCACCGGAGGTCGCTGGTGGGCATCCCAGTCTGCACCACCACCGGACACCAGCAAAAGCTGGTGCTATTATCACCGTCGTTGGGGACCGAACGCCAAGCAATGTCGCCTACCCTGTGCTTTTCCGGGAAACGCGAGGGCCGGCCGTCAGTGATCCCTTCGGCGGCCGGCCAGATCCATCGCGTGTTCGCTCGGGATCGCCGCACCGGGGGTCGGTTCCTCGTCGACACTGGAGCAGAGGTGAGCGTCCTACCTCCTTCCACCGCCGATATCCATACGGGCAAACACGGCCCCCTCCTCACTGCGGCGAACGGTAGCCCCATCAACACTTACGGGGTCTGCCAGCTCGCCCTTAACTTCGGCGACAGCTGGTTCACGTGGCAGTTCATCATTGCCGATGTATCCCAGCCGCTGCTGGGCGCCGACTTCCTGCGGGCGCATTCCATGCTCGTGGATGTCGGGCGGCAGCGCCTGGTGCACTCCAGCACGCTGAGGCCGGTCTCCCCCGACGTCGGACACCTGTCGTCCGTGGATGCGACGTACGCGCGCATCCTGGCGGACTTCCCGGACATTGTGGAAACCCACTTCTCCTCCTCCACTCCCAAGCACGGGGTGCAACATCACATCCCCACCACCGGGCCACCCGTGCACGCCCGAGCGCGGCGTCTCGCTCCAGACAAGCTCCGTCTAGCTCGAGAGGAGTTTCATCAGATGGAGTCAATGGGCATCGTGCGCCCTTCCGATAGCCCGTGGGCGTCACCACTCCACTTGGTCCCCAAGGCGGATGGGGGTTGGCGACCGTGCGGGGACTATCGGCGCTTAAATGACGCGACCGTTCCCGACAGGTACCCGGTTCCGCACATCCAGGACTTTAATGCCCACCTGGCCGGAGCATCCGTGTTCTCCAAGGTGGACCTTGTGCGCGGATATAATCAAATCCCGGTCCACCCCGATGACATCCCCAAGACTGCCATCGTCACCCCGTTCGGCCTATTCGAGTTCCTACGGATGCCGTTCGGGTTGAAGAACGCCGCACAGGCCTTCCAACGGCTTATGGACTGTGTGTGCCGTGGCCTAGAATTCGTCTTTGTCTACTTGGACGACGTACTCGTGGCCAGCCGCTCGAAGCAGGAGCACTGCACCCACCTCCGCCAGCTGTGTAAACGCCTCAGCGAGTACGGTTTGTCCATCAACACTTCCAAGTGCCGTTTTGGGGTGACGGCCATCGATTTCCTCGGCCATCGGGTGACCCCACAAGGGGTGGTACCTCTTCCGGACAGGGTCGAAGCTGTCCGCCGTTTCCCCCGACCGACCACTGTCAAGGGCCTGCAGGAATTCGCTGGGATGGTCTCGTTCTATCACCGCTTCCTGCCGTCGGTAGCCCGAACTATGCGCCCACTCTTCCACCTCATGGCTGGTCGCCGCAAGGAGGTCGAGTGGGACGACGAAGCAGGAGCGGCCTTTGAGCAGGCTAAGGAGGCCCTGGCCAGGGCCACGATGCTCGTCCATCCTAAGGAGGATGCCCCAACCGCCCTGACCGTGGACGCTTCGGAGGTGGCGGTCGGCGCGGTGCTAGAGCAGCACATCGACGGGTGTTGGCGGCCACTCGCCTTCTTTAGCAGGCACCTCAGCGGGGCCCAACGGCATTACAGCGCGTTCGACCGGGAGCTCCTCGCCCTCTACCTCGCGGTACGCCACTTTCGGTACTTCCTAGAAGGGAGACCTTTTACCGCGTTCACCGACCACAAGCCACTCACATTTGCGTTCGCCAAGGTTTCGGATCCGTGGTCTGCGCGGCAACAGAGACAATTGGCTTATGTGTCGGAATATACCACCTCAATTCGGTTCGTGGAGGGAAAAAACAACAGGGTGGCCGACGCCCTGTCTAGACCCGCGATCCACGCCGTCCTACAAATGGCCGGGGGGATCGACTATTCCGCCCTAGCAGCTGCACAGCTGGGGGACGAGGAGATGGCCGCCTATCGTACAGCCGTGTCCGGCCTGCAGCTGGAGGACATTGTCTGTGGCCCCGGGGATACAACACTGTTGTGCGACACCTCCACTGGCCTGCCTCGGCCCATCGTCCCTGTCGTCTGGCGTCGCAGGGTATTCGAGGTGCTCCACGAGCTGTCTCACCCATCCATTCGGGCGACGGTGGCCCTTGTATCCTCCCGTTTCATGTGGCACGGGCTGCGTAAGCAGGTCGCACACTGGGCACGTACCTGCATCCCGTGCCAAACTTCAAAAATCCAGCGACACGTGCGTGCGCCTCTGCAAGAGTTTCGTGTCCCTCGGCAGCGTTTCGACCACATTCATGTAGACATCGTGGGGCCGCTGCCGCCGTCCCGGGGCATGACCCACCTCTTCACTGTGGTAGATCGCTTCACGCGGTGGCCGGAGGCCATTCCGCTGGCAGACACCTCGACGGCCACCTGCGCGCGGGCCTTGGCGGCGCACTGGATCGCCCGGTTCGGGGTACCACTGGACATTACATCCGACCGGGGGCCACAGTTCACTTCGGCCATGGCAAGACTCTTGGGTGTCAGCCTACACCACACTACGGCGTACCATCCACAGTCGAACGGGTTGGTGGAACGCTTTCACCGCCAGCTGAAAGCTGCCTTGAAGGCTCGGCTCACGGGCCCAGACTGGGTGGACGCCCTGCCGTGGGTTTTGCTGGGGATCCGCACCGCACCCAAGGAGGACTTGGCCTCCTCCTCCGCCGAGTTGGTGTACGGGGCCCCCTTGACGGTTCCCGGGGAGTTCATCCCACCAGCGCACGGTCGAGTGGAGCAGCCTTCTGACGCCCTGCAACGTCTTCGGCAGACGGTGGGCAGGCTGGCACCTGTGCCCACATCACGTCATGGGACATTCCAGCCACACGTCCCTGCCGCTCTGGAGGACTGCCAGTTCGTGTTCCTGCGCAGGGACGCACACCGATCACTTCTCCAGCGGCCGTACGAGGGCCCCTTCCGGGTCCTACAACACGGCTCGGCCACATTCGTTCTGGACATGGGGGGTCGCAGAGAGACTGTTTCGATCGCACGGCTGAAGCCGGCACACGTGGACATTGATCGGCCGGTGCCGGTTGCACAGCCCCGCCCGCGCGGTCGCCCCCCGTCCAAGCTACCCCCTCCAGTGTCTGCTACGACCCCTCCACCTGTCGGTCAGTCGCCGGTCCCTGCGCCGGTCATGGTGCGCACCCGGGCTGGTCGCCTCGTGCGCCCTCCTGTCCGTTTTGTACCTCCGGTTCTTGGGGGGGGTCCTGTGGCGGATCAGGCCACTCCTCGGGTCAGCCCCCTCGTTACGTGACGGACAGGTGAAAGGAGTTAAAAGCCAGACCAAGGGAAGGCGTGGATCATCCCTTGGAGAACTACGCTGTGGGCACCAGCTCACAGCCTAATAAAGAATCTAACAAAACACTGCCTGGCATCTTGCCTTTTCTCTGGCCTCCGCCAGGCCACTACATGGTGATCCTTTTTCTCCCTGATGCTAAGGCTCCTCCCCCTACCCTCCCTACCAGCCGCAGCTTACGTCTTTCTTCTCGGTTAAACGCGAGCGCGAGAGCTAAATAAACCCCTTTGAAATTCAGAGCCCTACAATTACAATCGATAGAGGGGACTGTAAATGTTGAGCCATAGATAAAGTTTCTGTGTCAGCAGGGAAAGCAGCTTCTCTGGACGTAAATGGGTAGGCAATGATTCGTTCGGGTGAATAAAAGTTGTTGGCTTAAACCCAATCAGAAAAATGCTATCCGAAATCTTCCGACCCTTTTAGAAGAGTACTCTGAATTGAATTGAATTGAATTGAATTGAATTGAATTGAATTGAATTGAATTGAATTGGATTGAATTGGGTTGAATTGAATTGAATTGAACTGAATTTAATGTATATGCATTGCATTGAATTGAATTGAATATATTCAAGGCTCTGTTTGATAATAAAACACAAGAACATAGCTGCACTGCATGGTCCAAGATACGCGGCCTCTTGCCGCTGAGGAGACATCATGTAGCTCGCCAGGACGCGGGCAGAGTCCTCTAGTTCGCGTGTGGGACAGTCGGTGGGTTGCATTCGTCCAGGGACAGAGTGTTGGAGTAACTCAGCGGATCAGGCTGCATCTGTGGAAGGAACGAACAGGCGACGATTCGGTTCTCGTCCCTTCTTCAGATTCCGAATAGCTCCATTACAGGAAGAAAACAATAAACAAAATTATATTTTAATTAATTGAATAACTCTGATTTAGCACTGTTTAAAGCACATGCCTCGCGAAACCGATCGGCACTGTTCTTTCATTGTTGCAGTCCTTAATGTAGGCGTCCATGCCTGTGATGGTCTTAACGGCTTTGGAAGTGGCTGCGATGAACAAACCTGCCATTTCCACCTCACTGCCAACATACCTCGGATATGTTAATCATGTTAATAATGTTCGTCTGATTGGTCTTCGTGGCCTTCAGCAGGGCGTTGACACATGGGAGAATCGTTCATAATCAAGATGCTGTGCGTGCAACTAGGAATCTGCTTGCATGTCTCCACCCATTCTATCTCTTCCACCTCTCTCCCCTCCCTCTCTCTCTCTCTTCTCTCTACCTCCTCTCTCTTCCCCTCTCTCTCCCACTCTCCCCTCTTTCCCTCCTCTCCTCTCTCTCTCTCTCTCTCTCTCTCTCTCCCTCTCTCTCTCTCTCTCTCTCTCTCTCTCTCTCTCTCTCTCTCTCTCTCTCTCTCTCTCTCTCTCTCTCTCTCTCTCTCTCTCTCTCTCTCTCTCTCTCTCTCTCTCTCTCTCTCTCTCTCTCTCTCTCCCGCTCCCCCCTTTCCCCAATCCTCCACGTATGCCATCCTCCCCTCCACACCCCTCTCCCTCTTCCCTTTCTCTTTATGTACGCTTTCCCTCCTTTTTCCTCCACTCCCTCCCTCCATCCCACCTCCTCTCTTTACCTGATGACATGTTCTCACATATCAAATACTGGACTACAAAGTACTTTACTGATATAACAATTTTGAAATGTAGCCACTATTTGCAATGCATTAAATGCGGTAATTGCAAACCGGGCACAGCATTATTTCAAAGACGGAATTTAAAAGCAAGTTGTACAGTCCAAGAAGTTTGGGATTTACTTGAAGGATTAGAGCCAGCCAGGCGTTTAATTCAAATGAACACCATCTTTCCATTGGATGCTTGCGCATGTTACTGTTTCAGCAAATTATCCAGTCAATGAAGGTCATTAACTGTGTATATTGAATTAATGTTAATTAAACGGAGTTAATAGTATTGCAAGTGGATTTGATTCGAAGGGTCCAATCCTTTATATTTTGGAGTCTTCATACTCTGCCACGGTTGCTCCACTTCTTTCCCCTCTTTGTTTGCCGCCCTGACATAAGAAGCTTTGAGACTTGGTGTGTGTCTGTAGGTGTTGTCGCCCCAACTACATGCTTCCCTTCTACTCAGTGCTGGAGGTGCTGGTTTAGTAGATGCTGTTGAAGCTACCTTGGCAAATATCTGCAGTGCCCAGTGTAAACAGTGCACACTGCAGCCATGGTGTGTGCTGGAAGTAGAGTGATGTGATTGGAGAGCAAACAAACAATTGGACTTTTCCATCGGGAGGTTTATTGTTCCACTGTCACAGACAAGGTGACATTTAACATAATAGAATACACGTCAAAGAATCTAATAACATCCTTTATCAAATGAAGCACAGTCTACAAATAGAGATTGGTCCGAGTACTGGTGCAATAGAGGCAAATGCGTTGGTGGGGATTCCAATAAGACCGGAGGGAGCTCTCCGCCAACCCTGGTCCCTGGCTGTAACCCCAAATGCAGGCGGCAGGTTCCACTTCCCAACAGGTGCAACGCCTTGTCAGTTACACCCGAAGCCACGTTGGCGCCGCGCCCTGTTCCATTCTGTTATGCCTATCCCAAGCATGGTGGACGTTTCACCGAACACGCGCTCGGTGCATCAAGGCCTTCTGGGTCTCTGGATGCTAACCATTTTAACTCCCATTGCCAATCCCACACTGGCGTTTGTGCCCTGGGCCTCCTCCATTACCAATGTGAAGCCACACGCAAACTGCAGGAAAAGTGCCTCATATTCCGCTTTGGCAGCTTACAACCCAACGGTATAAACATTGAATTCTCAAATTTTAGGTAACAACAACCACTCCCTTCCCACCACCCCGCTTTCTCCCCCCACAACCTACACCCTCACCACCTTATTTTCCCCCACACCCCATTATATCAGAGAGAGCGAATTGGTATTGATGACGATCGGAAGAGGGCAGTAAAGGTCTGACTCGGGGGGTCTAAATAGAAGGGAGAAATTAAATCGGAAATTATTTAAAGGGAGAAAAATAAAACTAAATGCTGAGAATAGGAGATACAATGGGCCTCTCGGAGTTGTTGGTGCCATGTAGAACTAGAGAAAGTTAATCTCCTCTGTTTCCTCCAGTTGCTGCTGTTTCGTTCCACATCCAAACGATGTGCTAGTTTATAGGTTAAACATAGAAACATAGTTTATAGTTTATAGGTTTATAGGTTAAACATAGAAACAGAGAAAATACGTGCAGATGTAGGCCATTCGGCCTTTCGAGCCAGCACCGCCATTCAATATGATTATGGCTGATCATCCAAAATCAGTACCCCACTCCTGCTTTCTCCGTTAGCCATGAGAACTATCTCTAACTCACTCTTGAACACATCCAGTGAATTCGACTCCACTGCCGTCTGTGGTAGAGAATTGCACATATTCACAGCTCTCTGGATGAAAAGGTTTTTCCTCGTGAGTTGTTCACATAGGTTAGTTGACCGCTGTGAAGTAGCCCTTCTGTGTAGAGAGCGGATGACAAAATGTGATAGCTTAGATCGAGTGTGAACGGGTGATCGATGGTCCGCGTGAATTCGACCCCTCCCCCACCCTAGTTGTTGTACTCGTTTCACCTCGCCCAAACCCAACATTGGCCTGTGTCCTTCATGGTCGTTAATTTCTTGCATATCTTTCCTTCTTTTGTTCTATAGGGCTATGTGTCGCCCTCTATGTCTCTCGATTCCCTTTCCCCTGACTCTCAGTCCGATGAAGGGTCTCGACCCGAAATGACAGCTACTATTTTTCTCCGGAGATCCTGTCTGACCCGCTGAGTTATTCTAGCATGCTGTGTCTATCTTCGGTTGGCCGAAAGGCCTGTTTCCGTGCTGTATCTCTACATCAACCATGTTCTCTTCATCATGAATATGATTGCATTTGTTATGTTCGCCACTGGATAGCAGCAAAGCCACGTGGAGCGACCACAGACCAGCTGTAACTTTGAGAACTAACTTTGGCAATTGCAAAAACAAAGGGATTCTGAATTAATGTGCCTTTTGGGACCTGTTCCCACACCTGCGGCCCAAACTAAATGCATGGCTTAAATTGGTGAGGCTTGAAAATGTGTAATAAAAGCATAAATTGTCCCAAATACTCAGCAGGGCAGGTGAACCAGACCTTGCATTTCAGATCTAATACTAATGATGAATGATGTTCAACTCGACTCATTAACTCTGTATCTCTCTACAGACGATAACTGACCTGCTGGATTTATATCTTTATTGCTAGAAAAGATTCTGAGGGACAGAATGAGTCTTCACTTGGAGGATCGAGGGTTAATTAAGGATAGTCAACATGGCTTTGTTAAGGGAAGGTCGTTTCTGACTAAATTGATTGAATTTTTTGAAGGGGTGACCAAGGAGGTAGATGGGGGTAGTGCAGTGGATGTGGTATACATGGATTTCAGTAAGGCTTTTGACAAGGTCCCACACAGGAGACTAGTCAAGAAGGTAAGAGCCCATGGGATCCAGGGCACCTTGGCAAAATGGATTTAAAAACTGGCTTAGTGACAGAGGGTGATGGTAGAAGGTTGCTTCTGTGACTGGAGGCCGGTGTCCAGTGGGGTGCCGCAGGGATCGGTGTTGGGTCCCTTACTGTTTGTAATCTACATAAATGATCTGGATGTCAACGTACAGGGCATGATCAGCAAGTTTGCAGATGACACAAAGGTAGGGGGGATGGTGAATAGCGAGGAAGGGATCTGCAAGCTGCAGGAAGATATAGATGAGATGGTCAGATGGGCGGAGCAGTGGCAGATGGAATTCAATCCTGAAAAGTGCGAGGTGATGCACTTTGGCAGAAATAATTTGGAGAGGGAGTACACCATGAATGGAAGGACCCTAGGGAAGACAGGGGTACAGAGGGACCTTGGAGTACAGGTACACAAGTCCTTGAAGGCAGCAGGACAGGTGGACAGGGTGGTCAAAAAGGCATATGGGTTACTGGCATTCATTAGCCGGGGCATCGAATATAAAAGTAGGGGGGTAATGATGGAATTGTACAGAACACTGGTGAGGCCACAGCTGGAGTATTGTGTACAGTTCTGGTCAACCCCATTATAGAAAGGATGTGATAGCTTTGGAGACGGTGCAGAGGAGATTCACCAGGATGCTGCCAGGGATGAAGGGCCTCGGCTATGAGGAGAGACTGAGCAGACTGGGGTTGTTTTCCCTGGAGCAGAGAAGGCTGAGAAGGGACATGATCGAGGTGTACAAGATCATGAGGGGCATAGATAAGGTAGATGACGGGGAACTTCTTCCACTGGTGGAAGGTTCAACAACGAGGGGACATAGATACAGGGTAAGGGGAGGGAGGTTTCGGGGGGATGTGAGAAAGAACTTTTTCACCCAGAGGGTGGTTGGAGTCTGGAACTCGCTGCCTGGGGTGGTGGTGGAGGCGGGAACACTCACAACGTTTAAGAGGCATTTGGATGGGCACTTGAAATGCTACAACATTCAGGGCTACGGTCCAAATGCGGGAAAATGGGATTAAAATTAGACTGTGTTTGGTAACGGGCGGCACGGACACGATGGGCCGAAGGGCCTCTTTCTGTGCTGTAGGACTCTATGACTCTATTTCGGATTTTCAACATCTGCGTGTTTTTTCCCCCAGTTCAATGCGCGATTGGAATGTAAGTCTGACCATAAACTGCGAAGAAATAAATGGAAAACGATAGAGGCATTCAACAGGTCGGGCTGTACACAGTATCTGGAGAGGGAAAGGTTAATATTTCTCAGGTACTGTGGAGCAGCCGCTGCCTCACAGGGCCAGTGAGTCGGGTTTGATCCTGACTTCGGGTGCTTTTTCGGAGTTTGCACGTTATTGGGATGGGTCGGGCATTACCTAAAGGTTGCAAAAGAGCCTAGTTAAGATGGAACATCTTGGGCAGCATGGAAGTATTGGGCTGAATGTTCTGTTTCAATGATGTATGGCTCCATGATTCTGTGTCTGTATCACTGTTGCTTCCTGCTCTCGTTCACCAATCGAATGTTTCATCTCCCTCTCTTTGAAAATAGTTCTCCCTTTCCTCTGCTGAGTTTCCAACTGACACTTCGATTTCTCGGCGTTTCTATCTCGATTTCTGTGCAAGGGCTAGTGACCAATTTCCATTCCAAGACCACGGACTACTTTCCTTTAGATTCTTGTGCATGTTACATTTTAGACAATAGACAACAGACAATAGGTGCAGGAGGAGGCCATTCGGCCGTTCGAGCCAGCACCACCATTCAATGTGATCATGGCTGATCATTCTCAATCCGTACCCCGTTCCTGCCTTCTCCCCATACCCCCTGACTCCGCTATTCTTAAGAGCTCTATCTAGCTCTCTCTTGAACGCATTCAGCGAATTAGCCTCCACTACCTTCTGAGGCAGAGAATTCCACAGATTTACAACTCTCTGAGAAGTTTGTCCTCATCTCCGTTCTAAATGGCCTACCCCTTATTCTTAAACTGTGGCCCCTGGACTCAGGGCTGGACTCAGGGCAGAACTGTGGCCCCTGGACTCCCCCAACATTGGGAACATGTTTCATGCCTCTAATGTGTCCAATCCCTTAATAATCCTCAATAAGATCCCCTCTCATCCTTCTAAATTCCAGCGTATGCAAGCTTAGTCGCTCCAGTCTTTCAACATACGACAGTCCCGCCCTTCCGAAAATTAACTTAGTAAACCCACGCTGCACGCCCTCAACAGCAAGAATCCTTCCGAAAATTTGGAGACCAAAACTGCACACAGTACTCCAGGTGCGGTCTCACTAGGGCCCTGTATGTTCTGCAAATTATAAAAATTCAATGAAGTGATATTAAATATATCTGTTGCGTGGATCTATTAATTGAATGAAATTAATGCTGCTACAAGTTTGTTTCATTTGAAAGGTAAAATACCTTTACATTTTTGCAACTCTGATCATCTGCCCCTGTTGCTTCCGTCCTTTTCACGAATCCTCCGGGTCAAACTTTGATTGACGTCCTCTGTCCTGACATAAGCAAGTAGAACATGCTATACTATGGATAGACACAAAATGCTGTACAGCGGGACAGGCAGTATCTCTGGAGAGAAGGAATGGGTGACATTTGGGGTCGAGACCTTCTATCATGGTCCTGACTATGAGTGGCGGATTTAAACAATTGAGAACGGCTGCACAAATGGTGCTGACAACCCTGGCTAATTGCACATTACAGATATGAAACTCAGATCGTATCATGAACAGGACCGTAAAACGTAGCTAATTTTAAGTTTAGAAATAACGTTCAATAAACGATTGTATTCGTTTTTCCTTCTTCAACCCTTATTGATGATAGGACTGAGTTACATAGAATTTGCAGCATTGAAATGAAGCATATATTCAGGATCCCTATCTCGCACTGTCAATGATATTTATATGCCATCGTTGTAATATGTAGTTTGCATTTGGGTTGTTTCGTGAGTGAACAGATAACGGTCTCTTAGGGATATTGCAAACCATTGTTTGTAGATGGGAATGCTCTTTACAAGTCTGAAAGGTCATGGGGTGGGTGATGGAATGGCAACAGTGCTTGAGGGGAACAAGGATTATTTGCTAACGTTAGGGTCAGGAAGAGAAGTGGCGCGTCCCGTCAGTTTAAGGAGGCAAACTGACGAGGAGTGATTAAGATGCAAGTTTAGCTTTCTGGCAAAAGGCGGCAATGTAGGTTTGACCTGGTGGAAAAGGGGGCAAGCAACAGAGGCGCACGATCAGAGTTATAACAATATAAATGTATTGGACGTTGCACTTAGAGTACTGTTAACTGTTCAATGCATAGATGAATGTCAGAGATACATTTAAAGTCACTTCAGTGATTTGGAAAATTTGCACAGCTAGTAACATGCACACGAACCTAATAGAAAGATTGCATCTATTTGAATTATATTCCTTTTAATATTATAAATAAAATAAACCCCAAATTGCTTGGACTGTGCAGCTTGGTTTTGAACTCTGTATTTGTATGTTCTACATATTGGCGACTGTAATTCCTAAATTCCCAGTGGTGGCTTCGCTTCAAAATTATCTGTCAGTTACTAGCAGCTCTTCAGCGACAGAGAGGTAGCAGTTGATGGGGGTTCATGAGTGTCTTGCCCTGTGCCAGACAGTAGTTTGTATCTTCCGCAGTTGGACTTGTTTCCTTTCTTAAAAATGGCCGTGATGATAGTGACCCTCAGGACCTTTAGTCGGCGCTCCTCTTCCCAGGCGAAGGCGAAGGCAGACATTGATGGTGATATTCACCAGCGCCTTCAGTCCATCTGAGGAGAAGAGCGTTTGAAGATCTGGATTTAAAATGTGCACATATTTCGTGGGTTTACTGGACAGCGGTGATAGCTGCCCTCTGTATAAAACACATGTTAGGCTCCAACTGTGTAGACTAACGCTACACAGTAGTCAATGTCTTTGTTCACGACGTCGGTGTAGTCAACTACTTTGTTGAGTAGTGTGGGCTGAATCACTTGCAGCTCAACACCGACAAGACTAAGGAGTCGGTGGTGGACTTTAGGAGGAGAGGAACACCTCTGTCCCCTGTCTCCATCAATGGTGTGGATGTACAGTTTGCCAGGGAGTACAAATACCATGGGGTGTACCTGGACAGTAAACTGAGCTGGTCCAGGAACGCTGAGCCCCTGTACAACAAGGGACAGAGCGGGCTGTATTTTTTTGAGAAGGCTCCGCTCCTTCAACGTCTGCATTAAGATGCTGCAGATGTTCTACCAATCCGGTGGTAGCCAGTGCCATCTTCTTCGCTGCCGTGTGCTCGGGTGGCAGGGCGAAGGCTGCGGACGCCAATTGGATCAACAAACACATCAGGAAGGCTGGTTCCATCCTTGGGGCTGTTATGGATTCATGGAAGGTGGTCTTGTAGGGGAGGATAATCCTCAAACTGCGGACAATCCTGGACAATACAGCTCACCCCTTCCATGACACACTGGTCCACGTGAGGAGTACCTTCAGTCCTCACAGACTGGTTCCCCCTGATAAACAACCCCTCCAGACCCGATAGAACTGTTGTAAATCTTCTTGCAGCCTCTCCAGTTTAATGACACCCTTTTGTCAAACGCTGCATTTAATATCCTGACGTATGAAAGCAAGCGCGACACACACTTTCTTCACTATCATGCCTATCAACGTGGCAACTGTCACACGCTGTGTATCTGCACTCCGAGAAAGCTCTTCGATAAAGCGTAGAATTTAATGTGTATGCCCTGCCTTGATTTGTGTCAGCAAAGTGCATCACCTCACCTTTGTGTGAATAAATTCCACTTGCCATTCCTAAACCCATGAGCGCAGTTCATTAGGATCCCATTTACTCTCAGATGACGAAGTCACCAATTTTAGTTTCATCTGCAAACTACCTATGCAACCTACATACCCAATCGCTTACATAAATAACAACAGTGGACTCAGCCTCCAGTCTGAAAAATAACCCTCTACCAACATCCTCTGTTTGCGACCTTCAAGCATTTTGTTGTATTCCATCGGCTTGTTCACCTTGGATTCCATGAGATTTAACCTTCCAGAGCGGCCTGCCATGCGGTGTATAGAAGCTGCATCTCAGAGAGCAGTGAATACTTGGAATGCTCTGCCCTAGGTAGTGGTAAAAGGCTGTGTTATTGGATATATGCAACTTGACTACATATAAATATTTGACAGATCGAAATTAAGATTATGGGGAACTCAGGCAAAAGATGAATTTGTGCCCGTTTATAGCAGTCATGTTCACATTGAATGCTATAAAGGCTTATTCTTGCTCCAGTTTTCTTGTGTACTCATGTTTCTCCGCACCGATAAAAGGATTGACTTGGCACAGAAGGAATGTAGCAAGGATTGACAACGCGTGTTCCTGGGACAATAAATTTGCTGCATGGGGTGAGATTGAGTAGGTTAGGGCTCCGTACTCGAGAGTTCATGTGTATTAGAGATCGCAGTGAAACACAAAGTTCTCAAAGGGCTCAGTGAACTCGATGAACAAGAACTACATGAAAGATATATATTTTCCATCAGACGTTGTGTATCCGGGTGAATCCGCAGGCAAGGTTTCAGTTGGACGCCCCCCCCCCCCCCTGCGCCTGAAGCCGAGCGGCCTCTCCCTCTGTCCCGTGACCGCGCTGTCCATTTCTCCCTCCGACCCCGAGAGGCTGTCTGATTCTCTGCTTGTCCCCCGAGTCTCCGTCACCCTGGATGTGGAAACGGCGCATCCGGAGCTCGGGGTGTCTGAGGATCGGAAAGGGGTGAGATGGACCGAGACCCGGAGTAGTCTCCCTGAAAGCGGGAAGAGCTTTACAGACCAGGCATGTGTGCTGGGATCGGAGGGCTTCACATCAGGGAGACACTACAGGGGTGTGGAGGTTGCAGATCCTCGGTGCTGGGGACTGGGAGTCGCCGCAGGGTCTGTGGAGGGAAGAGACTGTTCGACCTGACCCCGAAGACTGGAGTCTGGAGCATCTGGCGGCGGGATGATGAGTTTCATACAGTCACCTCCCCTCCATCCCATCTCCCCGCTCGACCCATCCCCAGGAGGGTGCGAGTGTATCTCTGTTACGAGACTGGGACCGTTTCATTTTACGACGCGGACATCGTCCCATCTCCACGCCTTCACTGGGAATAAATTCACGGAAAAACGGTATCCTTCCTTTGGGCCTCGGCATTTATGCCGGTGGCTGAGAATCTGCTCCAATTCCGGTCCGGGTGTGTAAAAGAGTCGGGTCTCGGAACCGGCGACAGGATGGCTCTGGGGCAGAAACCCGCTGGACAACAGGTCGACGCGGAACCACAAATTCCATGGAGATAGAACCAGGGGAGTGTAAATGTGGAAGAGTGAAATAAACAGTAACTGAAATCACCCCCTGTCGATCCGTTCATTTTAACGCGTTATCTTTGTCGGTCAACGGAACAGAAATACTTTTATGAAAATATAAAGATTGAAACAAACGCCCTTCCCGAAGGCTCCAGGTTCCCCCGGGTCCTTAACTCCCCCCGAGTCACAACGCGGCGTTGTGACACAAACGATGTTGGTGCGGACTTCAACAGCACGTAAAGGCTAGTTTGGGGCAGATGTAGATGGGTGGGCGGAATTAAATCGGAAATTGCCAGATGTGAGAGAATGCAAATTAAATAATGGAAATGGTAGATACAAGGAATCTGTGAAAAGGGTTGAATAAATTTTTTTTGAAGTGCCGGAGGAAATCAGTGGGCCAGGCAGCATTTCTGGAAGGAAATGGACAGACCACGCCTCGGGGTCAGGACCCTTCTTTGGCCTGTAGAAGGAATTCCAAGAGAAACAGCTTCGCTATATCGGAGTGAATGAATTGGTATTGATGCCGTTCGAAAGAGGGCGGTAAAGGTCTGTCTCGGGAGTTGTAAATAGGAGGGAGAAATGAAATCGGAAAGGGAGAAAAATAAAGCTGAATGTTGGTAGTGGGAGGTACACTGGGACTGTCGGTCTTGTTGGTGGCCATGTAGAACTAGAACAGGGCCTTGAATAGGCTATTCGCCCCACATAGAACGTGGAACAGTACAATGCCAAGATAATCTCCTGTTTCCTCCAGTTCCTTCCGTTTCCTCCCACATCACAAAGACGTACGGGTTTGTAGGTTAGTTGGCCTCTGTGAAGTAGGCCCTGGTGCATAGACAGTGGATGGGAAAGTTGGATAACATGGAACTAGTGTGAAATGTTGTTCGATGGTCGGCGTCGACTCGGTGCGTTGAAAAGCATGTTTCCATGCTGTATCTCCACACTAAACCATGTTCTGTTAATCGGGGATAGACACGTAAAACTGGAGTAACTCAGTGGGACAAGCAGCATCTCTGGAGAGAAAGAATGGGTGACGTTTCAGGTCGAGACCCTTCTTCAGACTGGTTAGGGATATGGAAACGAGAGATATAGATGGTGATATGGAGAGGTAATGAACCATGAATGAAAGATATGCAAACAAAATAACGATGATAAAGGAACCAGGCCATTATTAGTTGTTTGTAGGGTGAAAACAAGAAGCTAGTGCGACGTGGGTGGTGGAGAGATAGGGAGAGAGGAAATGCCAGGCTGACTTAAAGTGAGGGAAATTAAATTCTTACCACTGCGCTGGAAGCTGCCCAAGCGAAAGATGCGATGCTGTTCCCCCAAGTTGCGTTTAGCCTCACTCTGAGAATGGAGGAGACCTGGGACAGAAAGCTGTGTGCAGGAATGGGAAGGAGAATTAAAGTGTTCGGCAACCGGGAGATCAGGTTGGTTCAGGTGGGCTGAGCGAAAGTGTTCCGGGAAACGATCGCCCAGTCTGCGTTTGGTGTCGCCGATGTATAAGTCCACACTCTTGAACAACGGATACAGTAGATGATGTTGGAGGAGGTGCAAGTGAACCTCTGCCTCACCTGAAAAGACTGTCGAGATCCTTGGACAGAGTCGAGGGAAGAGGTATAGGGACAGGTGTTGCATCTTCTGTGGTTGCAGGGGAAGGTACCAGGGGAGGGGGTGCTTTGGGTGGGTATGGAAGAGTTAACCAGGGAGTTGCAGAAGGGACGGTTTCTGCGGAACAAGACTGTTTGCACGTCTTGGTTTTGCCACTAGATGGCAGCGAAGCCATGTGCTGCGACCACGGACCAGCTGTAACTTTGAGAAATAACTTTGACAATTGCATAAACAGCGGGAATCTGATTTAATAAGTGCCATTTGTAACCTGTTACCACACCTGCGGCCCAAACCAAACGCATGGCTGAAAATGTTGATGCTTTAAAATTTGGAAGAAAAGCAGAAATTGACAAAAGAAAATGCTCAGCAGGTCAGGCAGCATCTGCAAGGTCAACAGACCTTATATTTCAGATCCAACACTAACAGTTAATGTTGTTCAACCAGAATCAATAACTCTGTTTCTATCTCCATAGGCACTAAGCGACTTGCTGAGTATTTATTGGATCTTAGGACTTTATTTCGGATTTTCAGCATCTGCGGGTTTTTTCCCCAGTTCGATGGGCGAATGAAATGTGAGTCTGACCATAAACTGCCAACAAAAAAAACCCAACAGAAAACGTTGGCGGCATTCAAAAGGTCTGAGAGTATAGAATATCTAGACAGGGAAGGGTTAATATTACTGAGGTACTGTCGAGCAGCGGGTTGATCCGCTGCTTCACGGGGCCAGAGGACAATGTTCAATTCTGACGATACATAGGAGTCCATACCGAGAATAACGGATACAGTAGATGAGGTTGGAGAAGGTGGAAATGAACCTCTGCCTCACCTGAAAGAACTGGCGGGGACCCTGGATGTAGTCGGCGGAGGACGTATATGAACATGTTTTACATCTCCTGGACTCCGATATATCGTCGAGACCAGGCGCAGACTGGGCGATCGTTCCACTGGATACCTGCGTTCAGGCCGCCTTGACCAACACAATCTCCAAACATTTTAACTCCCCTTCCCATTCCCATACTGATCTTTCTATCCTGGGATTCCCCAACTGTTAGAGGGAGGCCACACCAGATTTGAGGAACAACACCTCACATTTCGTTTGGGCACCTTACAACCCAGCGATATGAATATTGATAACTCATTTCAAGTAAATCAGGCACCCCCCCCCCCCCCCCCACCCGAGGCGTCCTGCAAGTTTCACTGTCCGTATCCTTAAGTTATCACCTCTTCCACAGTCAACAACGGACCGTTGTGAGCTCCACTTTTCCTTAGTCGTCAGTGCCGGCTCCGACTGTTGTGCACCTTTTCATACCTCGAGGTGACCACTGGACATTGACCACAAATCCACTGAATCCAACAGCTACTCAGCCTGTGCCTCCTCAAGCACCGCCTCTTGTATGGATGCCATCCCCATCACTCGGTTCCCCTATCTTCAATTCAGGGCTCAAGATCAGGGCTTCTACCCCAGGACAACGGAGGCGTTCTCTTTCTTCAGGAAAAAGGTCGTCAACTCCACTGCATTTGGTGGTGCCTCGCCAGCATCTCCACCACTTCATGCACATCAGATCTCAACGCCCGCCCCTCCAGCCAGAAAAAGGGTAGACATCCCTGGTCCTCATGTTCCTCATTTTCACCCTACCAGCCCATCCACAGGCGCTTTCCCTTACAACCCACCATGGGGGGTGCCACTCCTGTCACTAAACCTCGGCCCTCACCACCATTCGGGAACACAAACAGACCTTTCAGATGAGCCACAGATTCAACTGCGCTTCCTCTATCCTCGTCAATGGCACTCGGATCTCTCGATGTGGCCCTCTCTACATCTGCAGTTCCACGTTTCTACATCTTCACACTAAACACTAGCAGCAAATCATTTTCATTCCCCGAGAAGGCAAAGTGCGCAGAGGACACTCGCGGTACTACAGGGGATCAGTAGTTTGCATATTGAACCAGGAAGTGCCTGGAGTTAAACATGGCTACGAAAGACCAGGTCGACAGTTTAACCGAGGAGGTCGTTTGTCCCATCTGCCTGGATTTCTTCACCGATCCGGTGTCACTGGAGTGTGGGCATAACTTCTGCCGCTTCTGTATCACACAGAGTTGGGACAGGGAGGGGAGAAACTGCTGCCCGGAATGTGGAGAGGAGTTTGTGAACCGCACCCTCGGGATAAGTCGGGCCTTGGCGAGACTGTCAGAGAAATTTCGGACACTGCGCCAGAATCAGGAGAACAGGGTTACATTCCACTGTGAAGAACATCAGGAAGAACTAAAGCTGTTTTGTGAAGCTGATAAGACGCTGATCTGTGTGATTTGTGCAGCTGGGCGGAAACACAAATCTCACAGCTTCGCGCTGATAGCAGAAGCTGCTGAATTCTACAAGGTAAAAGCAAATCGATTTTGATCACATCTTTGTTTAATTACTTCTTTATTGTCCAACAACTTAATGATCTAATTATCAAACACAATCCTAGGATCAAGTGAAATCTTCCTTCGAATCTCTCGCAAAAAAGAAATCAGAGATCCAGCAAATGGAGCAGCAACAGAAAGAGAAGATTTCTGAAGTTCTGGTGAGGCTTTCCAGTTTCGATTTCCAGTTTCGATTTCCTGATCTTGTGTAGATTTGATCCCTGTGAATGCGTGTAATTAAAGGGCAGCGCAGTGACACAAGTAATGCTGCTGAATCTGGTGAGCGGGTTCGATCCTGACCTCGGGTGCTGTCCGTGTGGTTCGCATGTGAGAAACATAGAAACACTGGAGTTTAGTAGGATGGGAGGGGATCTAATAGAGACATATAAAACTATAAAAGCACTGGACAAGCTAGATGCAGGAAAAATGTTCCCAGAACCAAGGGCCACAGTCTTAGAATAAAGGGGAGCCAATTTAAAACTGAGGTGAGCAGGCACCACATTCATTGTGATCATGGCTGATCGTCTACAATCAATAACCCGTGCCCACCTTCTCCCCATATCCCATGATTCCACTACCCCCTGAGAGCTCTATCTAACTCTCTCTTAAATCCATCCAGTGATTTAGCCTCCACTGCCCTCTGTGGCAGAGAATTCCACAAATTCACAACTCACTGGGTGATAAAGTTCCTTCTCACCTCAGTTTTAAATGGCCTCCTCTTATTTCTAAGACTGTGGCCCTTGGTTCTGGACGTGCCCAAAATTGGGAACATTTTTCCTGCATCTAGCTTGTCCAGTCCTTTTATAATTTTATATGTCTCTATCAGATCCCCTCTCATCCGTCTAAACTCCAGTGAATACAAGCCTAGCCTTATCAATCTTTTTCCAGTTCTCCCAGTGACCACGTCAGGTTACTTCTACATCCCAAAGACACGCCGGTTCGATGGTCAATCGACGGATGTAAAGTATCCTTGTGAACGTGGGTGGTGGGCGAATGAATGGGAATTAATGGGGAGTAGAAAGCGAATAGCCAATAGGGAATTGGATTTGAGGAGTGGGATTGGTGGGATTATGGGATTACTCTCATGACGTTTCAGAAGCATTTAGACAAGATCATAAGATCATAAGAGTAGAATTAGGCTATTCGGCCCATCAAGTCTACTCCGCCATTCAATCATGGCTGATCTATCTCCTATCCCCATTCTCCTGTCTTCTCCCCATAACCTCTGATACCTTTACTAATCAAAAATATATCTATCTCTGTCTTAAAAATATCCACTAACTTGGCTTCTACAGCCTTCTGAGGCAAAGAATTCCACAGATTCACCACCCTCTGACTAAAGAAATTTCTCCTCATCTCATTCCTAATAGAACTATTTTAATTCTGAGGCTATGACCTCTAGTCCGAGACTTTCCCAGTAGATCCTCTCCACATCCACTTTATCGAAGACCTTCACTATTCTGTATGTTTCAATGAAGTCCCCCTCATTCTTCTAAAATCCAGCGAGTCTTCTAAACTCCAGTGCAGCCAAACATTCATCATAGGTTAATGGTCAAACTCTTGAATTTGCAACCTAATCAAAGCTATCGATTAAATGTAAGTAACTGGGATTTGTGAGGATACGTACAGTGGCCAGTATGGATATGGTTCACGGAATGGCCAATTCCTGCACTCTGCAGCTGGATATTGATTGGCCAAATGATACTTTCTATACCGCGAGGAAACACAATGCAGAGAAATATTGATCTTCACCTTTCATTTCACAGAAACAGTCACACAATCTTCAGTCACAGATCACATCCCAGTTTGCTGAACTGGACCAGATTCTCACTGAGAAAAAGCAGAGCATACTGGCAGATATCTGGGAGGAAGAGAAGAGGATTCTATGTACAATGGAGAAAAATCTTGAAGAGCTTCAAGAGAATGTAAATTCCATTCAGAAGGAACTCTTAAAGCTACAGGAGCAGATTGATCAAAAAGACAGTGTGGCAATTCTGAGGGTGAGTTCAGGGGTTACACTACAGATTGGTGAAGTGAAAATGCACAGTTACAAAATGATGGGGATATTTCTGAAGTAAATGCCACGTTTACCAGTAATTCAGAACTCGGTAAATGCCCCATCTGCTTCAGCACTGTGCTGCTGATATTCCCAAACTAAATATCCTCTCCCATAATCTGTGCTGGATCTCAGCGCTGCCTGCAGTCTCCTTGAGTAAAATATTGCTGCGATCTTGGCACTGAGTTAGTGATTGCTTAATATTTCCCCTAAAATAAGGAAAATCTCCGCAAATCACAAGTTCATGAGGAAAGTTTGCCGTGTGTTCCACTTTAGTGGGAAATAATTTTGCGGCATTAAACCGGCCCGTTGAAGACATCGTGATGATCATGCCATCAGAAACACTTAATCAGTCCTCATGTTTATCCATATTAACATTCCTTAAAGTCACCAGCACTTAAGGGGTCCTATTCCATCCTACGTTATCCCTGTGCTCTTCAAGGGACGTATTCTCTCCCTAGTTATTCTTTTGTAGAATCTCTACGGTAATATCCACTTCTGTCTGTGTCACAACAACAAAAAGAGTTGGGAAATGGAAAGGTTATGGGGCTTGTTGTAATTTGTGTGAAACTCCTATGTCGAATTGTGAATGTCCCATATCAGTCTACTCAGATTTGTGTTTGATTTCTTGCAGGAGCAAGCTGGTGGGAAGACGAGGTAGGACATTCTCATGAGAGAATCACGGCATGTTTGTAAGCACAGAGTGGTGATTGTGGGTGATTTCAATTTTCCGTATATAGACTGGGAATCGCATTCTGTTAAAGGGCTGGATGGTTTGGAGTTTGTAAAATGTGTGCAGGATAGTTTTTTGCAGCAATACGTAGAGGTGCCTACCAGAGAAGGGGCAGTGTTGGACCTCCTGTTAGGAAATGAGATGGGTCAGGTGACGGAGGTATGTGTTGAGGAGCACTTTGGGTCTAGTGATCACAATGCCATTAGTTTTAATATCATTATGGAGAAGGTCAAATCTGGACCAAGGGTTGAGATTTTGGATTGGAGAAAGGCTAATTTTGAGGAGATGAGAAAGGATTTAAAAGGAGTGAAATGGAAATTTTTGTTTTATGAAAAGGATATAATAGAGAAATGGAGGATATTTAAAGGTGAAATTTTGAGAGTACGGAGTCTTTATGTCCCTGTTCGGTGGAAAGGAAAGAATAATAATTTGAAAGAGCCGTGGTTTTCCAGGGAAATTGGACACTTGGTTCGGAAAAAGAGGGAGATATACAATAAATATAGGCGGCAGGGAGTAAATGAGGTTCTTGAGGAATATAAAGAATGTAAAAGGAATCTTAAGAAGGAAATTAGAAAAGCGAAAAAAAGATATCAGGCTCCTTTGGCAAGTAATGTAAAAGTAAACCCCAAGGGGTTCTACAGATATGTCAATAGCAAAAGGATAGTGAGGGATAAAAAAATTGGTCCATTAGAGAGTCAGAGTGGTCAGCTATGTGCTGAGCCGGAAGAAATGGGGGAGATATTAAACAATTTCTTTTCTTCGGTATTTACCGAGGAGAAGGATATTGAATTATGTGAGGTAAGCGAAACAAGTAGAGTAGTGATGGAAATTAGGAGGATTAAAGAAGAGGAGGTACGGACACTTTTCAAAAATATAAAAGTGGATAAGTCTCCAGGTCCTGATAGGATATTCCCTATGACATTGAGGGAAGTTAGTGCAGAAATAGCAGGGGCTATGACGGAAATATTTCAAATGTCATTAGAAACGGGGATGGTGCCGGAAGATTGGCGTATTGCGCATGTTGTGCCCTTGTTTAAAAAAGATTCTAAAAGTAAACCTAGCAATTATAGACCTATTAGTTTGACGTCTGTGGTGGGAAAATTAATGGAAAAGATACTTAGGGACAATATATATAATTATTTGGATAATCAAGGCCTGATTAGAAACAGTCAACATGGATTTGTGCCTGGAAGGTCATGTTTGACTAATCTTCTTGAATTTTTTGAAGAGGTTACCAGCGAAATTGATAAGGGCAAGGCTGTGGATGTTGTCTATATGGACTTCAGTAAGGCATTTGACAAGGTTCCACATGGAAGGTTGATTAAGAAGGTTAAATCGTTGGGTATTAATAGTGAGGTTGCAAGATGGATTCAACAATGGCTGAATGGGAGATACCAGAGGGTAACGGTTGACAATTGTATGTCAGGTTGGAGGCCAGTGTCTCGTGGAGTACCCCAAGGATCTGTGTTGGGTCCACTGTTGTTTGTCATTTACATTAATGATCTGGATGATGGTGTGGCAAATTGGATTAGTAAATATGCAGATGATACTAAGATAGGTGGAGTAGTTGATAGTGAGGTAGATTTTCAAAGTCTACAGAGAGACTTGGGCCTTTTGGAAGGGTGGGCTGAAAGATGGCAGATGGAGTTTAATGCTGATAAGTGTGAGGTGCTGCATTTTGGTAGGACAAATCAAAATAGGACGTACAGGGTAAATGGTAGGGAATTGAGGAATGCAGTGGAACAGAGGGATCTGGGAATAACTGTGCATTGTTCCCTGAAGGTGGAATCTCATGTGGATAGGGTGGTGAAGAAGGCGTTTGGTATGCTTGCCTTTATAAATCAGAGCATCGAGTATAGAAGTTGGGATGTAATGTTAAAATTGTACAGGGCATTGGTGAGGCCGAAACCTGGAGTATGGTGTGCAGTTCTGGTCGCCAAATTATAGGAAGGATGTCGACAAAATGGAGAGGGTACAGAGGAGATTTACTAGAATGTTGCCTGGGTTTCAGCACTTAGGCTACAGAGAGAGGTTGAACAGGTTGGGTCTTTATTCTTTGGAGCGTAGAAGGTTGAGGGGGGACTTGATAGAGGTTTTTAAAATTTTGAGAGGGACGGACAGAGTTGACGTGGGTAGGCTTTTCCCTTTGAGAGTGGGGAAGATTCCAACAAGGGGACATAGCTTCAGAATTGAGGGACAAAGGTTTAGGGGTAACATGAGGGGGAACTTCTTTACTCAGAGGGTGGTGGCTGTATGGAATAGGCTTCCGGTGGAAGTGGTGGAGGCTGGCTCGATTTTATTATTTAAGATTAAATTGGATAAGTATATGGATAGGAGGGGATTAGAGGGTTATGGTCTGAGTGCAGGTAGATGAGACTAGGTCAGGGAGAATGGTCGGCGTGGACTGGTAGGGCCGGACAGGCCTGTTTCCATGCTGTAGTTGTTATATGTTATATGTTATATATGTTATATGTTGTGTAGAACAGCTCAAAAAACAGTTGTGGCTCAATTTACAACCAGATGTTAAATATTTGCAGGGATAGTGAGGAAATGAAAACACTCTCAGTGACAGACGGTGCCTTAACGATTGACAAAATCGATCACCACTTTTTGATGAACACGTTGTGGAGAGAAACATCTGCCATTAAACGAGGTAAAACCTGTCCAGATTTTCCCTCTTCTTATTTATAACGCATTTAAGTAACACAGATGCAAACATTGCTGATAGAAATTGTGCCCATCTCCAAAATCTCCATTGGCAACTATCACTCTACCACCCGCTGTCTGAAAACTTGGCCGTTCAATGCCCTTGTTGACTTTCCCTTCTCGACTTAAACCGTCACCCTTGAAGTTTAGAAAATTCCATATTCCATTCCACAGCCCTTTGGCCCAGTTCATTAAGATCTGTTTAATCTTAGACAACCTTCTCCACTCTCCACAATGTCACCAATGTTAGTGTCACTCACAAACTTGTTAACCGTACCACCTACAAACACATCCACATCATTTATATAAACAGCTACCAACAGTGCAGCTAGCATTGAGCATTGGTGTGCACCACTTGCCACAGGCCTCCAGTCTGAAAAACAACTCTCTACCTCCGCCCTGTTTTCTACCGTCAGGCCACATATCGGTTTCAGTTTAGTTTATTGTCATGTATACCGAGGTACAGTGAAAAGCTTTTGCTTTGTATCCATTGGCTGACTACCATGGATTTCCAAATCAGCCTACCATAGGAGTTGCTGCTCCCAATCTTACTAATCATGCCTCCAATATTCACACCCAAGCCATGAAGATATAACATAAGCAGCAGTGAAAATCTGAAATCTTCCACCCTAGGAGGTCATGCAGGTCAGGTTATTGGCAATAGGCAAAGTGAACGCAGATGGATATTTGAAGGATCTAGAAATTGAGGCTTATGGAGAACTCACATAGAGCAGGAATTGGTGCCAGCTTAGATCAGTCATGATCAAATTGAATGGTGGAGCAGGCCTGGGGAGCAGGGCCTACTCCTCCTGCTATTTTCATGAGTTCTTAAACTTTTTTCATACCTGCAGAATGATATTTTTTACACACAGGGAATGCAGCAAAGACTGACAATACTTGTCCCTGTGCAGGATGAGATTGAGTAGCCTAGGCCTGGGCACTCGATAGTTCAGGTGTTTTAAAGGAGAACTTGGTGAAACACAAAGTTCAGTGGGCTGGATGCAAGGAGGATGTTTCCCCTGGTCAACCAGCGATCTCCCACTCAAAATCTGGGCTGGACCTTTCAGGATAGCGATCAGGAGACATTACCTCACGCAAAGACTGGGGGACCTTTGCAATTCCCTGTTCCAGTGGCTGTGGAAAATCAGCCTGAAGAAGGGTCTCGACTCAAAATGTCACCCATTCCTTCTCTCCAGAGATGCTGCCTGTCCCGCTGAGTTACTCCAGATGTTTGTGTCTACCAGTCATTCAGTGTTCCTGAAGCTAGTGACCCATTAGAGGTTCAGGCCTTTCGGCCCATCACATACATGTGCACATTTTCTCCAGCTACACTAATCCATTTGCCCACATTACATCAGTATTCTCCTAAACCTCACCTATTTAAAAGCCGCTTAAATATGGTGATTATATCTGACTCCAGCACCACCTCTGCAGCGTGTTCCAGATACCAACCACTCTATGTGTGAAGAAAAAGTACCACTTAGACCAATTTTAAAACTCTTTCCTCTCACCATAAACCCGCGTTCTCTTGTTTTGATATCCTTGCAGAGAATGAGGTTTTGATATACTACCTGATTTAATATCATGCTGCAGACTTTGATTACATACCTCTCTATCCACAAACTGCTCCACTTGGTTCCCACCTACCTTCGCTTTCTGGACCAGCCTTACATGCAGAACATTGTCAACTACCTCAGTGAAATTCACCTATTCGTTCACAATGAGATCAGTGTGTTCTTGATTGCACACACCCGTGAATCCCCTCTCTTTCAGTGACCCTACAATCCCAAGTCTTCGCCCATTCTGTCTAACATCCGATGATTCAACCTCTCCTTCCTTCCATGGTCCAAGCCACCCTTCCCTCTCTCTCGTCCTCCAATCAAAAAAAGAGGGGCAGGTCATCTGGCCCCTAACGTCTGCCACTATTCACTATGATCATGATAACTGTGTAAAAGGATCGGGTCCCGGGGCCGGCGTCAGCAGGAAACATGTTCCCAATGTTGGGGGAGTCCAGAACAAGGGGCCACCGTTTAAGAATAAGAGGTAGGCCATTTAGAACTGAGATGAGGAAAAACCTTTTCAGTCAGAGAGTTGTGAATCTGTGGAATTCTCTGCCTCAGAAGGCAGTGGAGGCCAATTCTGTGAATGCATTCAAGAGAGAGCTAGATAGAGCTCTTAAGGATAGTGGAGTCAGGGGGTACGGGGAGAAGGCAGGAACGGGGTACTGATTGAGAATGATCAGCCATGATCTCATTGAATGGTGGTGCTGGCTTGAAGGGCCGAATGGCCTCCTCCTGCACCTATTGTCTATTGTCTCCATTCCACTTCTCTACCTTCCCTTTAACAATTTCAAATTACACCTCACCTCAATTTCTTCTTCCTCCGACCTGCCTTCATATATGAACAGCGCGTTTCATTTATCTATTTCCGCCGCAATCTCGCAATCCTCCTCAACGTCCGCAATCCCCCCCCCCCCCCCCACAACCCCCTCCCTCCCGATTCCGCACAAATCCCTGTCCCCAGACCGCATTATAAACTCAGGTAATGATGTCTGGTGTCCATCCGATATTGTTGGGGGATGAAACCCCGGGCAATGTTTCAGCTGGTCGTCCGCCCGTGACTGAGGTCGAATGGCTTCTCCCGCGGGGCCGGGCCGCCTGACCCCCGGGAACTCTCTGATTCTCTGCTTCTCTCTCTCTCTCTCTCTCTCTCCCCCCCCCCCCTCCCCCCTCCCCCCAGAGTCTCCATCACCCTGGATGTGGAAACGGCGCATCCTCACCTCGAGGTGTCTGAGGATCGGAAGAGGGTGAGATGGACCGGGACCCTGATGAATCTCCCTGACACCGGGAAGAGGTTTACAGTTAGTCGGTGTGTGCTGGGATCGGAGGGATTCACATCGGGGAGACATTACTGGGAGGTGGAGGTGGCGGAGATTCGGTGCTGGAGTCTGGGAGTCGCCGCAGTGTCTGTGGAGAGGAAGCGAGTGGTGGCACTGACCCCGGAGGCTGGAGTCTGGATCATCAGGCGGCGGGGTGACAAATTTGATCCATTCGCCTCCTATCGATCCCGCCTCCCCGCCCGTCCCATCCCCGGGAGGGTGGGAGTTTATCTCAGTTACGAGTCCGGGACAGTTTCATTTTATGACGCGGACACCAAATCCCATCTCCACACCTTCACTGGGAATAAATTCACGGAGAAACTTTATCCTTTCTTCTGGACTTCGGCTGAGAACCAGTGGCTGAGAATCTGATGCGGTTCGGCTCCGGGTGTGTAAAAGGATCGGGTCCTGGGACCGGCGTCAGGATCGGGGATCAGGGGCTGTGGGGCAGACAACTGGTAGACAACAGGTCGGCGCTGAACGGGTCCAATTTAATCCCCAAATTCCGCGTCGTAAAATCTCAGTGAGCGCGCAAATAAAACCAGGAGGAATGTAAATGTGCGAAGAGTGAAATAAAGAGTGAAATTGGAGCTGTCGATCCGTTCATTTTAGCACCTCAGTTTTAAATGGCCTCCCCTTTATTCTAAGACTGTGGCCCCTGGTTCTGGACTCGCCCAACATTGGGAACATTTTTTCTGCATTCTGGCAGACAGTAGGGTGGGAAGGGAAAAGTATGAATGAGATGTGCCTTCCACGTGCTTATAATGATAACCTCAATGTTATGACCATCTGGAGTCCGATTGAGTTATACAGCCCCTCGGCCCAGCATGTCCATTCCGACCAAGATACCCCATTTACATTACGTCTAGTTGCCCGCTTTTGATCTGTACGTCTCTAAACTTCTTCCTATCGAAGAACCCGATTAAATGTATTTTAAGTGGTGTTATAACGTCTGCCTCAACTATATCATCTGGCAGCTCGTTCCCTGTATCCACTGTGTGAAGAGGTTGCCCCAAAGAGTCATAATAAGTCAGTCTGAACAAGGGTCTCGACCCAAAACATCACCCATTCCTTCTCTCCAGAGATGGTGCCTGACCCGCTGAGTTACTCCAGCATTTTGTGTCTACCTGTTAAATCATTCCTTTCTCACCTAAAACCTCTGGTTGAATTTGGACTTGAAGTCAGCACTCTCCTCTGTAACTGGACCCTCGACTTCCTGATCGACAGACCACAATCAGTGAGAATAGGTGACAAATCATCCTCTGCTTCAGTACTCTACACCGATGCCCCGCATGGATGCGTCCTCAGCCCCCCTCCCCCCCCCCCCACAATACTCATTATACACTCGCGACCCTGCAGCCAAACACCAATCCAACTCAATCTATAAGTTTGCAGAGGGCACCACCTAATGGGAAAGACATCGAACAATGACGAGATGGAGTACAGAAAGGAGACCGAGAACCTTGTAACTTGGTGCCAAGACAACAAGCTCTCCCTCAATGTCAGTGAGATAAAAAAGATTGTGATCGACGTCAGGTACCGAAACAGTACATACACCATGGTATACATTGATGACGAGGAAGTACAGATTCCTAAGAATAAATATCGCCGGCATTTTGTCCTGGACCAGCCACGTGGAAGCTATGGCCAAGTGTCCCGGCCAGCAGCGAGCTGGGAGAGTCCCGACAAGGTAGCGGGAGAAGGCTTTGATCGGCGTGCACCATAGACTCTTTTTGGCACAGCACCATCCAAAACCGCAAGACATTGCCGGAGCCGATTACCGATGGACATTCGACCATCACACAAACCAACCTCCCTTCCATCGATTCCTTCTACGCCAAGCTGCCTCGGCAAGGCCGCCAGCACAATGAAGGACGAGTCACACTCCGGTCACTCCCTCTTCTCCCCTCGCAAAATAAGTGACATATATAATGAAATCACCGACGGTTGGATTAATTGCAACTGGAGAAAAAAACCAAATTCAGTTACTCAACGGGCCAGGCGGCATTTCTGTAGAACATGGATGGGTGTGGTTTCAGGTCGGGCCCTTCTCCAGACATTGTAAAGTGGGAGAAGGGTAGAGAAAGCTGGAAGAGAGGCGCGAGTAGACAAAGCCTGGCAGATAACAGGTTGATGCAGTGGAGTTTGGTAGGAAGATGGTTCAACATAACCATCGCACAGAGATGACAAGCCATGAGATGTGATGGAAAGGGATTGATAAGTTGCGAATTGTGAAGTTAGTGGAAGGATGCACCTGTGAGGGGAATGAAACAGGTGCGCGTCCAGGTGGGACATACGGGAGGGGGCGGTACAGGTAGGACACACGGGAGGGGGCGGAAAAGAGGGGTGGGGAAGCGAAAAAGTCAGAGGGAGGGTTGTAGCTGCCTAAATCTGAAGAATTCAATGTTCATCCAATTGGGTTGTACGCTACCCAAGCCGTATATGAGTTGATATTTCTCCAGTTTGCGAGTGGCTTGTCTCTGACAATGGATGGGATCCGGGACTGCAAGATCAACATGGGAATGGGAAGATGAGGTACCCGGTGTCCGAGTGTGCCTCGGCGAAACGGGCGCCGAGTCTACGCTTGGCTAGTCTATGTTCTAACTTAAGCTGAGAGATGACACCAAATTCTGTCTCTCTGTCTATCTAAATATTACCAAAACTGTCATCTTGTTTGTCTGTATATATATTTGTTACTTTGTCACATTTATGTGGAATTCTCTGCATCAGAAGGCAGTGGAGGTCGATTCACTGGATGCATTCAAAAGGGAGTCAGATAGGGCTCTTAGGGCTAGCGGAATCAAGGGATATGGGGAGAAGGCAGGAACGGGGTAGATTGTGGATGATCAACCATGATCACATTGAATGGCGGTGCGTACAGGCTCGAAGGGCCGAATGGTCTGCTCTTGCACTAATATTCTATGTTTCTCTGTTATGGGGAGAAGGCAGGAGAATGGGGTGAGGGAGAGATGAATCAGCCATGAATGAATGGCGGAGTAGACTTGATGGGCCAAATTGCCTAATCCTACTCCTGTCACATGATCTTATGAACCATATGTGGCGGTAGAGGTAGATGTGACAATGGAGTTTACGAGGCAGTTGATAGGCACATGGATATGCAAGGAATGGGGAGATATGGATGATATGCAGGTAGATAAGCGATGGTCTTGGCATCATGTTCATTGTGTGCTGAAGGGCCTGTCCTTGTGCTGTGCTGCTCCATGTTTTGTGTGTTGTTGCTTCACTCTCTCTGAGACTGCGTCGCTACAAACCATTGGTTTCGGTGACTTGCACCTGGCCACCTCTGGCCCAGATGTCGGTGACGGCCGTCATGACCGCCAGGCACCTGCCAAAGTCTTCGGCCGGACACCGGGCGGCGAGGGAGGAGAGTTTGCGAGCTACCTTGAGGGCCTGGCGGTATCGCTCCTGCTGCACCTTGGCCCGCTCCCTCGGCGACGCGGGCGGGAGCTGACCGCCGAGGAAGTGCTCCTGCGTCCAGCGAGCGGCGCAGAGCGAGGGCTCAAAGAGGTCGGAGCCCAGCAGCCGCCGGAGAGCCAGGACGTGCCGGCAGGGGAGCCTCATGGAGGTGCGGAAGGCACACTGGCAGCTGGCCTGGTCCGTCACCAGGGCCCAGCGCCGGCACACGGGCCAGGCCCTCTCGGCCTCCACGCTGAGAAAGGAGACCGACTCCGCTTCCTGCAGCTCCGTCCGCACCCGGCGGAAGGCGAAATCGGTGAGCAGCGCCCGGTAGGAAGACTCCGCGGAGTTGTCCTCTGGCCCTGCGGGGGGCTCACTCTGCAACACCCGCTGGTCGCACTCGGCCCGCACCGTGTCCACGGCCTTCAGGAGGTCCCGGGTGAAGGAGGTCACGTCGGAGAAGTCCTCGACCGCGGCCGCCAGCCTCTGGCTCATCACCTGCACCCACTGGAGGGTGCTGGCGAGGTAGCTCTCGTTCTCGTGCTTGAAGCCCTCCACCCACTGGCGGCAGGACCCATGCCACGTCTTGTGGAAGTAGTCGACGGCGCTCTCCACGTTGGAGTCCAGCAGCTGGCGGTACAGCAGGTCGTAGTCCTCAGTGGACGTCGCGTAACACATACTGTGCAGGATCTGCAGCAGCTGGCTCCTGGCGGGAAGAAAGGGAAGAGGAGACAAGGTGAGGAACCTCCCGGTGCAGCAAGGTGGCGTAGCGGTAGAGTTGCTGCCTTACAGTGCCAGTCCCAGGATCCATCCTGTCTACAGGCATTGTCTGTGTGGAGTTTGTACGTTCTCCCTGTGACCATGTGGGTTTCCTCCGGGTTCTCCGGTTTCCTCCCAAGTTTGTACGTTTATTGGCCTCTGTAAATTGTCCCGTGTGTCGCCCAGAACTAGTGTGAACCAAAGATACTAGAGGAACAAGATGGACCACTCCGTTGAAATCGCCTATACTGAAGTGTAGTGTGCAAAGGAGCGGGACGTCCGCCATTTTAGTAAGCAAACCCCGCCGTTCGTTCTGCCTCTCGCAGTGTAATCAGTGTTTTGGGGGAACAGTATGTGTGATGATACCATTAAAAAACAGAAAATATCTCATCTATCAATTCATAGATTTTTGTTATTTTTCTTTTAAAATGTTTCTGCAATTTTCTTCCTACTAAAATGGTGCCATGTCCATCTACAGTTTTTAAGGTTAAGTGGTCTATCTTGTTCCTCTAGTATCTTTGGTGTGAACGGGTGATTAATGGTCGGTGTGGACTCAGTGGGGCAAAGGGCCCGTTTCCAATCTGTATTTCCAAAACTAAACCAAACTCTCACCTCAACAGTTCCCAGCGGCTACAAGAAAAACTCCACCGTTTCTTTCCCTACGAAAAATAAAGTGACCTCCTCAATGACTACTGAACAGTGGAGTCAAACAGCACGGAAAGAGGCCACTCGGCCCAACTCGTCCTTGCTGACCAACATGCCCCATCTAATGCTGACCAAGATGCCCCATCTAATGCTGACCAAGATGCCCCATCTAATGCTGACCAACATGCCCCATCTAATGCTGACCAAGATGCCCCATTTAATGCTGACCAACATGCCCCATCTAATGCTGACCAAGATGCCCCATCTAATGCTGACCAGATGCCCCATCTACAGAAAGGGGAGTGGAGGGGGCAAAAGGGGAAGGAGCAGGCAAAGGGGGAGAAGAGGGTGGAAAGGAGGGAGAGTGGGGCAGGGGTAGACTGGATTGTGCAGACCATGTTGAGGAATGAGTCGCACCCTTATCTGACCCACGCCGTGACAGGAGGAGGAATATTTGGGATAACCCAACCTCCCCCTCCCCCGCCCGCTCCGGTCCCACGACGGAATCACGATGCCAGAGCTTATTGTTGCCCGATGGTGGAGGAGAGGAGAAAGGAGGAGAGTAGAGGGAAGGAGAGGAGGCGGGAGGAGGAGAGTAGGGGGAAGAGGGGAGGACGGGGAAGGAGGAGAGGAAGGGTGAAGGAGGAGAGGTGTGGGTGAAGGAGGGGAGGAGTGGGTGAAGGAGGGGTGGAGTGGGTGAAGGAGGGGTGGAGTGGGTGAGGAGGAGGAGGAAGAAACAGGAGTAGGGGAAAGGAGAGAAGGGGCGGAGAAGGGGAGAAGGGGCGGAGGAGAAGAGGGAGATGGAGGAAGGAGGGGGAGAAAGAAAGAAGGGAAGGAGGAGTGGGTAAGATAGAAGGAAAGAAAAAAGAGAGAGAGGGCAGAGTGGAGGAGATGGGACATGGGTAGACTGGATTGTGCAGAGGGATGAGAGTCACAACTTTACCAAACCAACACAATCTGACAGGAGGAGGAATATTTGGGCCCCCCCACCCACCCGCTCCGCTCCGGCCCCACGAGGGAATGGCGGTGCCAGTGCTTACTGTTGCCCGGCGGTCACGTGCAGCTTCTCGGCGGTCACGTGGTCCTGGAAGACGCTCAGGGTGTGGGCGAGGCAGGCCAGCGGCTTGCAGTGGGGCAGCACGTCGGTCACCAGCTCCCCGTCACACGCCTGGCCGCCGACCACCACCGCCCGCGTTCCCTCCGCCGCCGGGTTCTTCTGCCTGAAGATGCGCAGAAGCTGCCGGACGGTCTCGCGCTCCTCGCTCTGCAGGAACCACAGGCACGCCAGCTCGCTCTCCCCGTTGCCGTCGATGGCCAGCAGCAGGTAGGTGGGCAGCCACAGGCCCGCCCAGCTGTAGGTGGCGCCCACCAGCAGCACCTCAGGGAACCTCTCGAAGGTCTGCTTCATGCGGCCGTCCTCGTAGTAGATGGCCTGCAACACGTTGGCCTTGTTCACCACCACCACCACCGTGCCGTCTGTAAGCAAACGCAGACAAGAGTTATAGAAACACAGAAAATAGCTGCAGGAGGAGACCATTTGGCCCTTCGAACCAGCACCGCTATTCACTGTGATCATAGCTGATCATCCACAATCAGTAACCGGTGCCTGCCTTCTCCCCATATCTCTTGATACCACTAGCGCCTAGAGCTCTATCTAACTCTCTTTTAAATTCATCCAGTGAATTGCCCTCCACTGCCTTCTGTGGCAGAGAATCCCACAAATTCACAACTCTCTGGGTGAAAAAGTGTCTTCTCACCTCAGTTTTAAATGGCCTCTCCTTTATTCTGAGACTGTGTCCCCTGGTTCTGGACTCCCACAACATTGGGAACATTTTTCCTGCATCTAGCTTGTTCAGTCCTTTTATAATCTTATACGTCTCTTTAAGATCCTCTCTCGTCCTTCTAAACTCCAGTGAATACATCCCCAGTCTTTCCTCATATGACAAGAACAGGCAGAACAAGGGACTGACCCACTCTCACCCTGGCCACAAACTCTTTGAAGTAGAAACACAGAAAATAGGTGCAGGAGTAGGCCATTCGGCCCTTCGAGCCAGTACCGCCATTCAATATGATCATGGCTGATCATCCAGAATCAGTACCCTGTTCTGACTTTCTCCCCATACCCTTGATTCCATCAGCCCTAAGACCTACAGTGCAATCAGAAAGTATTCAGACCCCTTCACCTTTTTCCACATTTTGTTACATTACAGCCTTATTTTAAAATGGATTAAATTCTTTTTTTTTAATCATCAATCTACACACAATACCCCAGAATGAAGAAGCAAAAACAGTTGTGTAGAAATTTTTGCAAAGTAATTAAAAAGAAATAGCTGAAATATCACATTTACATATGTTACCTTTGCTATGACGCTCAAAATTGAGCTTAGGTTCATTTTGTTTCCATTGATTATCCTTGAGATGTTTCTACAACTTGATTGGACTCCACCAGTGGTAAATTAAATTGATTGTACATGATTTGGAAAGGTACACACCTGTCTATATAAGGTCCTACAGTTGACAGTGCATGTCACAGCAAAAACCAAGACATGAAGACGAAGGAATTGTCCGTAGACCTCCAAGACAGGATTGTGTCGAGACACAGATCTGGGGAAGGGTATAAAACACTTTCTGCAGCATTGCAGGTCCCGAAGAGCACAGTGGCCTCCATCATTCCTAAATGGAAAAACTTTGGAACCACCAGGATTCTTCATAGAGCTGGCCACTCGGCCAAACTGAGCAATCAGGGGAGAAGGGCCTTGGTCAGGGAGGTGACCAAGAACCCGATGATCACTCTGACAGACCTCCAAAGTTCCTCTGTGAAGATGGGAGAACCTTCCAGAAGGCCAACTTTCCTGCAGCACTCCACCAGTCAGGCCTTTATGGTAGAATGGCCAGACGGAAGCCACTCCTCAGTAAAAGGCACATGATGGCCTGCTTGTAGTTTGCCAAAAGGCACCTAAAGGACTCTGACCATGAAAATGGATTCTGAAATGGATTCTGAACAAAGCACTGGTAACGCACAGTGGCATTGGTGATGTACGTTTGCCTTCATCGGTCGGTGCACTGAGTACAAGAGTCAGATAGTCAAGATGCAGCTCTATCAAACTCTGGAGAAACAAGGATCTGCAGGTGCTGGTTCATGACAAAAGACAAAGTGCGAGAGTAACTCAGCAGGTCAGGCAACATCTCTGGAGTTTCCCCTCGCCCCTGACTCTCGGTCTGAGTAAGAGTCTTGACCTGAAATGTCTCCTATTCTTTTTCTCCAGAGATGCTGCCTGACCCGCTGAGTTACTGCAGCATTTTGTGTCCATCTCCAGTGTAAACCAGCATCTGCAGTTCTTTCCCACACATGTCTGGAAAACATGGATACGTGATATTTCAGGTTGGGACCCTTCTTCAACTAATTGTGGCAAGTCGGGGGTAGGGGAGGAGGAGGAAGAAAGCTGGAAGAGAGATGGGGGCAGGACAAGCCTTGCAAGTGACAGGTGGAGGAAGGAACTGCAGATGCAGCCTGGGTGGGGTGGGTGGGGTTACAGGAGGGAAGAGTCATCTAAAGAGAGCGTGGCACGATCCAAGAGTGATCCAATGAGAAAGTATTGGGGACACAGCTGTAGAGTTGCTGCCTTACAGCGCTACAGACCCGGGTTCCATCCTGACTGTGGGTGCGGTCTGTACGGAGTTTGTACGTTCATGGATTTTCTCTGGGTGTTTCGGTTTCCGCCCACACTCCAAAGACTTGCAGTATTG